>NW_020537646.1:56913712-57239125 GCF_003426905.1 Ctenocephalides felis | reverse complement strand
TAATGTAGTATATTCTGTTTCTTGTAATGACTGTGCTTTTCAATATATTGGACAAACCTCCCATATGTACACAAGAGAATGAGACAAACATGAAACTAAGTGTGGTCCACCATAAACAAAAAAATTTCAAAAGTACCCTAGTACAACACTATAGAAAAACGCCCATTCATTTAATTCACTCCAAAGATTTTATATCACGAAAGTTGCATCTTTAGAAGGTTATTCGCGGAGAGTTGTTCATCCTCATAAATGTTTCTAACAGTGTCAACATTAGATCAGATCACAACCTATTACATGATTCATATTTAAATTTTTTACACTTTTGACAAACAATTAATATCGACTTCCTTTAAGATCAACAATGTAAGTATCACACCCTGACATATAAAAACACACAATACAATCTCACATCTCTCGTTCAAGTGGTTACACGTGTTACAAAGGGCACACCAGTTTCATTTAGTTAATTTCGAAAACCAATCGTCGAACAACATCCAGAGGAAACAATATATTTGTGTTTTCAAATAATAATTTTAAAAAAGACAAAATTTTTAGTAATTTTGATTTACAAAATCTAATTATTCGGCGGAAAATTAACACAAAATCATTTTTGTTAAAAAAGCTTGTGTTAGTGAAAAAGTGCTAAACATATTCAAACATACAGGTAATTAATTCAACTTTGTCATTAACCTTTTCTTAAAAAATTTCCATAACTTTCAAAAAAAATTTCTATTATGTTTAATATCTGTTTGATAATCCACTCATTTATTTTTATCATTTTTATTGAAATTTATCATATTTCTGTACATTAATATTTTTTTACAATTAATTATTATTTAAGAAAAATCTATTTTCTTTTCTTAAACATATTGTTTGCAAAAATCTCATCAAGATCATGTTTCTTGACAGAGTCCTGAAGATGGAACGTACCTAGTTCCGAAACGTCGACAATAAACAAATAATTAAATAAAGAAATTGTTTTTTAAAAACTTTTCTTGTTTTTTATTTGTATTATTTTTTGGATTCTTGTTCGAAACTCTACAAAATATATATATATATATATATATATATATATATATATTAGGTTGGGCCGAATCATTATTGTAGTAAATTAAGCGATATGGGCACCTTTTCATATGAAATATATGTGTTATTTAAATTAATTTTGACTTCAAAACCATATATCGCAAATAACTCTTCAGCCAGCGAAATTTTCAATAAAATACTGTTTTTAATAAGTTAATATATTAATTTAGGCATGTGAATAATTCAAATTGTGAGTTATATTTTTATTGATAGTTTGTACGGGGTTTTTAAATCGGGTTTAGTTTGTTGTTATTATTTCCATCAGAGTGCGCTAGTATTTTTTTATTATAATTCTCGAAGTTTTGAAAAGAATATATTAATGTGAAAAATCCGCATAAATCTTCATTCAGTTCTCCAGTTAGACGTGAAGTATCAATGGCGAATTCTTATTTAAATTCAGGCGCAAGTGCCAGTAATTTGAATCATATGCGCTCGCATGATCAAATTACATTTGGGGAAGCAGAAGAATTTACTGGAGTAAATCTTCCGACAAGTATGGAAATTATCAGGTATTATTTTATTTGGCCGAAAAATCAAAAAAACAAAATAAAATGTTTTCATATAAAACATTTACTCCAAATGTGGTAACGAAATTGATTCAGACGTGGGAAAAAATTGATATTCCAATTATAGAGAAACGAAGTATCGCTAGAAAATTGAACCGATTGATTGATAAATATAAAAGTACAAATAAAAGCAAGTCTACCCAAGCATCATTTCAGGAGTTTGTAGAATCCACGAAAGAATTATTTTATATTGGAAAATGCAAATGCGATTTGCGAAGAATACTGTGTTCCTGCGGACTGATCCCAGCACACTTACAAGCGTTTATGATGGATCAACATAATGAGAGGAAATCTACGATACCAGAATATATTATAAAAATTGAAGATAAAGTATCAGCATCTACAATAACTAGCGATATTACTCCAGGTGAGACATGTACTCCAGATGTTGGTTTTGAGTTTAAAAGCAGTTGGAAAGTTCACAAAATACTTCTCATATAAAACGTGGACCATATAGTCGAAGATACAAAGCTCCAAACTATGCCTTAATATGCGACAGATTTGCAATCTCTGATAGAGTGGTTCTGCCGTGGTGACAGCAATCCTGAAAGACCTGGACATAAAAGATGATTGGGGCAATCCTGTCATTATGGATAAAAATAAAAGCGCTCGTGAGAGGCAGAAAAATAGGCAAGCTCTACACAAACGATATGATTTTTCTGAATTAATAGCATTTTCATTCGACGGCCGAAAAAATGATTTGTTTGAAAAAATGATGTTTCACCCACGAATGATTAAAGAGGCGCATTTAATTATTTTAAAGGAACCGAATAGTCAATTGTTGGGTTACACAAAATTGGAAAATGAAAATTCGGAAAGTAAAGTAATCAAATTGAACGAGTTTTTTGCTAATGAAGGAATAGCTCTCGATTCTTTGATAGGCATATGTTGCGATGGTGAACCAGCAAATACAGGCGTAAAAAATGGAATTTTGCGTCGATTTGAAATTCAGTTAAATAGGCCTCTTCATTGGTTTGTGTGTCTTCTCCACTTTAACGAACTTCCACTTCGGCATTTATTTAACTATTTGGAAAAATCATTGACCACTGGACCACGAACAAAAACCGGAATATTAAGCAAACAAATTGAAACATGCGAGAATATACCGGTGAGTTATAACATATTTACTATTTTTTAATACTTTATGTTCAAATTCAATATAATTTATTTTTTCTTATTTATTTCCAGTCGGTAACAGACTTTGAAACGATCCCACTTGAAAATTTGGCTGATTTAAGTCCTGTTGAATCGACAACTGACTCAAGTTATTTAATAAAAATAGCTAAAGCAGTTGTTTCTGGAGAAGTATCGACAGACTTAGCTAACCAGAAACCGGGGCCAATAGCACATTCCCGATGGCTCACAAAGGCTAGTAGGTTACTTCGGTTATATGTAACTACTAATAAGCCATCCAAAAATTTGAAAATTCTGGCAAACTACGTAATGAAAGTATATATTCCAATGTACTTTAACATTAAATATTATAACTCTGTGGTGTACGGTAGTATATTATTTTATAAATTTATTAGCTGGACGCAATATTTAGACTCGAATTTAAGACAAATTGTGAACAATGTTGCTAAAGAAAACGCGTACTATGCTCACTCGGAAAATATTTTATTAGCAATGTTGTTCGATAATAAAAAGGAAATACGAGATTCAGCTATAAGAAAAATCTTATATTACCGTAATAATGTGGAAGACCTGACGCAATTGAGAGATTACAAAACACCCGAAATAAATTTCGAATGCACCGACTATACTAATATGATAGATATGGACGATTACTCAAAATATTCGAACCAGCCTTCACGCTAAATATACCTCATGAACATCTAGTACAATATCTACAAAGCAATGAGTGCCCATGGAGTGACCCTAAAATTCCCGTCCACATTCAGGGAACTGAGAGACATGTTCAATTACTGGTTAACGTATCAAAACGCGTATTAGAGCGAAATCGCGATGGAGTTATGACTGCAACACTACAATCTCGTAAAAAGCATCCTCGACTGGAAAGCAAGAAAGATTTCAGATATTAGTTTTTTGTAATTGTATTAGCTAAATGTAAGAAATTTTATTTTAAATAAAAATATAACTTAAAGAAATAAAAATGTTTTATTTAAACCATGACATGTAAATAAATAATATAATAAATATATGTTATTCCTAAAAACCCAAAAACAATATTTTTCTACAAAAGAAGTTTGACCTGTTTTGATGCAAGATTCTAGGTTACGCTTTCTCGCTAATGTCCCCTAAAAGTTTTCACTAGTTTTCATCGATTTTCTCCGAAACGGTAAAAGATACGAAAAAACTTTGTTCGTACGAAAGATGCAGAATAAAATTACGAATAAAATGATATATAAATGGTTAAGTGTGTTCATATAATTTTTTCGAGATTTTCTAATATTTCTTTGCTAAGAACAAAATTTCAAGTCAGTTATCCCTGTGGCAACTTTTCGGACACATCGCGCTTCAAGTCAGTTATCCCTGTGGCAACTTTTCGGATGTTTTGCGAAATAATATGTATAAATACTGAATATTTTGTTATAAAAGATTTGAAATATTTGTAGATTGAAAGTTATTACTGATTTAGAGTATGATACAAAATTAAATAGAAATAGCAACTTGCACGTATTTTGTACATTGACAACTTACACGTATTTTACATAATTGTCAACTTGCACGTATTTTATATAATTGTCAACTTGCACGTATTCAAAAAGCCGAGAAATGTTTTTAACCTGTTTTGATGCAAGATTGTAGGTTACGCATCTTTGCTAATGCCCCCTAAAAGCTTACTTGACGTAGTTCGCGGTGCCCGAGAAATGTTTTTAACCTGTTTCGATGCAAGATTCTAGGTTACGCTTCTTCGCTAATGCCCCCTAAAAGTTTACTTGATGTAGTTCGCGGTACCCGAGAAATGTTTTTAATCTGTTTTGATGCAAGATTCTAGGTTACGCTTCTTTGCTAATGCCCCCTAAAAGCTTACATGATGTAGTTCGCGGTACTCGAGAAATGTTTTTAACCTGTTTCGATGCAAGATTCTAGGTTACGCTTCTTCGCTAATGTCCCCTAAAAGTTTACTTGATGTAGTTCGCGGTGCCCGTAAGTTACTGATATTAAAAAGCCGAGAAATGTTTTCAACCTGTTTTGTAGCAAGATTTTAGGTCAAGCTGAGTTACTATTTATTATAGATTTAGAGTATATTACAAAAATTAAATAAAAATGGCAACTTGCACGTATTTTGCACATTAACAACTTGCACGTATTTTACACATTGGCAACTTGCACGCATTTTCCATTATTGATAACTTATACGTACTTTGCTTATTAGCAACTTGTACGCATTTCATTTAATTGGTAACTTGTACGCATTTCCAAGAACTTGAAAAAACATTCTCCCTTAAATAGAATTAAATAAAAGATATCATATATTCATCATAATAAGAAATACGAAAAGTTTCTCTTAAAAACAAATACTCTTCGTTAACTCTCACAAATTTTATAACTATTTACATAGCCTTATAGTTATTTAAAGAAATAATGAATATTTCTAGTATCGGAATATGCCGATAAGTTTTGCCTAACGTGCTGACTTAGGCACGTTGTACAAAATAGCTAAGTAGATACCTAAGAAGTATCACATGTACAATATGTACAACTTTCTGAGGGTCAGGTCATACTGATTGTAGCATACTGCAATGCGACGGCTTAAGGCTTATACTCTAAGAGCGTGGGGTGACGCCAAGCCAACATGACGAATCCCCAAGCTAAAGGCTTTGTTCCAGCAGATCGCAGCGTGGTAACTGCTTTACCAAATACAACATCCCGCCTGGTACCTAAAAGTCGTCTATAAACGATTCCGAGTCTCTACATCGAACTAGTGAACCATGATCGACCGCTATAAAACGGCCAAAATGGCTCGTGCGATAAACGGCGTGCGCCAAATACCTAATAAATCACATTGTATTGAGTCTTTCGACTCACGAGACTCCTCAAAATATCGTTGTTATCTAGAAAGGATATGGCCTTAGAGTCGTTCAGGCATACCCACGGATGGTAGCTTTGCACCACGTTCGAGCCTGCGGTTCCTCTCGTACTAAGCAGAAATTCTATCGCAACGACAATTCATCAGTAGGGTAAAACTAACCTGTCTCACGACGGTCTAAACCCGGCAACTTTTATAAATTCTGCGCTTACACAGAGGCTAGACCTTTAACAACCGTCGAAACGGCGGTCCGTATACAACATTAGCGGTCTGCGACCCAGTTTATTTAGTCTCTTTTCCTTTCGTTAGATTGAAACTTCGGGGCAAATTCATCGTCATAACTCACTTTTATTCTCGCTCGGAGAGTATTGAGTTGATTGCATTTGTATATTTTATTTTCCGCATAAGAGTCTTTGCGTCAACGACACATGCCCGCGGATATGCTGTACAGTATGGTTGAACACTTATAAATAAGGTCCAGAACCCGGCCGTAAACCGACATCCGAACATATACGACGTTCGAACATATCCAAACACGGTCTACGACATTATTAAAAGTAACGCCGCTATATAGTTAACAGACTAAAAGTATCGAATATAATGTATAAAATACACCGGGGAATAATATTCAAACCTGCCTGAACAACACAGCGAACTTTTGTCAAAAGTTGATCGCATCGCATACGACGCGATCTATCCCCCTATAGAAGGCGCGCGGCCACACCGTAAGTATTAAGACCGAGTCCCAAGCGATGTGCATTTGACCTGCGGCGAAGCGTCGCTCCGGGTTACGGTGTGAATCGTCAAGACAAAAGTCTGGGAAATTTTCGAACTGCGAACCCTTATGATAGACAAATTTTTTTCGAAAATTTTTTTAGATGTTCAAACAGTTTTATATCTATGGACAATACGAATTATAGTGAATTTTGAGTTTTTAGGTGTTTTTTGTTTTTTTTTTAAACTTTTGTATTGAAATATGTATTTATTGATTTTTATAGATCTCAATGAATATAAAACAAATTTATTTGTAGTTATATTATTTTTTCTTCTTTTTTTAAAAAAAATCCGATTTTTTAATGCAAGTTTTCAATAGTTTTTATCGATTTTCTCCGAAACGGTAAAAGATACGAAAAAACTTTGTTCGTACGAAAGATGCAGAATAAAATTACGAATAAAATGATATATAACTTGATATATGTCATAATATAATTTTCATGAGATTTTCCAATTTTTTCTTTAAATTAAAAAATGTTTTAAATTTTTCGCTGGCTTTAAATTCATTTGCAAGTTATGCTTTTTTTACAATATTGTTTCAAATGGTGTAAAAAGTTAAATTAGCGAGGTGCCTCAATATGCAAAAAATTGGCCCACTCTAATATACATATATATATATATATATATATATATATATATATAAGAAAATAAAAAAGATAAAATGGAACTTATATTGAACATGGTATTTTATATCTAAAAATGTGTACACATCACAGAATTTTGCACTAACATTGATACATCTAACCAGTCGATAATCATGAATTTTTTCAATAAGAAAAATAATGAGAGTTTTGTTTTGAAAAACTGTAGAAAAAATTTAAGTATTTTTGCACAGGCCGGAGGCTATGTAATAGCTATGAATCCCGAGGCAAAAGTGAACACATGTGGTATAAAATTTTGTTTTGAGGACACTAAAAGGTTTTTACAATCAACGTAGCAATGTGTGGGTGAGTAAGGCTAGGTTTTTATTTTCGGAATTGAATGTGTAAGGTTAGGTAAGGTTTACATGAACGGATTTGGTTTTAAACAATTAATTAAAATTAAAACAAAAAACAAAAAAATAAATTTAGCGACAATATCACACGGGTTTAGTTTTACTCAATGGAAATAAATTTATTTTTCGTATCGGTCGGGTAGGTATTTAAACTATCATTCTTACCACCCTTCTAGCATGAAGATAGGTTCTATTATTAATTTAGTCAACCATGCCATCTTACGCTCAGACAAACAATTTTGGCCTTCTAACTTATCCCTCATCCGCACGACTTTAATCAACAACTCATATCCACCGCACCTCATTAACTCCGTCACAACCAATAGACTCAAAACTCTCAACAGTACGAATTCTTCTTTTTCCCCAAGAAAAAATTCTAAAGAACATAATTTTATCGGTAACGTTTGCCTACTATATATAAAAGAACTTTTCCCAGTGTGGAAAAAACTTTTCCATAAGGTAGACTTCAGGTTAACTTGCAATATAGATTTAATGTATTCAAATCTCAAATCGCCCGCTAGCTTTGAACGGACGTCCAATATTGTCTACAAAATAAATTGCAATATTTGCCCTTTGTCTTATGTGGGTGAAACTGGACAAAAGTTGATGAAACGACTTAAACAACATGACAATAATTCTAAAAACCTTAATCAAAGCCAAACGATGATTACAGATCACATCAAAAATTTTAAACACACATTTAACTTTTATTATGCCCGTATTCTTTATCACGAAACTAACACAATTCAGAGACGCTTTGCAGAATCTTGTTACATAACCTGGATTAAAAATAGTGTAAACAAAAGAAATGATACCTCCTTATTCTGCGAAAATTACCAAGTTATACTTAATAACGTTTCTAAATTTATTTCCATTGAGTAAAACTAAACCCGTGTAATATTGTCGCTAAATTTATTTTTTCGTTTTTTTTTTATTTTTATTGATTGTTTAAAACTAAATCCGTTTATGTAAACCTTACCTAACCTTACACAGTCAATTCCGAACATGAAAACCTAGCCTTACTCAAAACAAAATTTTATACCACATGTATTCACTTTTGCCTTGGGATTCATAGCTATTACATAGCCTCCGGTCTGTGCAACAGCGTTCCACAGATCGGCTCCTAAGATTAAGCCTTGAGGTACGCCAGTTGTAACCTCGTGTTCTTGATGATCTTCCGTCGTTTTCACTATCAACTTTCTCTCATCAAGGTAGTTATCTAATTAGTCCAAGATTCTCTGGCTTCAGGTCAAATTTATGCTCTATGGCGTTTAAAATATCCTCCCAATTCGCACTGTTAAAGGCGTTTTTAACGTCGAATGTAAGGAGGAGACAAAATTTATGAGCTTTAAGACTACCACCCCATGCTTCTCTTGCTGTTTCCGTGACCTTCCGAATCTCGCCGATCGTCAATCGCCCTTTTTGAAATCCGTGTTGGTTGTTGGCAAAACCTCCGGCGCATTTAATGTCGTTACGTAGTCTGTATTGAATGAGTTTCTCAAGCAAATTTCCGGCAATGTCTAACATCCAGAGCGGTCTAAACGACGATGGTGTTACAGGGGTTCCCTTACCTTCGTCAATTAAGACCAATCTTTGCCGCTTTCAGACCGTAAGAAAGGTGCCGGTTGCCAGACAGGCATTGTAGGCGTTCAGAAGAATCTCTGGAAATTTCGGAGCTACAGCTTTTATCACTGAGGCTGGGATGCCACCAGGGCCTGGTGCTTTTCCTGTCTTTATGGTTTTTGCGGCATCTTGTATTTCTTTAACAGTGAAGGGTGTTTTATTGTTTTCCGCGCATTGTCTCCTTTTCCGTGGCGCGTGTTTAGGGAATAGTTCCGTTACGATGCAATTCATCACAGCAGGAGATTACAGTGCTTCTGGTAAAGTTCTACCAAGTCGTTTTGTAACAATTTGATACGCTTTGCCTTCCTTCCACTACTATCTCTGCTATCTCTGATAACCACCAATATGCTGAACTGTGTACACTCTGATTTTTTGGTTGTGGCAAAGAGGCGTTACATGAGGTGATAATAGCGTTCATAGTTTTAAAGACCTGTTCTTACGTCTCTCTGCGGGTACTTAGTGTTGGATCAACTTGAAGAGTAGCTGCGTTTTGCTCGAGGGCTGCTCGAAAAGCTTCAGGGTCAAGCTTCTTGGCATTCCACCATCGTTTGCAAAAGTTGCTCGGTCGAGTCGGACCAGATTCAACACTAAATGACACATGTTGATGATCACTGCCACTATACTCTTCAGATACAGTCTAGTCTCCAATCATGTTTGCTGTTCTTGGAGTGACCAATGTAATGTCGAGGATATATTCCTGATATCCTGGTCTTATAAAAGTTGTAATACTCCCAGTATTTAGCACAGTGAGGTCCAATCTTGCAGCAAGGTCTGCCACGTGATTTCCTCTGATGTCCGAGTATTCGGTGCCCCATTCAGCCGATTTTTCGTTGAAATCACCAGCTACAATGACTTCTCCGTCAAACTTGCCGAGAGTGCCTTCAATGCTTGCAATTTTCTGGCGAAATAGTTGTCTTGGGAGAGATCTGTGTACTTTGCACAGTCATTGCGACAGCTTTGTGGGGTGCCGTATATTCTTTTAATGCCAGGCTATATACTGCATCAATAGACCTAATTAGCTCCTTTATTCTGCTGTAAACATTGTTCCTACCTTTGACGTACTCCGCTAGCTCGTCAGTTTTGGAACCAAGTCTCTCCATGGTCCGGTGGGGCAGAGTTTACTCTGTTTCGATGAAGATTACCGAGAATCTTCTTGTGTCCTTTCACTATAGCGGCTTTGGCCGCATCCTGCTCGACGTCCATAAATACGTCACCTGTCTCTTGTTTTTTGGGCTTTCATAGTTATCCATGCAAATTAAATAGTCCTCCAGGGCAAAAAGTCGCCTCCGATCGCGGTGTCTCAAAAAGTGGAAGGGTTATCACACTTACAGTTACCTCCATTGCTGTAAGAAGTTGTGACTATTGGAGCAGAAAAAAATACGCTTTAGTGCTGCACCCTCTTCCTTCATTGGCATCCTCTTGCTCCCGTGGGTGCGGCACATTGATGCCAGGAGTTTCCACGCACGGTGCGCTATATGGATCATCCACACATCTCTTTCGAGCAGTGTCCCCTCATTCGCTTCCGTACGTGACTCTAGGTCAGATGGTGTGACCAACCCTTCTAGTCAAAAAGGGAGTGTTTGATTTTTTCCGCATTACACGGACGGTGGCTGTTACTGTTACTTTTCAAAGGTATGCCAAAATATTCAGAAACCTTTGAAAAGTAAAGATATACGAGTATAAAAATTTTCATTTTCGATTTTTTGCGATGTCTAGGATCTAATCGAAAATTCTGCATTTTTTTGCTCTGTATCTTCGAAACGGCGAATCAGTACGATTCCACATCTACGATTTGCGATTACTATAACTTACCCTACGGACAGTTAGAAATTTTATTTAAAATATTATATAGATTAAAAGATAGAATGGCAAGTAAATTGATACGTACCATACCAGGAAAAACATTTTTTTTGTTGATTAACATATAGAAAATAAACAAAATGAAGTAAACATTTTTTTTTTTAAGTTTCCATTTTAAAGAACCAAACGCGTCAGAGGAAAAAACACGAAGGCACACGAAGAATGTAGTGGAGGGAGTTTCAAGAATAGTTAAACAGTGGAGACACAGTTTGATAAAATAAAAATATGAAAACATAAGATCAAATAGACTATGAAAAACATAAGAGTCAAAGATTTGAAAGATTATTTTAAAAAAAATTAATTATATTATAATAAGAGTCAAGTACTAAAGGAGCACAATTTAGTTTATTATCGCAAAGGGGGTATAAAAATATAAATACCGATTTGGCAAATTTTCTTAAGTTACCATTCTTTTCACGGTGTAAAATTATGGGATATTGAATTTGGTATTGAAAGTTGGGTTAAACTAATGGCATGTTCCGAAAACATTGTCTTAAACTGATTTGGATTTGTCGGATCACAAATCTGTTGGTTCATGCTCTTGTAAATATATTGCACACTTTCGCCAATATAATAACAATTACAATCATTGCAATTCACTTTGTAAACAACATCAGTAATATGCTCAACAGGAGTTAGACTTTAAGGGTGTGAAAACAAGGTGAAAGTATTGTCAAAAGTAAAAACTAACAAAAAACCTTTATTTAAAAACATTTTTTTAGAAAATGTTAGAAACTACCTAAATATGACAAAAAACTCCTTTGTATTTGCTTGTGTCGGAAGGATCTGAATCAGTCAGAAGAGAACTTTGTGAAACACGATCATTGATATAATTATCAGACTGAAATTTAAAAAACTTATTTTTTAGAAAATTTAACCTGTTATTAATTACATTATTTATTAAATGTAAAGGGTAAGAAACTTCACAAAGAACTGGATGAATTAAATTTTTTTCCCCAAAAGGTTTTATCACTGAGTAAAATGGCTATATAAATTAAAGAAATTGTGGTGGCAATTTTTATTGAACACGAATGACAAGAAAATTAATTCATGTATCTACTAGACCAGGTAGGCTCAATTAGTGAGTAAGTTCAGAAGTGCACTGCAAAGAGTTCATAAAAAAGAATTGAAAAAATTTAGAAACTCGAAAATGTAATTTTCTTTTAAACATAAGAGAATATCATCAACATATCTGTAGCAAAGAACGGGTTGAACCGGTAACTTGGATAAAACAGATTTTTCTATAAGGTGTAAGGTTAGATCAACCAATGCGGGACAGACTGATGCGGACCCCATTGGTAAACCAAAAATTTGAAAAAAGAAACTATCTTCGAAACGAAAATAAGTATTACCTAAAATCAAATTTAGAATGTGTTTAAACCAAATCAGATCAATGGAAGTATGAGGCTGGATATCACTCCAAGAATCACAGACAGCATCAAGAGCTAAGTCCCACGGAACATTTGTCAAAAACGAAACCACATAAAACTAACTAAAAAATGATTAGATAGAACAATCTTTTTTTTCCAATTATTATCTAAATTAAAAGAGTTAGAAACATTAAATTCAGACAAAATGGTGACCTTAGAAAGTATGTTGTTGATATATTTTCAAAGCTTGCAAGAGGTGAATTTGTGTCTGAAACGATAGGTCTAAAAGATAAATCGGGTTTATGAAGTTTCAGGAGACGATAAAGTTTTGGAAAATTTGGATGGAATACTTTCAAAGAAAAACCTAGTGATTTGGAAATCTGATTCTTTTTAAACAAATCGTCAATAAGTTTAAGAGTTTAAATGATCTGTAGAATCATTCACTAAGTGTTTATAATTTTTTTTTTCATTTAATATTTCTATGGTTTTTATGGAATAATCATCCACGTTCGCCATCGCCATCTCAAGTTAGCAATATGTCAACCAAATTGCCGAATTATTTTATTCTAATCCAGACTACCTGTCTCTTTCCTTTCAAAACATTTGACCTCTGCTTCCAATATGAGGCCAGTTCGTTCTAGTTCGTTTCTAGTTCGGGTTCTATCCAGTTTGGGTATAGTGCGTTTCCAGTTTTGTGTCCAATTCACTTCCAGTGCGTTATCATTACGCTTTCAATTTGCTCCCCTTATTTGGTTCAGTTTAGAAGTTTTTTGTTAAGTTTCCTTTTATCATTTAGAGTGAAGTCATTTTTAACTTCCCGAAGGAGAAGTTTATGTTTTCATAAAAAATCCGATTCGCTAATTTTATGTTTTCTCGACGTTTCAAGCCATTCTGAGTCAAGTTAAACCAAATTTGGAAAAAGTATGTGTGAGTGCGTGTGCACCAACAGATTTTTTGTCGTAAATCGCCGTTTTCTCAAAACCGGCTGGTTCGATTTCAAAAATTTAAAAGCCATTTGACGTATCTCGACAAGGACTATCGTTTGTTAGTTTTGTGCGATGATCTGCCGAGACGTTTTTTTATAAATAGCAGAAAAGTGAAAAAAAAATTGTCCACGTTTTAGCCCGCAAAATTGAATCAATTATGAAAATTCAAAAACCGTTCAAAAGATATTGGTTGGGAATCGTGCTGATTAGTTTTTGGTAAAGATCAACCGGGCGGTTTTCTTGCAATAAAGTGTTAAAATTTTTTCTTGACGATTTTTATTATTTTTTTTTGACGGTAGATACCATAGTTTTCTAAATCATACTAAAATATTGCGGCCCTACGACAATTGGTTTAACTTTAAAAATTCGTCATAGTTTGCAAAAATTGGTATCGTTTTTTGGCATTTGTAAAAATTAGACCTTCCATCGACGTTTTCTCAAAAGCGCCTAAATCGATTTCAGAAAATTAAAAGCCATTTGATGTATTTCGATGAGCACTATCGTTTGTCAGTTTTGTGCGACGACCTGCCAAGCCGTTTCTTTGTAATTTGGAAAAAAGTGTTAAACCCTTTGTTCACATTTAAGCTCATTCTACCAAATCGATTTAAAGAAATCAAAAACTGTTCGAAAAATATTAGTTGGGAATGATACAGATTAGTTTTAGGTGAAAATCTACCGATCCATTTTCTTGTAATTAACTGTTGAAAAAAAAAATAAGCCGATTTTTATGGAACTTCTTTTGGCGATATATATTCTATGGTTTTATAGAACTTTTTGAACTATTACGGTCTTACAACAAGTAGTTTAATTTTAAAAATTCATCAAAGTGTGAGAAGAAGAGAAGTTTTTTTGACGTTTGTTAAAATTAAAATTAGACGATTTACTTGGTATAATGATAGAGTACTTGGTCTTATTGAACATACTAAACCATTAAAGTCCCCCGGATACTAGTATTTTTAAAAAAATTGTTGATTTTTAAAAAATTGCTTTAAGAAAATACTTCGAAAATTAACGTGTTCGTTTGTTTCCAATTATGTGTAATAAATCCACTCAGAATACTTTTAATCACTCATAAATTAATTTTTTTATTATTGATTAAGTCGATTATTCACGCATCCGGAAAGTTCATGTAACTTGCCTCAAGGCAAAATACCAATACCAACTAGTTCAAATTTGGTCTCATTTGATTCAGAATGGCTTAAAACATCGAGATAACATAAGATAAAGATTAGCGAGTCGGATGTTTTGATGAAAGCATAAACTTCTCCTTCGGAAAGTTAAAAATTGCATAATAATTTCAAAACTAAAGAGAGTTGTTTGTCCAGATTGATACAACCTTATTTAATCAGCCATCTAGAGTATATTACTACTAATATTTTAGTTTATTATTATAAGATAAAAAGAACGTTTTTAGTTTTTAAGCACAGTCCATATTCAAGAATACGAGCGATTCCGAGGGGTCTGATTATCGAATCAAGGCCACACCAAACTTTGGCCTTCCAAGCCGGATCACAATTGAGATTGAAAGTTTCTACAAGTTGCCGATTCAAGAACAAAGTACTAATTATAAAAGTATATACAATTGCATTTACAGGGCATCAAGGTAAAGTTATTATATTTTAGGTTTCTTACATAATCGTAACCTTTCCTAAATATGCCGCCCAATCTGCCAGTGCTGAAGTCGCACAACTAATTACAAAACAAGAAATGTATTTATCGATTATACAGAAGACGTGCGACTTGAGTAGAAATGTGGAAGATGCGTCAAGGAAGCAACAATTCTGTACAAACCTGATGGTGTTAGATAACTTTCGAGACCAATTTATAAAACTTACCGACTATATTAATAAATTGAAAAATCCCAGTTCCGTACCGGATTATGCTACCCTCCTATCCGTATAATACACGGAGATACAGTACATTAAAAAAACTATTTTTGTTGTAAATACTACTTTCTCTATTACTGAAAGTGAAGATTACCCATCAAAATTCATTTCAAAATCCCGTCTGCCAACAATTGAAATACCCAAATTTGCGGGTGATTTAAAAAAATGGCCGTTGTTTTACAAAACATTTAAAACATTTATTCACGAGAATGCCGATATCGATTCGATATCTAAATTTCATTATATAATGGGCGCATTAGAAGGCTCTGTACAGAAAATTTTCAACACAATACTACCTACTTTCAATAATTATTATATTTTGTGGGATGCACTAATAAACAAATACAAAAATAAACGTTATCTGGGCATTAACTATTTTAAACAGTTAATGTCCTTCAAAACTGTAAACTCGTCGCAGTTGCATAACTTTATTGAAAATTTTGACACTGCTGTGCAAGCATTAAATCAATTAAATATTCCAGACCTATATGATTTTTTACTAACATCGATCGCTCTATCAAAATTAGATACAAATTTCTAGGAAAAACTTTAGGTTTATTTTCAAGGCGAAATTCCCTCATATAAAGAATTATTACAATATATAAATAAAGTGCAAAAATTTCAAAGATATGTTTATGGATTTCAAAAAAGTTACGAAACCCAACACTTCTAATTCTTTTGTAACCAGCACTGTCATATCGCTTAAATGTTATTTATGCAACAAGAATCATAACGTTTTCAAATGCTCACAATTTCTATAATTAAACATCAATGAAAGATGGTCGGCAATTAAAAAATTAAATCTCTGTTCTAATTGCCTGGGTCATGAACGTAATTGTCTGCGCCATTCTAAGAAAACATGTCTGTCTTGCAATACCAGACATCATACTTTATTACATTCTAACAATAGTGTTGACAATAATACAATTTCAAACCAATATTTTTTCCAAAAATTCCAATCAGAGTATTTCCGATTCCAATCAAAGTAATACTTTATGCGTTGTAAATGGATCAGATTTATCACATTATATAAACCTTATGTCCACCGCAACTATGTACGTTCAGGCAACATGTATTAAAACAAAAAAATAGCTGATTTACTTTCTCCTCGTGTTATGAAGGCAAAACCTTTTCAACACCCCGGTACTGACTATGCTGGTCCCTTTCGCGTAAGAAAATTCAGGGGCGTTAAAAGTTTAAAAGCATAATATCAATTGGTCTTTCAATCCGCCAGCTGCACCCCATTTCGGCGGTTTGTGAGAGTCCAACACAGAATCTATAAAGGTTCATTCATATCGTGTAAGAGGTGAACAAATTCTTACTTATGATTATTTAAATACCGTGTTAATCCAGATTGAGGCGCTTCTCAATTCTCGACCATTGTGTTGGATGAGTTCAGATCCAAGTGATCCCCAACGCCTTACGCCAGTTCATTTCCTCACTTGATTAATTGATATAATAATACAGTCTTATTGTAAGAGATGGCATTTTGAATATTTAAGTGATTTACAATCACACCCCTTCTCCCCCGGCTAAAAAGGTTATGTTTGTTCTAATCCAAAATGTAAATTTGCCTCCACTTCAATGGTCTATGGGAGTTATTGAAGACGTTTTTCCCGAAAAGTGCGTACAGCTTTAGTAAGAACCAAGGTTACTTTTTTAAACGCCGTGTAATAAAGCTCTAATATGTTTATGGAAATATGTTTTTTCATATGGCAAAAAAACGCCAATTCTGATGCTTCTATTTGTTACCTTTTAATTAATTGCTTCCTTTTACCTTTGTACAATTATATGTAGTAACTTTATCAGTAACTTGCTTCTATTCAGAGGAATCTATTGTTTTTGCTGCTATTGTTTTCACAACTCTGGAAAATAGTCAAAAAAATCTGTACATTCACGAATATCGAAGGGTATGAAATTATCATAATATGTTGCAGTTATTTTAAAAATGCCTCAAACTTGGAAATGAATACGGCATTATCTTGGACATTCGGCAAAACCAAACTGGTTGTTACAAACCATACTGGTTATTGAGAAACAATTCCGTCAAACAAGGTTAATGAAATTTGAATTCCTATTCAACAAAAGGCATGCGGCAATTGAAAATTCCATAATTGATGATTCCACCAGGACAAATTCTCATGTGTTTCAAAAACGAACATGTACGATGGGATACTTATAAATAACCGCCAGTGGTGCTACATGCAAATCTCATTCAAAACCTTGTATCATTTTCTATAATAGCAGAAAAATGAGACAAAGTTTTATTGGAGCAAGATACTGAGCAACTATTATATATTTTAATCAAATAACCAGGCTACTGCTTTCCTGTTAAGATTACAAATTCTTAATATTGATTCTGACTGCTAAACATAGAAGCATTGGATATTCCTACAAAACTTACTTAATTACTTCCTAGATTCAATTAAGAATTGACATGTTATTTTTTTACCATCTCTCGTATGTTTTATTCTTCGCATAGTCTGACTAACAGTTACTAAACTTTCTTAGAATTGCGTTAACGTCCGACATTAACAAATGTATAGAAATATATTATTTCATGATCAAGATAGACGATTTCAAAGGATACTTTGGAGATTTTCTCCGGAAGATCCCCTCGGCGTTTATGAATTAAACACTGTTACGTTTGTTATTACGTCATCTCCTTTTCATGCGTTACGCTCTATTGAACAACTGGCTAAAGATTTTTTTTTTCAATTTCAATAATTATTGCAACTGCTAATTTATTAACATCAAGTAATATTGATAAATAATAACATAAATTCAAATAAATAAAAGAGCAAAGGATAAAATTTACATGAAAATAATATCCGTAATATGATTTAATGTAAAATATAAGCAAATAATAATAAAGATGAGAGGAAAAATTAGCCCTTAGCCACTGATATAATTCAAAATATTATTTATATCGACGATGTGGTCACTAGTGCAGACACATTCAAAATTGCATAAAAAATTACGTTTAATTGTCGAGTTTGTTCCGTTCCGCGCGTTTTGAATTAACAAAGTGGGCTTCGAATGATCGTCTAATGTATAAACAATTTGAATCACCACACAAAACGCTAATAATTGTTCATAAATAATTTCTGAATTTGATATGTCCGTTAAAGTACTGAGATTGAGATATGATCCAATTCAAGATTGTTTTAAATTTAATATCAACCTTCTCCATCAAAATTGGACAAAACGGTAAATTTTATCCTAGGTTTCATTACGCCTGCTACCATCAAATTCAAAATGATCATGAAACAACTATGGTTATCAAAATTGGATTGGAATGAGCAATTACCTTCTTCATTAATTGTAGTCTTTCCATTCCTCGCTTTGTAGGTACAAAAAATTATATTCGTTGTTCCCTTTACGGTTTTGCGGATAGTTCAGAAAAGGCTTATTGTGATGTGATTTATATCAAGCCTTTCCATGATAATAATATTACCTTCTTATTGCAAAATTAAAAATTACTTCCATTAAAGTTCAAATTTTAGCTAGGTTAGAGTTGTGCGCTGCGCATTTACTGACCAAATTATTATTCTTTGTCATAACTTCCAAGCAGCATTCTTTACGTATCGACGGAATGTATAGTTTTACGGACTCAATGATTATGCTCGATTGGTTAACAGGTCCAACACATAGTTGGTAAACTTTTGTCGCAAATAGAGTAACGAAAGTTCATGATTTACTTCCTTCTGCCAAGAGGTGTCATATTCCCTCCGAGGAATATATTGCCGATTGTGTTTTTCGTGGTTCATTGCCAAATACATTGCTTAATAATAGTGAGTGGTTCAAACGTCCCTTGTGGCTTCACTCTCAAAGAAAACATTGGCCCATACGTTCCGCGTTAGATTCCATGGAAAATGTTCCAGAAGAAAAAGTTTCATCTTGCTTAGTGGTAAACTCTTGTAAAAATAAACCATACGAATTTACTTTTGCATATTTTTGTTTTTTTAATTAAAAAAAATAACTATAAATGATTCTACATAAGATATTAAGAAATTCGTTAAATAATCGATTTTTTGCGTAAGTGAAGATAAAGAAGAAAAGATGTTTTTTATTTCTACAGACATTGCTTCAAAACTGACACTACACAACTTCATATTCAAAGATTGAGAATTTAAATGTATGAACTAATTTAAACAAAAATTTGTATCAAAAAATTTTGGAATTAATTTGAATATTCTAGAGCGTAACAAAAAGTTTCACTTGTTTATCAAATTTACAAGTTTTAAATTTAAAGAAAAGTAAGAACTTAATTTTACCCTGGTGTGGTATCCATAATGTAATTTTAATTCATGGGATTCAATTAATGTAATTCTGATGCGTTTGGTAGAACTTACATTGCAAAATTTTAAGAAAAGGTTAATGACAAAATTGAAATTATCACCTGTATGTTTGAATATACATTAGCACTTTTTTACTAAACAAGATTTTAACAAAAATTAAATTTATGAGTTATTTTTCAGCCGAATAGGTGTATTTTGTAAATCAAAATTACTATAAGTTTTGTCTTTTTTTAAATTATTATTTGAAAACCAAACAATATTATTCTTTCGATGTTATGAGATCGGCAGTTTGTAATAAACTGATTTTGAGTCACGCTCACACGTGTGACAACTTGAGAACTGTAAGGATGTGTGTGTGTTTTTATATGTATGGATGTGAATACTTAAATTATTGATCTTAAATGGAAGTCGATATTAATTGTTTGTCACAAAGTGTAAAAAATTTAAATAAGAATCATGTAATAGTTTGTGATCTCATCTAATGTCGACACTATTAGAAACGTTCATTAGAATAAGACAACTTTCCGCAAATAATCTCCTAAAGATGCAACTTTCATGATATAAGATCTTTGGAGTGAAGTTAACCGAGTGGGCATTTTCAATAGAGTGCTGTATTAGGGTACTTTTGAATTTTTTTTGTTCATGGTGGACCACACTTAGTTCATGTTGTCTCATTCTTTTGTGTACATATTGTGAGGTTTGTCCAATATATTGGAAAGCACAGTCTTTGCAAGAAACAGAATATACTGGACAAACCTCACAATATGTACACAAAAGAATATCGAATATTTCGTTACGGTACGGAAATTTATTTGGCTTAAGGCATGATGCCATACATCACTATTTTTTTTATTTTTATCTTTTTACAGTTTGACTCACAATTTTGATATAAGAATTGTGCTTAGCAGCAAGAACGTCAATATTATAACAATTGTATTTACAGGGAATCAAGGTAAAGTTATTATATTTTAGGTTTCTTACATAATCGTAACCTTTCCTAAATATGCCGCCCAATCTGCCAGTGCTGAAGTCGCACAACTAATTTCAAAACGAGAAATGTATTTATCGATTATACAGAAGACGTGCGACTTGAGTAGAAATGTGGAAGATGCGTCAAGGAAGCAACAATTCTGTACAAACCTGATGGTGTTAGATAACTTTCGAGACCAATTTATAAAACTTACCGACTATATTAATAAATTGAAAAATCCCAGTTCCGTACCGGATTATGCTGCCCTCCTATCCGTATAATACACGGAGATACAGTACATTAAAAAAACGATTTTTGTTGTAAATACTACTTTCTCTATTACTGAAAGTGAAGATTACCCATCAAAATTCATTTCAAAATCCCGTCTACCAACAATTGAAATACCCAAATTTGCGGGTGATTTAAAAAAATGGCCGCTGTTTTACAAAACATTTAAAACATTTATTTACGAGAATCCCGATATCGAATCGATATCTAAATTTCATTATATAATGGGCGCATTAGAAGGCTCTGTACAGAAAATTTTCAACACAATACTACCTACTTTCAATAATTATTATATTTTGTGGGATGCACTAATAAACAAATACAAAAATAAACGTTATCTGGGCATTAACTATTTTAAACAGTTAATGTCATTTAAAACTGTAAACTCGTCGCAGTTGCATAACTTTATTAAAAATTTTGACACTGCTGTGCAAGCATTAAATCAATTAAATATTCCAGACCTATATGATTTTTTACTAACATCGATCGCTCTATCAAAATTAGATACAAATTTCTAGAAAAAATTTTAGGTTTATTTTCAAGGCGAATTTCCCTCATATAAAGAATTATTACAATATATAAATAAAGTGCAAAAAGGTCAAAGATATGTTTATGAATTTCAAAAAAGTTACGAAACCCAACACTTCTAATTCTTTTGTAACCAGCACTGTCATATCGCTTAAATGTTATTTATGCAACAAGAATCATAACGTTTTCAAATGCTCACAATTTCTATAATTAAACATCAATGATAGATGGTCGGCAATTAAAAAATTAAATCTCTGTTCTAATTGCCTGGGTCATGAACGTAATTGTCTACGCCATTCTAAGCAAACATGTCTGTCTTGCAATACCAGACATCATACTTTATTACATTCTAACAATAGTGTTGACAATAATACAATTTCAAACCAATATT
This sequence comes from Ctenocephalides felis, assembly GCF_003426905.1. Lineage (NCBI taxonomy): Eukaryota > Metazoa > Arthropoda > Insecta > Siphonaptera > Pulicidae > Ctenocephalides > Ctenocephalides felis. The sequence goes on along the minus strand of NW_020537646.1, from coordinate 57,217,508 downwards.
CTTTCCAAAAATTCCAATCAGAGTATTTCCGATTCCAATCAAAGTAATACTTTATGCGTTGTAAATGGATCAGATTTATCACATTATATAAACCTTATGTCCACCGAAACTATGTACGTTCAGGCAACATGTATTAAAACAAAAAATAGCTGATTTACTTTCTCCTCGTGTTATGAAGGCAAAACCTTTTCAACACCCCGGTACTGACTATGCTGGTCCCTTTCGCGTAAGAAAATTCAGGGGCGTTAAAAGTTTAAAAGCATAATATCAATTGGTCTTTCAATCCGCCAGCTGCACCCCATTTCGGCGGTTTGTGAGAGTCCAACACAGAATCTATAAAGGTTCATTCATATCGTGTAAGAGGTGAACAAATTCTTACTTATGATTATTTAAATACCGTGTTAATCCAGATTGAGGCGCTTCTCAATTCTCGACCATTGTGTTGGATGAGTTCAGATCCAAGTGATCCCCAACGCCTTACGCCAGTTCATTTCCTCACTTGATTAATTGATATAATAATACAGTCTTATTGTAAGAGATGGCATTTTGAATATTTAAGTGATTTACAATCACACCCCTTCTCCCCCGGCTAAAAAGGTTATGTTTGTTCTAATCCAAAATGTAAATTTGCCTCCACTTCAATGGTCTATGGGAGTTATTGAAGACGTTTTTCCCGAAAAGTGCGTACAGCTTTAGTAAGAACCAAGGTTACTTTTTTAAACGCCGTGTAATAAAGCTCTAATATGTTTATGGAAATATGTTTTTTCATATGGCAAAAAAACGCCAATTCTGATGCTTCTATTTGTTACCTTTTAATTAATTGCTTCCTTTTACCTTTGTACAATTATATGTAGTAACTTTATCAGTAACTTGCTTCTATTCAGAGGAATCTATTGTTTTTGCTGCTATTGTTTTCACAACTCTGGAAAATAGTCAAAAAAATCTGTACATTCACGAATATCGAAGGGTATGAAATTATCATAATATGTTGCAGTTATTTTAAAAATGCCTCAAACTTGGAAATGAATACGGCATTATCTTGGACATTCGGCAAAACCAAACTGGTTGTTACAAACCATACTGGTTATTGAGAAACAATTCCGTCAAACAAGGTTAATGAAATTTGAATTCCTATTCAACAAAAGGCATGCGGCAATTGAAAATTCCATAATTGATGATTCCACCAGGACAAATTCTCATGTGTTTCAAAAACGAACATGTACGATGGGATACTTATAAATAACCGCCAGTGGTGCTACATGCAAATCTCATTCAAAACCTTGTATCATTTTCTATAATAGCAGAAAAATGAGACAAAGTTTTATTGGAGCAAGATACTGAGCAACTATTATATATTTTAATCAAATAACCAGGCTACTGCTTTCCTGTTAAGATTACAAATTCTTAATATTGATTCTGACTGCTAAACATAGAAGCATTGGATATTCCTACAAAACTTACTTAATTACTTCCTAGATTCAATTAAGAATTGACATGTTATTTTTTTACCATCTCTCGTATGTTTTATTCTTCGCATAGTCTGACTAACAGTTACTAAACTTTCTTAGAATTGCGTTAACGTCCGACATTAACAAATGTATAGAAATATATTATTTCATGATCAAGATAGACGATTTCAAAGGATACTTTGGAGATTTTCTCCGGAAGATCCCCTCGGCGTTTATGAATTAAACACTGTTACGTTTGTTATTACGTCATCTCCTTTTCATGCGTTACGCTCTATTGAACAACTGGCTAAAGATTTTTTTTTTCAATTTCAATAATTATTGCAACTGCTAATTTATTAACATCAAGTAATATTGATAAATAATAACATAAATTCAAATAAATAAAAGAGCAAAGGATAAAATTTACATGAAAATAATATCCGTAATATGATTTAATGTAAAATATAAGCAAATAATAATAAAGATGAGAGGAAAAATTAGCCCTTAGCCACTGATATAATTCAAAATATTATTTATATCGACGATGTGGTCACTAGTGCAGACACATTCAAAATTGCATAAAAAATTACGTTTAATTGTCGAGTTTGTTCCGTTCCGCGCGTTTTGAATTAACAAAGTGGGCTTCGAATGATCGTCTAATGTATAAACAATTTGAATCACCACACAAAACGCTAATAATTGTTCATAAATAATTTCTGAATTTGATATGTCCGTTAAAGTACTGAGATTGAGATATGATCCAATTCAAGATTGTTTTAAATTTAATATCAACCTTCTCCATCAAAATTGGACAAAACGGTAAATTTTATCCTAGGTTTCATTACGCCTGCTACCATCAAATTCAAAATGATCATGAAACAACTATGGTTATCAAAATTGGATTGGAATGAGCAATTACCTTCTTCATTAATTGTAGTCTTTCCATTCCTCGCTTTGTAGGTACAAAAAATTATATTCGTTGTTCCCTTTACGGTTTTGCGGATAGTTCAGAAAAGGCTTATTGTGATGTGATTTATATCAAGCCTTTCCATGATAATAATATTACCTTCTTATTGCAAAATTAAAAATTACTTCCATTAAAGTTCAAATTTTAGCTAGGTTAGAGTTGTGCGCTGCGCATTTACTGACCAAATTATTATTCTTTGTCATAACTTCCAAGCAGCATTCTTTACGTATCGACGGAATGTATAGTTTTACGGACTCAATGATTATGCTCGATTGGTTAACAGGTCCAACACATAGTTGGTAAACTTTTGTCGCAAATAGAGTAACGAAAGTTCATGATTTACTTCCTTCTGCCAAGAGGTGTCATATTCCCTCCGAGGAATATATTGCCGATTGTGTTTTTCGTGGTTCATTGCCAAATACATTGCTTAATAATAGTGAGTGGTTCAAACGTCCCTTGTGGCTTCACTCTCAAAGAAAACATTGGCCCATACGTTCCGCGTTAGATTCCATGGAAAATGTTCCAGAAGAAAAAGTTTCATCTTGCTTAGTGGTAAACTCTTGTAAAAATAAACCATACGAATTTACTTTTGCATATTTTTGTTTTTTTAATTAAAAAAAATAACTATAAATGATTCTACATAAGATATTAAGAAATTCGTTAAATAATCGATTTTTTGCGTAAGTGAAGATAAAGAAGAAAAGATGTTTTTTATTTCTACAGACATTGCTTCAAAACTGACACTACACAACTTCATATTCAAAGATTGAGAATTTAAATGTATGAACTAATTTAAACAAAAATTTGTATCAAAAAATTTTGGAATTAATTTGAATATTCTAGAGCGTAACAAAAAGTTTCACTTGTTTATCAAATTTACAAGTTTTAAATTTAAAGAAAAGTAAGAACTTAATTTTACCCTGGTGTGGTATCCATAATGTAATTTTAATTCATGGGATTCAATTAATGTAATTCTGATGCGTTTGGTAGAACTTACATTGCAAAATTTTAAGAAAAGGTTAATGACAAAATTGAAATTATCACCTGTATGTTTGAATATACATTAGCACTTTTTTACTAAACAAGATTTTAACAAAAATTAAATTTATGAGTTATTTTTCAGCCGAATAGGTGTATTTTGTAAATCAAAATTACTATAAGTTTTGTCTTTTTTTAAATTATTATTTGAAAACCAAACAATATTATTCTTTCGATGTTATGAGATCGGCAGTTTGTAATAAACTGATTTTGAGTCACGCTCACACGTGTGACAACTTGAGAACTGTAAGGATGTGTGTGTGTTTTTATATGTATGGATGTGAATACTTAAATTATTGATCTTAAATGGAAGTCGATATTAATTGTTTGTCACAAAGTGTAAAAAATTTAAATAAGAATCATGTAATAGTTTGTGATCTCATCTAATGTCGACACTATTAGAAACGTTCATTAGAATAAGACAACTTTCCGCAAATAATCTCCTAAAGATGCAACTTTCATGATATAAGATCTTTGGAGTGAAGTTAACCGAGTGGGCATTTTCAATAGAGTGCTGTATTAGGGTACTTTTGAATTTTTTTTGTTCATGGTGGACCACACTTAGTTCATGTTGTCTCATTCTTTTGTGTACATATTGTGAGGTTTGTCCAATATATTGGAAAGCACAGTCTTTGCAAGAAACAGAATATACTGGACAAACCTCACAATATGTACACAAAAGAATATCGAATATTTCGTTACGGTACGGAAATTTATTTGGCTTAAGGCATGATGCCATACATCACTATTTTTTTTATTTTTATCTTTTTACAGTTTGACTCACAATTTTGATATAAGAATTGTGCTTAGCAGCAAGAACGTCAATATTATAACAATTGTATTTACAGGGAATCAAGGTAAAGTTATTATATTTTAGGTTTCTTACATAATCGTAACCTTTCCTAAATATGCCGCCCAATCTGCCAGTGCTGAAGTCGCACAACTAATTTCAAAACGAGAAATGTATTTATCGATTATACAGAAGACGTGCGACTTGAGTAGAAATGTGGAAGATGCGTCAAGGAAGCAACAATTCTGTACAAACCTGATGGTGTTAGATAACTTTCGAGACCAATTTATAAAACTTACCGACTATATTAATAAATTGAAAAATCCCAGTTCCGTACCGGATTATGCTGCCCTCCTATCCGTATAATACACGGAGATACAGTACATTAAAAAAACGATTTTTGTTGTAAATACTACTTTCTCTATTACTGAAAGTGAAGATTACCCATCAAAATTCATTTCAAAATCCCGTCTACCAACAATTGAAATACCCAAATTTGCGGGTGATTTAAAAAAATGGCCGCTGTTTTACAAAACATTTAAAACATTTATTTACGAGAATCCCGATATCGAATCGATATCTAAATTTCATTATATAATGGGCGCATTAGAAGGCTCTGTACAGAAAATTTTCAACACAATACTACCTACTTTCAATAATTATTATATTTTGTGGGATGCACTAATAAACAAATACAAAAATAAACGTTATCTGGGCATTAACTATTTTAAACAGTTAATGTCATTTAAAACTGTAAACTCGTCGCAGTTGCATAACTTTATTAAAAATTTTGACACTGCTGTGCAAGCATTAAATCAATTAAATATTCCAGACCTATATGATTTTTTACTAACATCGATCGCTCTATCAAAATTAGATACAAATTTCTAGAAAAAATTTTAGGTTTATTTTCAAGGCGAATTTCCCTCATATAAAGAATTATTACAATATATAAATAAAGTGCAAAAAGGTCAAAGATATGTTTATGAATTTCAAAAAAGTTACGAAACCCAACACTTCTAATTCTTTTGTAACCAGCACTGTCATATCGCTTAAATGTTATTTATGCAACAAGAATCATAACGTTTTCAAATGCTCACAATTTCTATAATTAAACATCAATGATAGATGGTCGGCAATTAAAAAATTAAATCTCTGTTCTAATTGCCTGGGTCATGAACGTAATTGTCTACGCCATTCTAAGCAAACATGTCTGTCTTGCAATACCAGACATCATACTTTATTACATTCTAACAATAGTGTTGACAATAATACAATTTCAAACCAATATTCTTTCCAAAAATTCCAATCAGAATATTTCCGATTCCAATCAAAGTAATACTTTATGCGTTGTAAATGGATCAGATTTATCACATTATATAAACCTTATGTCCACCGCAACTATGTACGTTCAGGCAACATGTATTAAAACAAAAAATAGCTGATTTACTTTCTCCTCGTGTTATGAAGGCAAAACCTTTTCAACACCCCGGTACTGACTATGCTGGTCCCTTTCGCGTAAGAAAATTCAGGGGCGTTAAAAGTTTAAAAGCATAATATCAATTGGTCTTTCAATCCGCCAGCTGCACCCCATTTCGGCGGTTTGTGAGAGTCCAACACAGAATCTATAAAGGTTCATTCATATCGTGTAAGAGGTGAACAAATTCTTACTTATGATTATTTAAATACCGTGTTAATCCAGATTGAGGCGCTTCTCAATTCTCGACCATTGTGTTGGATGAGTTCAGATCCAAGTGATCCCCAACGCCTTACGCCAGTTCATTTCCTCACCTCCACTCCCTTGAACATCCTTCCAGCTAAGGACATGTTGCAAATCGATTTACCGATACGAAAACGATTAATTGATATAATAATACACTCTTATTGTAAGAGATGGCATTTTGAATATTTAAGTGATTTACAATCACACCTCTTTTCCCCCGGCTAAAAAGGTTATATTTGTTCTAATCCAAAATGTAAATTTGCCTCCACTTCAATGGTCTATGGAAGTTATTGAAGACGTTTTTCCCGAAAAGTGCGTACAGCTTTAGTGAGAACCAAGGCTACTTTTTTAAACGCCCTGTAGTAAAGCTCTAATATGTTTATGGAAATATGTTTTTTCATATGGCAAAAACGCCAATTCTGATGCTTCTATTTGTTACCTTTTAATTAATTGCTTCCTTTTACCTTTGTACAATTATATGTAGTAACTTTATCAGTAACTTGCTTCTATTCAGAGGAATCTATTGTTTTTGCTGCTATTGTTTTCACAACTCTGGAAAATAGTCAAAAAATTTGACTTCCTATTCAACAAAAGGCATGCGGCAATTGAAAATTCCATAATTGATGATTCCACCAGGACAAATTCCCATGTGTTTCAAAAACGAACATGTACGATGGGAAACTTATAAATAACCGCCAGTGGTGCTACATGCAAATCTCATGAGAGTGACTTATTCAAAACCTTGTATCATTTTCTATAATAGCAGAAAAATGAGACAAAGTTTTATTGGAGCAAGATACTGAGCAACTATTATATATTTTAATCAAATACCAAGGCTACTGCTTTCCTGTCAAGATTACAAATTCTTAATATTGATTCTGACTTCTAAACATAGAAGCATTGGATATTCCTACAAAACTTACTTAATTACTTCCTAGATTCAATTAAGAATTGACATGTTATTTTTTTACCATCTCTCATATGTTTTATTCTTCGCATAGTCTGACTAAGTTACTAAACTTTCTTAGAATTGCGTTAACGTCCGACATTAACAAATGTATAGAAATATATTATTTCATGATCAAGATAGACGATTTCAAAGGATACTTTGGAGATTTTCTCCGGAAGATCCCCTCGGCGTTTATGAATTAAACACTGTTACGTTTGTTATTACGTCATCTCCTTTTCATGCGTTACGCTCTATTGAACAACTGGCTAAAGATTTTTTTTTTTCAATTTCAATAATTATTGCAACTGCTAATTTATTAACATCAAGTAATATTGATAAATAATAACATAAATTCAAATAAATAAAAGAGCAAAGGATAAAATTTACATGAAAATAATATCCGTAATATGATTTAATGTAAAATATAAGCAAATAACAATAAAGATGAGAGGAAAAATTACCCCTTAGCCACTGATATAATTCAAAATATTATTTATATCGACGATGTGGTCACTAGTGCAGACACATTCGAAATTGCATAAAAAATTACGTTTAATTATCGAGTTTGTTCCGTTCCGCGCGTTTTGAATTAACAAAGTGGGCTTCGATAGATCATCTAATGTATAAACAATTTGAATCACCACACAAAACGCAAATAATTGTTCATAAATAATTTCTGAATTTGATATGTCCGTTAAAGTACTGAGATTGAGATAGGATCCAATTCAAGATTGTTTTAAATTTAATATCAACCTTCTCCATCAAAATTGGACAAAACGGTAAATTTTATCCTAGGTTTCATTACGCCTGCTACCATCAAATTCAAAATGATCATGAAACAACTATGGTTATCAAAATTGGATTGGAATGAGCAATTACCTTCTTCATTAATTGTAGTCTTTCCATTTCTCGCTTTGTAGGTACAAAAAATTATTTTCGTTGTTCCCTTTACGGTTTTGCGGATAGTTCAGAAAAGGCTTATTGTGATGTGATTTATATCAAGCCTTTCCATGATAATAATATTACCTTCTTATTGCAAAATTAAAAATTACTTCCATTAAAGTTCAAATTTTAGCTAGGTTAGAGTTGTGCGCTGCGCATTTACTGACCAAATTATTATTCTTTGTCATAACTTCCAAGCAGCATTCTTTACGTATCGACGGAATGTATAGTTTTACAGACTCAATGATTATGCTCGATTGGTTAACAGGTCCAACACATAGTTGGTAAACTTTTGTCGCAAATAGAGTAACGAAAGCTCATGATTTACTTCCTTCTGCCAAGAGATGTCATATTCCCTCCGAGGAATATATTGCCGATTGTGTTTCTCGTGGTTCATTGCCAAATACATTGCTTAATAATAGTGAGTGGTTCAAACGTCCCTTGTGGCTTCACTCTCAAAGAAAATATTGGCCCATACGTTCCGCGTTAGATTCCATGGAAAATGTTCCAGAAGAAAAAGTTTAATCTTGCCTAGTGGTAAACTTTTGTAAAAATGAACCATACGAATTTACTTTTGCATATTTTTGTTTTTCTAATTAGAAAAAATAACTATAAATGATTCTGCATAAGATATTAAGAAATTCGTTAAATAATCGATTTTTTGCGTAAGTGAAGATAAAGAAGAAAAGATGTTTTTTATTTCTACAGACATTGCTTCAAAACTGACACTACACAACTTCATATTCAAAGATTGAGAATTTAAATGTATGAACTAATTTAAACAAAAATTTGTATCAAAAAATTTTGGAATTAATTTGAATATTCTAGAGCGTAACAAAAAGTTTCACTTGTTTATCAAATTTACAAGTTTTGAATTTAAAGAAAAGTAAGAACTTAATTTTACCCTGGTGTGGTATCCATAATGTAATTTTAATTCATGGGATTCAATTAATGTAATTCTGATTCGTTTGATAGAACTTACATTACACAAATCTTCAAACATTCAAGACCAAAAAAATGTTTACTTTATATTCTTTATGTTCTATATATTAATTAATAAAAAAAAAAATTTTATGGTTTTTCCTAGTGTTGTAAGTATCAATTTTTTACATGTCATTTTATCTTTTAATCTATAACATGTTTATTTTTTTTTTTAACTATGTAAAAATTCTTTTAGATAATGTATTAACAAAAATTTCAAAAGAAGTTGCTGAATGATGACAAACCCGTGTCAGAAAGTATAAATAAATATTTTATTATTTATTTGTTTTCTTGTATTTCGACGATTGGCTGAAAATCAACATTCAAGATATGTCTCAATCTCAAACAAACAAATCTAAATCTATATATATATATATATATATATATATATATATATATATATATATATATATATATTAAATGATAGAGTCTTGGATTTGTATAAATTTTGTAGAGTTTCGAACAAGAATCCAAAAAGTAATAAAAAAAAAAAAAAAATTTAAAATAAACTATTTCTTTATTTATTTATTTATTTACTGTCGACGTTTCGGAACTAGATACGTTCCATCTTCAGGACATCTGTCAAGAAACATGATCTTCATGAGATTTAAGCAAACAATATGCTTAAGAAAAGAAAATGGATTTTTTAATTAATAAATTAGTTGAAAAAATAATAATGTACAGAAATATGATAATATGATCAAAATGAAAATGATAAAAATAAATGAGTGGATTATATAACAGGATATTAAAAATGATAATTTTTTTTGAAAGTTATGCAAAATTTTAAGAAAAGGTTAATGACAAAATTGAAATTATCACCTGTATGTTTGAATATACGTTAGCACTTTTTTACTAAACAAGATTTTAACAAAAATTAAATTTATGAGTTATTTTTCAGCCGAATAGGTAAATTTTGTAAATCAAAATTACTATAAGTTTTGTCTTTTTTTAAATTATTATTTGAAAACCAAATAATATTATTCTCTCGATGTTATGAGATCGTCTGTTTGTAATAAACTGATTTTGAGTCACGCTCACACGTGTGACCACTTGAGAACTGTAAGGATGTGTGTGTGTGTTTTTATATGTATGGATGTGAATACTTAAATTATTGATCTTAAATGGAAGTCGATATTAATTGTTTGTCACAAAGTGTAAAAAATTTAAATAAGAATCATGTAATAGTTTGTGATCTCATCTAATGTCGACACTATTAGAAACGTTCATTAGAATAAGACAACTTTCCGCAAATAATCTCCTAAAGATGCAACTTTCATGATATAAGATCTTTGGAGTGAAGTTAACCGAGTGGGCATTTTCAATAGAGTGCTGTATTAGGGTACTTTTGAATTTTTTTTTGTTTATGGTGGACCACACTTAGTTCATGTTGTCTCATTCTTTTGTGTACATATTGTGAGGTTTGTCCAATATATTGGAAAGCACAGTCTTTACAAGAAACAGAATATACTGGACAAACCTCACAATATGTACACAAAAGAATATCGAATATTTCGTTACGGTACGGAAAGTTATTTGGCTTAAGGCATGATGCCATACATCACTATTTTTTTATTTTTATCTTTTTACAGTTTGACTCACAATTTTGATATAAGAATTGTGCTTAGCAGCAAGAACATCAATATTATAACTAGTTGAAAGTGGCATTTAGCCTTAACGCAAGTCGCATGAACTTTCTGAAATGTGTAATAATTGACTTAACCAACCAAAGTTGAAATTTAGATATTTAGATAAAATTTTCAACTGTTTATTTCAAAAATAAAGTTATTGCTTTCAATTAAATCTAAACATTTCCATTTCCAATATAACTTTCTCAAATACATTTAAATTATCTGTAGTTATATAGTTGCACATTGAATTCCCGAAGGAGAAGTTTATGTTTACATAAAAAATCCGATTCGCTAATTTTATGTTTTCTCGACGTTTCAAGCTATTCTGAATCGAATGAGATCAAAGGGTATGGGCGTGTTTACATACAGAATTGGCCCCACCAGAAAATCCGATATACCAAATTTCAAATCCGTAGCTCATCATTTGGCCGAGATATCAGTGAAAACATGTGAAAGTGGCCCCTTTTTTCAAACTCACTTTTTGTCGTAAATATGAGAGATATCGAAAAAATGTTAACGTCATTCTGTTTATACTGATATTGTCTATGTTGTTCATAACAAATAATGTAGAAAAATTATTTGTTAGTGTTAGAAAAAGTGCAAATAATTTTTTGTTTTGAATTTTCGGGTAGTGCGGTTGTTTGGACTAATTTTTGGAAAGGCTATTGAATTTTCTTTTAGTGTGCAAAATTTTATTTTTTTTTCATGTGGTAGAACACATTCAAAAGTAGAAAAAACCTGAGCAAGTACACGCTTGCGCCCATATAGCACCCGTGTAAGTCGTCTCTCATTCGCAACGACTAGCAACAGCATTGCTCGCCGCGCGTCTTGATAAATTAAAACATTTCTAATAAAACACAAGATATATACATTTATATTTTGAATAATCATATATTTATATGTATATGTGTAATAATAACTATATCTTTATATAAGAAAATTATTTAGATATTGCACAAGTATATTATATGATTTAATCATCATTAATAATTTATTAATTATTAATATGAATTATTAACACCACTAAATAAATAAAATATAGATTGATAAAACATATACATAATAATAGTATTACTAAATATACTTAATAATAGGATTACTATTTATGCTACAGCAATGTATACAAATGCAAGTATGGTATACTAAGTCAGTCATACATATATTAAATAATATCTTGAAGTTTTTTTTTAAATTAAATAATATATATTATTATTCAAATTGGAGATTATATATTCAAAATATATTCTATAGAATAGAATTACTCTACTTATAAATACTCAATAATTATTGAACTACTGCACTATTGTGTATCATCCTTAATTAAAACGATATTTGAAATTTCGCTTGCATAAACCACACATAAGATAACAAAATACAGATAGAATGAAATTAATATAATTTTCGAATTTAACTAATCACGAAGTTTTTAATAATTATTCAATTTTTTTTTTTAATTTTTATGTGTTCTACACCTTTGTACCAGTCGATTTTGACTTTTCTTATATTTTAGTGTTAATTTAATTTGATTAGTATATAATTTAGTTGTAACCACAATACAATATATAATTATAATGCAGCGAAATATGAAATATCGTTTTAATTAAGGATCGTACACAATAGTACAGTAGTTCAACAATTATTATTAGTATTTATAGGTAAAGCTATTCTATTTAATATATTTTATATATTATTTAAATTATAAAAAAAACTTCAAGATATTATTTAATATATTTTCAGACTAATTTAGTATACTTGCAATTCTATACATTGCTATAGCATGAATAGAAATCATATACCGATGTACTATTATTATGTATATTTTTTATCAATCTATTTTTATTTATTTAGTGATAATTATTAATTAATATTAACTAATAATTAATAATTAATACTTAATTAACAAGTAATAATTAATTAGTTAATTATTAATTAATTATGATAATTAAATCATATAATATACTTGTGCAATATGTAAATAATTTTCTTAAATAAAGATATAGTTATTATTACACATATACATATAAATATATGATTATTCAAAATATAAATGTATATATCTTGTGTTTTATTAGAAATGTTTTAATTTATCAAGACGCGCGGCGAGCAATGCTGTTGCTAGTCGTTGCGAATGAGAGACGACTTACACGGGTGCTATATGAGCGCGAGCGTGTACTTGCTCAGGTTTTTTCTACTTTTGAATGTGTTCTACCACATGAAAAAAAATAAAATTTTGCACACTAAAAGAAAATTCAATAGCCTTTCTAATGATGCTAATTAAAAATTAGTCCAAACAACCGCACTACCCGAAAATTCAAAACAAAAAATTATTTTCACTTTTTCTCGCACTAACAAATAATTTTTTCACATTATTTGTTATGAACAACATAGACAATACCAGTATAAACAGAATGACGTTAACATTTTTTCGATATCTCTTATATTTACGACAAAAAGTGAGTTTGAAAAAAGGGGCCACTTTCACATGTTTTCACTGATATCTCGGCCAAATGATGAGCTACGGATTTGAAATTTGGTATATCAGATTTTCTCGAAAATACCTATAAAATGGCATCAAAATTATTTAAATACCAGGGTGGGGCCAATTTTGTATGGAAACACGCCCATACCCTTTAGAAAAATGTGTGAGTGTGTGTGTATGTGAACAGCTTTTTTTGCCGTAAATCGACGTTTTCTCAAATCGACTCAACCGTTTTTGAAAAAACGTCGATAAAAAATCTAATTTTGACAAACGCCAAAAAAAACGAAACTAATTTTTTCAAACATTGACAAATTTTTAAAATCAACTGAGTTGTTGTAGGGCCGTAATATTTTAGCTTAAAAAATTCACACAAAAATTTCTGCCGTTTTCGGGAAAACGTCGATTTACGGTAAAAAATCTGTTCACTCACAGGCACACACACACATATATACTTATTCCAAATTTGATCTTCTTCAATTTAGAATGACTTAAAACGTCGAGAAAACTCCTTCGAGAAGTTAATAATATATTAATATATAGTTGGTTACGTAAGTACTTACTCTGTATCTACACTTGGACATTCATTGATTATCATGATGCCGTTTTTGTCCGCCAGGTCCATAACTTCTTCCGAATAAGGATAATGTGATGTTCTATATGAGTTGGCCCCAATCCATTTTATTAAGTTGTAATCTTTTGCAATAATAGCCAAATCGAGACCTTTTCCACGTATCTATATTGAAAAAAGTTTATTAAAGTGCACATAAAATAATCCAAATAATATAAACTAGTTAAAAGTGGCATTTTTCTTAAGGCAAGTTACAAAAACTTCTCGATAGTTGTTATAAATAACTTAATCAATAGAAATTAGGATTTAGATATTCAGATAAAATATACAATTGTTTATTTCGAAAATCAAAGTTAGCTTTCAATTAGGTCAAGTCCTTGCGATTTCTAATTGATATCATTCTTCTCATTATATTAATTATAAAGCACAGTAACGTTCTTGTTTATATGTCCTAAAATTGTAGGTTATTATACAAAACTCCAATTATTTTTTATAAATCAACCAGTTTTCGTATGAGCGTTTAGTGCATGACCTTTTTAGCAATGTTAAATTTCATAAAAAACGTCGAAATCTTTTGTTGAAAAAAACATAATAATTTAGTGTAAAAAATATTAAGCACATACAGACAAAATTACATTTTTAACTTACCGTAGGGTAAGTTATAGTAATCGCAAAAAAATCTAGAAAGAAATTTTTTATATATATTTACGTTTGAAAACCTTCTGAACATTTTGGAATACCTTAGAAGAAATTGATGTATGTGTGTGTGTGTGTTCGTCGACGATTCCGGGAACACGGTCAACCGATTTGAATAATTTAAAAAACATTCGATTCGTATTGCATTTTTGGCAAACGCAGGTCTAGCGGTTCCGAAGATACGAGGTAAAATGTGCCAAAAACGGTACCTCAGTTTTTAAGATAACGGAGCGTCCGATTTTAATCATTCAAAAAAAATTTTATTTGTATTGACAAGGTGAACAACGGATTCAATTTTTGGTAAGGCAGGCCCAGCGGTTTCGGAGATCTAGTAAAAAAAGTAAAAAAAATGCCATTTGACGGTCAAAAATGATCATTAGACATATGTACATCAAATTATCAGATATTTAATAGAGATTTTAAAAATGTGTATCAATTTTGTTTACATTTCTATGGGTTCCGGAACATCGTTTATCCGTTAGACGGCGACGCGGCGCTTGCGCGCCTCGATAATTCGTCTCTATGCAGTTAAAGCAGTGCGATTGCTTTGGAAAAAAATCCGTAATATTTCGAAATAAAAAAAACATTTAATTCAATTTAATTAAAATTAATTTAAAAAAAAACTTTTGGTACGGGAAGTTCCAGCAATTTGCCTTAAGGCACGATGCCATATACCACTAGTTTACAATTTAATGAATTGAATGTTGGGTGTTCATTTACTTTCTTGCTAATTCCAAAGCCATTTCTAATTGAGTTGATTGACTCGTAGGACCGTAATATTTTAGTATGTTTTTTTGAATCAAGATATCTATCGTCAAAAATAAGTTTCATTGAAATCGGCAGAAACGTTTAACAGTTAATTATAAAGAAATGCCTGGCTCAATTTTTACCGAAAACTAATCAGTATCAACCAATATCTTTCTAATAGTTTTTATTTTTTTAAAATCGATTCAGGATTGTGATCTAAAACGTGGACGAAAAGTTTTACACTTTTATGCTCTTCACAAAGAAACGGCCTGGCCGATGGTCTCGCAAAACAGAGAAACAATAATCCTCATCGAGGCTTCTAAAGTTTTGAAATCGATTTAGGCCTTTTTGAACAAACGTCGATGGAAGGTCTAATTTTGACAAACGCCAGAAAACGATACAATTTTTCAGACTTTGACCAATTTTTAAAATTAAACGACTTGTCGTAGGGCCGCAATATTTTAGTATAAAGTATGAAACATCGTATCTATTATTAAAAAAAAAATCATAAAATTCGTCGAAAAACAATGTTTCAACAGTTAATTACAAGAAATTGTCCCAGCGAAGTTTTGCCCAAAAACTAATCAGGTCGATTCCCAAATTGAAATTGAAAGTTCTTAAATTTTTTCACGTTTTTATGGTTTCTGAACATTTTGGAAAAAATAATGTGTGTGTACGTATATGTGTTTTGTGTGCCCGCAATTTTTCGTCCACGTTTTCGAGCGCACGGGTAATAACCGATTTGAATGGTTCAAAAACATTCGATTCCTATTGATATTGAAATGTGCTTTTTAGTTTTTGGCAAAGGCAGATCCAGCCGTTTCGGAGATACGGAGCAAAAAGCGCAGAAAATATAAATCGAAATTTTGAGAGAAAGAAGCATCCAATTTAAATTATTTTCTGCTATTACTTTCTGCTCATATCGACAAAACAATTGCTTTTGGGAATAAAAACATTTTTTATTCCAATATTATTTTTTTGTATCCAAAAACAATTCGGATTTTATTTTTAATTCTGGTTAAAATTCTAAAGCTCATTTATATATTTTAAGCTAGTGGTGTATGGCATCGCGCCTTAAGGCAAATTCTTGGATCATTCGGTACCGTAACGAAATGTTCGAGAAAAATTTAATGTTTTCAAATAGATCATTATAAATAAATAAATACTGTAACATTGTCTAATATTTATAAGAATTATATGAACTGAATTACAAAGTAAAAATTATTTATTTATAGTATATAAGTGAGTTTTTAAACTTTAGCACGAATTAAATCTAAAATCTTTAATTATTTTCGATATACAAAAAAAAGTTTTTTTTCCAACGCAAGCAGAAAGATTTTTGAATCATTCAAATCGTATGCTTAGTTCTCTCAAAAAACTGCCATTTTTTGTACATTTAGCTCCGTTTGAACTTTTTCGAACTATTTGATTATTACCTATCTAATCAAACACAAAACGTTTACTTAAATAATGACCACGAGCAAATTATTTCGGATAAACTGACGAGAACATTGGGTGTGCTCCAAGGATCGATTTTAGGGTCTGTCTTATTTTTCATCTACATTAGGGATTCATCTCTTTGCACAATTCTTTGTGATTTTTTGTTGCGGATGATACCAGCTTTATCATCAAAGCAAAATCTCTCAATGAATTAGAACATAAATTAAATGTTATGTCAAATGCAACGAAATGGTTTAGTGAAAATAATCTCGTCTTGAATAGATGAAACTTGATGGCTCCAGATACCGAAAACGTGCGGTCCAGCGCGCAAAAATATGTTAATCGAACATCTTTTTAATGTGAGCCTAGAGAACGTTATGAGGGACGGCGTTTCGTAGGCTGTCCCCAAACCAAAAGTAGGCTTTGTATATTTAGAGTATTTGACGATGTATAATGAACCTTATTTTGCAGCATGTTGGGTAACCCTGGCGGGTATCGTTAGTTGAACTACTATAAAACCTGTGCAATGCGTATATGTCAGGCATTCTTATAACCAGGATTCTTGGAACAGTCGCCGACTAGAATTATTGTAAATATTATTTAATAAAGAAAGTATTAAGTAAAAAGTGTCTTATCAATACCGAGGACAAGAACCAAAGGCATCCGAAAGTAAAACAGTCGCCCCAACACTTACCAAATACAATTCATGATGGCACCCGGGGAGATTACCTTCTGAGAAGTATTAAGTAAGCGATGGCTGTGATTGCGAAAACCACGAGTTTTGAGGCCCCGGGGGCTGCGGTCGAAGCAGAGACAATCGGCGGCTAATTCAGCAACCGGCCTTACTTCATAAAGAACTGAAGGACAATAGGTGGCGACCGACACTAAAAACTTTACTACCCAAATAAGTGAATCTTTTTTTCTTTATTTTTGCGGAGGAGAAACCACACTTTCACATTCCTACCATAAGATGGCAACCAGTTTCCCCAGACGTTTTACTTTAACAGATACGGATCTAAAATTTAATTATGAGGCATTAAGCTCAGCTATACAATTAATTCCTAAATTTAATGGTGAACCATCCGAATTAAGTAAATTTATTTTTTCTATTGAAACCTATAGACAGGGCTTAAACGCGGCAACATGCGCAGAAATGAAAAAAGTTATATAAAATAAATTAGAAGGTGCTGCTTTTGAATATGTTAGACGTATTACTTCTATGAATTGGGCAAATCTCAAATAAATACTTTTTAAGAAATTTGGGGAGAGACGGTTCTTGGCTGAGTTGCAGTTAGAACTAACTAAAATAAAACAAAATACTGGGGAAAGAGTGAGAAAGTATGCACAGAGAATAGAATTAATTCTAGAACGGATGTATGATCAAGAAAGTCTGAATGATGACAGTAGTAAGCCTGCTCATAATGAACTAGCTCTAATAGTTTTTGTAGGCGGCCTTAGGCCTGAATTGAGAACTTTAGTTTGGGCTACTAGGCATAGCAATTTACAAGAAGCGATACTAATGGCTTTGCAAGAAAAACAAAATTTTATGAGAATTAAATTGGATCGCACAGAATTTCAAGGCAACAAATTCAGAAAAAAATACTCGACACCGTTTTGTAATATCTGTCGAATAAAGGATCATTCAATGTCAAACTGTTGGCGAAGAACCATATTCAACGCAGATGACCAGGTTGAAGAATCCCAAACTGACAGATGAAGCTATGTTCGACGCAGCAATCCAGCGCAACCCAGCCCGAGATCATCGTCGGCAAATCGCGCGTCCACCGCTAATCAAGGACCCGCCTGTATAAATAATTATAATAGTGCAGTAAACGGAGCGTTTTAGGTCTGAATTTTTTTACTGTGCTCCGAATTTCATGAAATTTTGGAATTAGGTTCATCTTACCCTCAAATTCAAAATTGAAAACAATTCGGGTTGCGCCATCAC
This sequence comes from Ctenocephalides felis, assembly GCF_003426905.1. NCBI lineage: Eukaryota > Metazoa > Arthropoda > Insecta > Siphonaptera > Pulicidae > Ctenocephalides > Ctenocephalides felis. The sequence goes on along the minus strand of NW_020537646.1, from coordinate 57,199,161 downwards.
CCCCCGGGGGGATGACCCCCCTTCTCAATTGTGTAATTACATTTTTTCAAAATAACGTCGGAAATCGATAGAAGAGCTAACTATAATAAAAAAATGTCTTCTATAGTTTTTCAAAAAAACTAATACTTTTCAAGTTACTGGCCACTAAAGATTCATATATTTTTGGCGTTTTTCTTCGTCTTTTTGCAAATATCTCCTAAATTATACATTTTAACGAAATTCATGTAATGAACAAAATAATGTCAATAAAAATCTTAATAAATCGGTATTACATAAAGTGTTCTAGGAAAAATATTAGGCAAGATTTGAAAGAGCAAAGTCGTTTTTTATTTCGTTCAAGATTTAATTGTTGTATTTAAAACCATCTAGTGTCGAGGTTTTACATTTTATGCATTTCGGTGAAATTGGGTTTTATAGTGCTCAACATAAGCTTTAAAATGAGTGCTGTTACAAGTTTTTTGTGTGTAAGATGAGTGAGCTATCACGCAAATAAGAAGGCATATACGAAGTTTTTTTCTTTTAAATCATATGGTTTAATGAGCGCCATTTCCACCAGAATTAAAGTAATTCACATTCCATCTAGAATTCACTTCATTATAGACATCTTGATGGATTCTAGTAAATTCACTACTTTAGTACAAACTATTTTCAGAAAACTCACGATTTTATAAAAACTTTTTTTCCAATTTGCGCGGTCGCGCAGTCTTTAAACATTCATAACTCTGTCAATTTTTGTGTGAAAGAAAAATAATAAAAAACATAATAAGCCAGAAAGATTCCTTTGATTTTTATCTATAAGCTTTTATACGTATCTTTTATTCTTTTTGAGATATAATGAAAATAATTTCGATTTTCAAAAAAATTGAAAAAAAAAAGTTTTTATAAAATTGTGAGTTTTCTGAAAATAGTTTGTACTAAAGTAGTGAATTTACTAGAATCCATCAAGATGTCTATAATGAAGTGAATTCTAGATGGAATGTGAATTACTTTAATTCTGGTGGAAATGGCGCTCATTAAACCATATGATTTAAAAGAAAAAAACTTCGTATATGCCTTCTTATTTGCGTGATAGCTCACTCATTTTACACACAAAAAACTTGTAACAGCACTCATTTTAAAGCTTATGTTGAGCACTATAAAACCCAATTTTACCGAAATGCATAAAATGTAAAACCTCGACACTAGATGGCTTTAAATACAACAATTAAATCTTGAACGAAATAAAAAACGACTTTGCTCTTTCAAATCTTGCTTAATATTTTTCCTAGAACACTTTATGTAATACCAATTTATTAAGATTTTTATTGACATTATTTTGTTCATTACATGATTTTCGTTAAAATGTATATTTTAGAAGATATTTGCAAAAGAACGAAGAAAAACGTCAGAAATACATTAATCTTTAGTGGTCAGTAACTTGAAAAGTATTAGTTTTTTTGAAAAACTATAAAAGGCATTTTTATCTTATAATTGGTTCTTCTATCGATTTCCGATGTTATTTTGAAAAAATGTAATTACACAATTGAGAAGGGGTGTCATCCCCCCGGGGGGTGATGGCGCAATCCGAATTGTTTTCACTTTTGAATTTGAGGGTAAGATGAACCTAATTCTAAAATTTCATGAAATTCGGAGCACAGTAAAAAAATTCAGAGGTTATACCCTTTTTTCCTCTCCGTTTACTGCACTATAAAGTAAATACTGTGGCATTAAAAAAAATTAAAAATAGAAATCTAGTCGGCTTAAAGGTGAATAATAAAAAATGCATGTTTATTCTAGATTCAGAAAGTGATGTGTCAACTATTAAATATAACAAATGTATTCCTAGTAATATTGCCTCTGACGAAGCGTCGAGGTTGAAAGGTATTACTGGTGAACACGTGTATACCCAACGCTCGGTATTGCTAAAATTTAAACTTGGCGATGCTGAGCTCAAGCATAAGTTCACCGTAATATCTGACATCTAAAGAAAAACAAATGATCAAAGACAGCGAGCATAGAATGCACAATTAGCATTATTAAAATACTAGATTATCTTAACGCTTTTGTGACTCCTGCATCTGTTGATCTGTTGGATCAAAATAAGGTAGTGAAATCCAATAATAGTCATCGTAGGATTAGAGAACCCACGACTGATAATTCAGCAGAAATTTCAAATATAGATTTGAGAGATGACTTAACAAAGACCCATGTATTTTCTCACAGGACAGAAACGACAGTTTCCTTCACGACCGATAGAGTAGGTGAACTATTCTGCGAGACTGAAGAGATCTTGGAGGCTGTGTATGTTGCTAATTGTATTCTAAAATCTTTTAATAATAAACCTCGTATTAAAATTTTAAATACTAATGATTTTAAAGTGAAAATTAATTATGATTTTAATCTTTTCGAATTTTCACGCGCTCGAAGATTTTCAAATACATAGATTAGATAAACACAAAGTAAATTGTGATTATGATCGTATTAAAGAAGTAAAAAGTATTCGTACAGGGATAGAATGCAAAAGCAGGTAGATGACATGTTGGAAAACGACATTATTAAACATTCCGACAGTCCGTGGAATTTTCCGTTATTAATTGTTCCCAAGAAACAGGTTGTAGACGGCAACAGGCGATGGCGCGTCTGTGTTCATTTCAGAAAACTTAATGAAAATACAATTAGCGATACTTAGCCGTTGCCCAATATAACTGAGATCTTGGATCAATGAGAACAATCAAATTTCTTTTCGACGCTAGATTCAGCTAGTGGGATTCATCAGATTGAATTAGATGATAAAGATCGGGCAAAAACAGCTTTCTCAGCCTGTGGCAAAAAGTTTCAGTACAAACGCATGCGGTTTGGGCTTAAAAATGTCCCATGTACTCTTCAACGACTTACAAATTTGGTCTTAGCTGGAGTTGAAGGTTTTAAGGATTTAGTATACATGGATGACATTATCGTAAACGACAAAACACCTCATGGACGCAATTACAAATGTTTCTAGGTCTAGTCGGGTATTACCATAAATTTATAAAAGATTTTGCAAAAATAGCCAATCTATTGAATGTATTGTTGAGGAAGTTTTAACAAGTTGAAAAAGGCAATTTCCAATGCATCTGTTCTCAATATCCTGATTTTGATAAAACTTTTAATTTGACGACTGACGCTAGTGGGGAAGCAATCGGAGCAGTCTTCGCTCAGAAAAGGCCTGGCATTTGTATCCAGGCTGCTCAACAGACACGAGAAGGATTACGAGGTTATAGATAAAGAACTATTGGCCATGATATGGGGTGTACGACATTTCAGACCATACCTGTATGGTCATAAATTTCTAATCTACACCGATCATCAACCGATGACTCATCTCTATAACTGTAAGGAGCCCATAGCTAGGCATATCCGATGGAAGCTCGCCATGGATGAGTATGACTTTGACGTAAAGTTCAAGCCAGGAAAGGCCAATGTCGTGGCGGATTGTCTATCCAGATATGGCGTCGGTGGCAACAACATCAATGATGAGTATATAGAAGAAAAGATGGTGTTTATGCTCAAGAATGCATACGAGAAATTTGTGCATTTAAAAAATAATAGCCGAATTATCAATCATAATGTCATTGAAACCAGAGATAATATTAACAGAAGAATCAAGTCAATACCAGGAGTCATATTTACTCCCAAAAAAACTAATTTCATATTTTTTTATTATTAGAAAAATCTAACTGAACAATCCGTCTACATTCAAATATTGTTGTTAAAAAATTTCTAACTTTACTTGTTTTTGAGATATTGTCAGTGGATCTTTTTACCCACAAACTTTTGAGCTTCGCTCTCCCCTAATGTTTTTTTTCGACTATATATTCATTTTTTGCCAGAAGCAAAATTATAAAATATTTTTCAACCGAAAAACAATAAGATTGTCTTTCCGAAGTGAAAAATGAGTACAAGTCTTTGAGGTCCCCGACGTGAAAAGCGTGGATCGCGCTTGAAAATATTTAATATCTTTCGATGTAACAAAGTCTCCAATAAATTGTAGAAAGTATTTTGTTGCAGAGAAAAAAAAATGTTTTTTTGGATCGATTCGAGTTGGGGTAAGGCTGAGTAAAACCTTTGTAAATATTTAAGGGTTGTTATTGTTAAGAAAATTGCAAAAACAAAAAAAAAAAATTTAATCATTACAAAGTTCACTACAATATGAGTGTAATAAGAAAAATAATACTGATCCGATCAGCACATCCGGAGATAATTAATTTACCGCAGATGATGTTCATAGAAATTGAGCAAAAAATCCATATTTCAATCGTAAATATTTACGTAAAAAATTTTTTTTCAGCAAAATCCTGAAATACGTGTCAAATGATTTTATGAATAGTATCTGTAAACAAATTTTCAGACAATTCTAAAATGTCAAGGTTAATTGGTGTTCGGTTTGTAAAAGAATGACCCTTATCTAAAGTATTTCACAACTACTACAACTAATACTAATATATATATATATATATATATATATATATATATATATATATATATATATATATATATATATATATATATATATTATAGAATTTTATGATTTGAGTGGAACGAATATTAATTGTTTAATATGAACAAAACAGCACTCAGATTTGTTTAACACAACTTTATTTTATGATTACAGACGTTTCGAGACCATGGTGTGTCTCATCTTCAGTGTAATTTCAAAAAACAGTTACTTATATACTACACATTCTTTAATAATTTATTTAAATTTCATTTAATTTTTGATATACAAAAAACACCAACTATTCCTTGCAATGCTTGACACAGTACTAAAGAAACATATAACACTTACAGAAATATTCTAAACAAATTTGAAGTACTTATCTAGATGGAGACAGAATGGGTATCATTATAATGTAAACAAAAGGAGTGCTATCGCATACAAAAATCTATAAAAATGAAAAAACAAATTAATTTATTGAAAAGAATAAGATAAATGAAAAAATTTATAAATTATTAATGATGTTTATATAAGTGTCATGTAAAATATTTGTGTCGGTTCTTAGATTTATGCTATTGTTAGTCCGAACTATTAACATTGATTCTGCCATGCTCCGTTTAAATAAGTCTTTCTCATGGAATAAAATTTGGGGATTATCAAAATCAAACTTATGGTTGTTGATATTAGCATGATCCACAAGTGTTTCAATTGGTTTTAACCAATTATCAAAAAGACTTTTCAAAAAACACAATATTCGTATTACTTTTTCTTCATTAAAACAATTAAAATTTTTATATTCCAAAATTAAAGATGAAACTCCATTAACAAAAAAGAAAGATATAGTTTATAAAGTAAATTGTTTGGATTGTAATTGCTCTTATATTGGCCAGACCTGCCAGAACTTAGAAAAGAGACTCAGGCAACATGAATTACAATGTGAAAAAATAGATAACAAAAAATTTAAAAGTACACTTGTGGATCATGCTAATATCAACAACCATAAGTTTGATTTTGACAATCCCCAAATTTTATTCCATGAGAAAGACTTATTTAAACGGAGCATGGCAGAATCAATGTTAATAGTTCGGACTAACAATAGCATAAATCTAAGAACCGACACAAATATTTTACATGACACTTATATAAACATCATTAATAATTTATAAATTTTTTCATTTATCTTATTCTTTTCAATAAATTAATTTGTTTTTTCATTTTTATCGATTTTTGTATGAGATAGCACTCCTTTTGTTTACATTATAATGATACCCATTCTGTCTCCATCTAGATAAGTACTTCAAATTTGTTTAGAATATTTCTGTAAGTGTTATATGTTTCTTTAGTACTGTGTCAAGCATTGCAAGGAATAGTTGGTGTTTTTTGTATATCAAAAATTAAATGAAATTTAAATAAATTATTAAAGAATGTGTACTATATAAGTAACTGTTTTTTGAAATTACACTGAAGATGAGACACACCATGGTCTCGAAACGTCTGTAATCATAAAATAAAGTTGTGTTAAACAAATCTGAGTGCTGTTTTGTTCATATTAAACAATTAATATATATATATATATATATATATACTAGCCAACCCGACAAACTCCGTTTCGCGACCAGATGATTTTGTGAGAAAGATGAAGAAATTTTTTGTTTGTTTTATATTTGAAAAGGAAAAATTTGATTTTATTATATAACAGTAATGAATTTATTTCGATAACAAAAATTAAGTGTTTTTTAGTTGAACTTCTCTAAGTAAATGAAAGTATATCAGAAAATCATCCGTTTTATTGAAGTGCTCTTTGGTAAAACACATTTTTTTGTTTTTTGGTCTGACGTTAACACAAACAGGCGAATGATTTTCTAAATAATCTATTTGAAATTTATCCCGCAAACACTAAGCGACTGGCCTTGCGACTTGTTATTGCGAACGCAAGGCGAACTGGAAATTGCAATCGTTTGAAGTCAAATCAAATCGCCAGAAATTTTTGATTGAATGGTGAAATTCGGTGCGTGTATATCATTATATTTTGCAGCAAGAATTGTTCGTTGACTTAACCAAACATAATTTAGATAATTCTCACTAATGTCATTACTCGAATTTTTAATTATGGTGCGTGAAGTTCCAGGAATTTGCATTAAGGCACGATGCCATGCACCGCAAGGTTTATAGCTAATAAAATTGAAAAAAATTTCAACAGAAAAGCGGAAAACATTTTACTTTTTTCACATACGGCGTCATCTCTGATACTTAGCATGTACTACAAACCAAATCGCCGCCGATAGATGGCGCAGGTAGATACATTGTTAACTTCCCGTAGGGTAAGTTATAGTAATGGCAAAAAAATCAAAAATGAAAATTTTTATATATCTTTACGTTTCAAAGGTTTCTGAACATTTTGGCATACCTTAGAAAAAATGGATGTATGTGTGTGTGTGTGTGTGTGTGTGTGTGTGTATATATGTATGTATGTGCGTGTGTGTATGTATGTGCGGATACAAATTTTCGTCGACGATTTCGGAAACACGGATCAACCGATTTGAATAATTCAAAAAACATTCGATTCGTATTGATAAGGAGACGTGCTGATTAGTTTTTGGCGAAGGCAGGTCTAGCCGTTCCGAAGATACGGGGCAAAAAGTGCCGAAAACGGTAACTCAGTTTTCAAGAGAACGGAGCGTCCGATTTGAATAATTCAAAAACATTTCACTTGTATTGACAAGATGAAGAATCGATATAATTTTTATGAAGGTAGGTCTAGCGGTTTCGGAGATATGGACGAAAAAGTAAAAAAATGAGCCATTTGGCGGTCAAAAATGATCATTAGACATATGCACATCAAATTATCAGATATTTTATAGAGATTTTAACAATAAGTATATATTTTGTTAACATTTCTATGGGTTCCGTACCAATGCTTATGCGTTAGACAGCGACGCGGCGCTTACGCGCTTTATATTTTGTCCCTATGCAGTTAAAGCAGTACGATTGCTTTGAAAAAAAGTTCAGATCTTCTACAATATGTCAAAATAAAGAAAAAAAAAATTTTTTCCAAAAAAAAAAATTAAAAAAAAATGTTTTTTTTTTAATTTTTTTTTTTTTTTCAAAAAAAAGTTATTTTTTGTCCAATTTATAGTTTCTCAAAAATCTTATTCTTTCAAAGTATTTTTTTTTTCAAAAATGTTAATTGTTTTTAAAAAAATAATAATTTTTGGTACGGGAAGTTTCAGCAATTTGCCTTAAGGCACGATGCCTTAATTGCCTTAAGACAGAATTCCACTTACAGCTAGTTTGACATCTCAATGTTCAAAGCTCAGTTAAATTCATGTGACAAACCGGCATTGTGTTTACTGTTAAATTGTGCAAAAAAATAAAATAAGTTATTCTTTTCCTAACATTTCAATTAGAAACCATCAAATCGATCTTGTGTTTTGTGCAAATTTTTGTCTTTAAGGCAGGCGTTTGTCTTTAAAGTGGTAAGTTAAACTGTGTAAATTATGTGGATAGTGTAGGAATGATTGCGCCGAATCGATCGATGCACGATGCATTTAACCAAGAATTAAATCGAGAGCTGCAATACAATGTTGATACATTGCAGGAATTCGTTCGAAATAATGTGCCGTTGCTGAATGAACAGCAGAAACAAGTATACGAAACATTCATGCAAGCGGTGGTCAATAATGCTGGTGATCTATTCTTTTTGGACGCACCTGGAGGAAGAGGGAAAACATTTGTCATTTCATTGATTTCGGCCACTATTTGATCAAGATGTGACATAGCTTTGGCGTTAGGATCATCTGGAATTGCAGCGACTCTTCTAGATGGAGGTCGTACGGCACATTCTGCGCTTAAGTTGCCACTCAATTTAAACACAATTGATACTCCAACATGCAATATTTCCCGATCCAGTGCAATAAGAAAATTGTTGATGCAATGCAAGCTCATTGTTTGGGATGAGTGCACAATGGCACATAATAAATCACTTGAAGCAATTAACTTCACACTGAAAGATCTTCGGCGAAATAACAACATCTTTGGCGGCTTGATGATATTGTTGGCAGGCGATTTCAGGCAGACGTTGCCAGTAATTGTGGAACGCCTACAGATGAATCAAATGCTTGCCTGAAAGCATCACCTTTATGAAGTAACGTAAAAACATTATCGCTAACCACTAATATGAGAGTTCAACTTCAAAATGATCAAAGTGCTGCACAATTTTCCAAACAATTGTTAGCTGTTGGAAATGGAAAAGTCCCAGTTGATGCGACATCTAGATTAATTACTCTCACCAATGACTTTTGCCGATTTGTAAACTCTCAATTAGCTCTTATTGAAGTTTTCCCAAACATTAGTGAGAATTATCCGAATTATGCTAAGAATAATGATGTACACGCACTGAATTTCACCATTCAGTCAAAAAATGCTGGCGATTTGGTGACATACAAAACCATATATAAATATATATATATATATATATATATATATATATATACATATACATATACACAAACATACACACCTACACACATATACACCTAATTTTATTTATACTATGTTGAATCTTTATACCATTATTTCTCTCTCTTGTCCTCCATATGTCTGCATTTTATAATTAGGTGATTGGCATCTGCGTTATTAGCTTTGCCATGGCAAAGACATCACGGATTAATGTTAATTCCAATCCTATTCAAGTGGTAAGGCGTAAAGATGTGATTGGTTCTCAGACGATTGAAAATGCAGTAAAAATGACGAGTCCTCGTAAATTTGTCGTACCATGGTCTTACGGGAATTCGTTTTTGTATAGCTGCATAAAATTGTCCTTTTTCACGACTTGACTCTTGGAATTCCAATTAACACTCCTTATGTATCTTTACCTTAAAGAGGTTTTTGATATCTTTGTGGGATATTCCATCTTCTACAATTATACCCGTGCTTATTGCATCTTCTGCTCCTTTGTCCGCAGCCTCATTCCCTGTGACTTCAATATGACTTTTGATCAAAATTAAGTAAACAGATCCTTTTTGGATAGTATGTTATGTATATGATTAAGAGTATCTAACACTAAAGAATTTGGGTCACCGCCTATAGATAACAGGCTCTCTAGATATGATCGGCAATCACTGAATACAACGGCTTTCTCTACGCCACGTGAGGCGATGTTTCGAATACATTTGTTGATGGCATACATTTCAGCTGTATAAATCGACGCGTTTATATCTTACTTGAATTTAGTATATGAGTTAGTGTTCTGATGATAGATTCAAGCACCTACGCCCTAATATCCTTTTGAACCATCTGCAAAGAACATCTCGAAGTCCGCGAACGTGTTTTTAATTTTATCTTCAATTTCTAACCTATGACCCCAATCAATTGGACTGGTGTATATATTACAAAATTCCGTGTGTATGATATTTTTTAGGATTGTAGTTGTGATTTCATAGTCGAAGTAAAATTCTGTTACTTTGTTTTGTTCTCTTAATGGCTTACATTTGTATTCAGTTTCTAAGAACACCGATATAAGTGAAGCTTTTTTCTTATTTTGCCTATATGGTCTTTTCTGATAGTTGTTAGCACTACTAATTTTTTGTATCACCTCTACGTTATTGTACCTTATTCTATCCATAACGAATTTCGTGAAAAAGAATACTGAACCTTTATTCTCGGAAATTGAGAATCCCAGTGATATGGTCCATTTTCTAAATGACGTCATGGTCTGATAGTAATGACGTCATGATGTGATTCTCTTGATCACATTATTTAATGATACTCCACTATGTGATAATATTAATTCCGAGCGTCCTGGCCAATCTCATTTTGAAGGTGTTCCGTGTATACGTTGAACAACAAGGGACTAAGGACAGATTCCTTCTGACATATACCGTGGCCCGTAATGCGTATCGTTACATCTGAAGACTATTTTTCGATCTTTCAATAAGTTATAAATGTCAACAATAAATCTCTTGGGATGTTTCAATTTATATAGAATGTTTATTAAAATCGGTATTTAAACCCTGTTGTGTGCGTTCTCGAAATCCAAGTTGACAGTCAATACACAATTTTTCTTGGTCAGATTGTTGTGTATTTCATAGACTAAACTAGTTAGAGCATCACACGTGCTTCTTTTGTTTCTGAATCCTTGCATATAACTTGGCAATTTCTTTTTATTATCGAGCCACCACTCGATTCTTTTTTTTAAGCGATTGAATGTTTTGGAAACGCATGACGCTACAGAAATCGGCCGATATGATTGTATTTTTGTTGCATCCTTATTAGGCTTTAGGACTCGTATTGTGATATATGTCCTCCAGTCTTTTACAGCGATCTGCTTAGTCCAGATGTCGTTGAAGACCTTCAGTAGATTTTTTTTTCCTTTATCTGATAGGTTACTAAGCATGGGGTAATGTTTATTGTCATTACCCGGCGCAGTATTACTTTTTAGAGCCAAGTGTAATTCATCAATGCTAAAGGGATCTTCTATTTCGTCATTTTTTCCATGTCCTGTATGTTGCCGTCACTAATTACCGTATCCGGAGTAAGTGAGGTAAGAAACTGATCAGCTAAACCATTAGGAAATGCATTCGTTCGAGTGGCTCCACTTTTCACAACTTTTATATGGCGCCAAATTTGTTGTGAAGACATGGTTCTGGGGAAGAAGTTACAAAACTCTCTCCATTTATCGTATTTTTTCTTTTTAAATACAGATCGACACTTACAAATTTGTTGTGAAGACATGGTTCTGGGGAAGAAGTTACAAAACTCTGTCCATTTATCGTATTTTTTCTTTTTAAATACAAATCGACACTTAGCTACCGCTCGCTTGAATTTTATATAATTGTTTATGTTTGGTATTTCTTTGTATTTCTTAATTGCTTCCGATTTTATTTTATTCACATTGTTACACTCCTCGTCCTACCAAGGATTTGACTTATTTCTATATTTCGTGCCCAAATACGGATTTGTTTTTGGGATATTCATTAGTGCTGCATTATTAATGCATTCAATAAACTTAGAATAGGAAATCATCGGATTGGAGTTGAGATTAGTATTTGACAACATTCTGTCTACAGTTGTTACAGTCGTACAGTTACAGATAACCTGACCAATCTGCATCTTTAATTTTACACCGATGTCTGTTTGCTGGCCTATAGTCATATTTAATCTTATTCTCGTTGTCTAATTTAAATTTGATACTAATTCCATTCAGCCCTAATCATCACTGATGAACTGCATATTGTAATGTCTACGGCGGAATGATTCCTATCATGTCTTCTTATCATTGTAGATGCTCCGTCATTAATAAGACATAAACCCTCTGAGTTTATAGCTTTACTGAGATTTATGCATGCATTATTGTTTTTTATCCCTCCAAAACTTATATAGTGAGCATTACAGTCCCCTGCTAGTAATAACAGTTGATTTAGTTCTTGGAATAACGACACCCAATATTCCGATCCTGTCTTGTGACCGGGGGCACAATAAATCGCCACAATATTGAGTATTATGTTATGTATATCCAGTTTAATTCCACATATCTGAATTTTATTGTTAATGAAACTGTTTAAATTTAATGTCTGAAATTGAAATCTTCGGTGGATAAGTATTCCAACTCCTCCATGTCCATCTTCTCTATTCTCCGATATAAAAGCATATCCAGATATCTGAAATCTATTATCATATCTGAGGCATGTTTCAGATAATATTGCGATTTTTATACGGTTGGTTTTCATATAGGATTCTATATGCAGCTTATTTGAAGAAACAGATATGATATTGATTTGAATAATTTTTAGCATTTTTTTTTAATGTTTTTATCACTAAATAATTTTAAGCTTCTTTACGCAATATACTGTGCTCACAGCCAAATCAAACTTCTTAGGCGGATCTAAATTTAAACCTTATCATTTTGTTATTTCTGATAACAGTAGGTTATAATGTTCAGCGCTACTAGGAATGTATATATGTTAATTTAATTTTTTCAATGAATTCTTTTAAGAAATTTAATGAACCATCTTGTTGAACATTGCTATTATTTTCGACTATTGCAGATTCACGTTCCGCGCTCGCTTTTAACCTTTTTCTTGGGTTGAGATTAAATTCGGTTTTTTGTTTCTATTTGATACAGGTTCCTTCACTAACTGTTTTTTTATTACAGATCCAGAATTGAATAAAATATTGCTTTTAGTAATTTTGTAAGGCGATCTCTTAGGTTTATTAAAGGTTGTCGGATTTATAAATTCCGGTTGATCCTCCACCTCTAGATCAGAAAGGGCGTCGAACCTATTTTTAATTATCTTACTGTCTGTACTGGATGCAGGTTTCGCATACAAACCTGGAAATCCTTTATCTTTGTCCGTGGAACTCAATCCAAATATTGTCTTTTTTGCATAACTGCCTTTATACAATATATTTTTGGCTTCATGGTATGCTAGATTCTGCCATGCCATAATTTTTTAGATTTTTTTATTTTTAGTAAATACCGTGCATTCTTTATCACTTGCAGGGTGATCCCTATTGCACGTTAAACGTTATTTTGACACATTGTGATGAGTATTTTATTGTATCATTATAATTCGGTTTTAAACATACCACGTCTATAATCGGAATGTCTGATTCAATGGCGTTGATTATTATTGTTCAGAGAGATTGGCATCTACATCAAATATTATGTCATGTCTTGCGAGTAGGTATTTCGGGATGTATGCCTTCAGATTTTTTTTTCTAAAATTCTGTCGTCTAGAATTTCTACCGTGGCCCTTTTAAACTCCATCTTTCTCCTATAACCGGAACTTCTGCCAAATCAAATTTGAAATATGCCCCTGCATTATGTATGATTTTTCCCAAGACCATCGGGTGCAGTCGATCTACATTTATGTCCTTGGATTTAATAATTATTGTGTAAGGGCCCATATCGCAACCTTCAAAACGTATCAAAATTTTTAATGGATTAACTCTTTCATCTGATTTATTTTGATCGTTTATATTGTTGTCATCACTTATTAAATCTTTTGTTATTTCCATAGTTGTATCACTATTATTTGACGCTTAACTACTGTTTTTCCCGTTGTTTTCTATTTGTTCTAACGTTTCTCTTTTAATGCTATCTGTACTTACATCAATGATATTATATTTATAACTAGCTGACCCGGCAAACGTTGTTTTGCTAAGTAAGGTATATTAACAATTTCTACAGAATCAAAAATATTAATACTCTATATTTTGTCAAAACAATCAAACTGAAGGTTTTATACACTTGCTATAGAAAACATGGTATAATCCAATCCAAGTCTTTTTATTGATTACGTTTCAAGTTTTTCAGATTCTTTTTGGATTCTGGATTTTATGTATAATTATGAATAATACTACTGAGCTTATACAAAATTTTTAAATTTCTGCGAGGGTAGATAGAAAATGAATTAAGTGTTTCTTCCTTGACCTTCTTTTTGAAAAGTTTCAAGTAACATTCGATGAAAAAAACTAAATTTAATAAAAAGTATATTTATAGAGCATGGCGAAGCACAAAGGTCCAATTTGACTTTGAGCAAATATTAATTATATTATGAAAATCAAACCAATTATATCACAATAAATAACACATTTCAAACGAACAATTATTTAACTACGTTTACTAAACCTGTCAGCTACTTCATCATTGTAGAAATGTGCTTTTTTGCCGTCTTTCAAAAATTTGTTATCTAGACCTTTTCACCCTATAGGCGGAGTAACTTGGAACGGCCAGGTGGCAAACGCATTTAATGTCTTATTTTAATTTCAAAGGTATTTTACAAAATAATTACATATTAACTAAAACTACCAACGGAAGGAAATACTTTTATTATGGATTTTCAAAGATTACCGTTTATCTCTCGATAGCAAAGTCATAAGAATCAAGATTATAGCTGGTTGTACATCTTTTTTCCTCTACTTTCAAATATTGTTGTTAAATAATGCTTAACTTTACAGGTTGAAGTAAAACTTCTTTAGGCGCGACATGGATGTAAATCCGCACAAATTGAAAACTGGAAATTGTTACGCCAAGCTGAAGTGATCGCTTAGATGACTCGCGCTTACGACGCTAGTTAGCGCAGCTATCGCAATTATTCGATCTAGTCTGCGAGCAAAACAAAAAATACATCAAATGTCAAATCATATGTCAAAAACCAAAAAAGATGTCTCGACTTACACTTGAGTTTTGTATTTAGCGCGTAGTCTCTAAACATTTTTTGAAGTAAACATGGATTAGCAGTATGGGTTAGCAGTATAATTCGTGAGTTACTAAAAATGTCAGGATCGGAAAAATATTTTAACCCATCCCCCATAAATAATTGTAGTGCAAATGATCGCAAATAAATAATGAAACAAAGGAAAAATCTGCGCTGCGTAAGGAATGTAAGTTTATTCAAGTAATTTGTATTATTCGAGTTTTTTGAGGTTACTATATACCTTTGAGGTTATTACTAAAATGGAAAATTTTATTTTTATTAGACCGATACTACAGTTGCTCAAAGAATGAAACCCTATCGCCAGTCAGTTACTGCCAATTTATTAGAAAATATTGAGCCAGGTATCATTTTAGATGTTAATAAGTAAGAATCTTTTTGACTCTTAAAAAACGCTTCAACTATTCACATTTAAACATATTATTCTGTTATATTTTGAGATGAAAGTACTGCTGTTACTTTTTCTGATACGGCAACTACATCACGTCAATTGCAAATTGATAATTCTGTATATAATGTGACAAGAACTGATCTTTTGCAAGTTCCATTTGTTTCGGAATGCACGAAAATTGTTTGAAAAACAATTTACAAATGATAGCTTTGGCTATATATGCTTTGTGTGATCGACTTTGGTTTCAAAGTGACTTAAAAATATCAAATGATGCTCAAAAACAAATTCTTGATAAAAGTTTCCTGAATATTGATTCAAATAATCAGGTTGGATGTCAAACTTGTTGGAATGCATTAAATTCCGGCAAAATTCCCACTTTGTGTAAATTTAACGGGTTTGTATTTCCACCTATACCAAAATATCTGCCTAATTTAGATACTGTATCTGAAAGATTAATTTCACATAGGTTGTGTTTCATGCAAATTAGACGATTGCGACATGCAAATGGACAATTTGGAATATTTGGCCAAATTATAAATGTGCCTGTTGACATTAATAATATGGTTAATTTATTACCTCGTAATTTTGATGATGATCATTGCATTAACGTTCACATAAAAAAGCAAATGATTCATAGATCAAGCTATGTGCAGGGCTTGATAAATAAAACAAATATAAAAGTATGGCTTCAATTTTTTAGGCAAGACAGATATTACAGCTGTTCAAAGAATGAGATTATATCACCAGCAAAAAAGTAAAAAAATACAAACAGTAATTTAATGTATGTTAATTTTAATTACATTAAGTTCTTCAAACACAATTGTTACAGAATGAGTTAATTTGCGAAAACAATATTTGTTTAGGCGTTGTTTAACATAATCCACTGTGTGAACGAATATTATAGAATTTACTAATCAGCAATTACTTTAAACCGATCATTTCAAGTATGACCTTGATTACATTATTGTTTGTAAATATTATACATATTTTTAATGCTATCATAAATATATAATTTATAATTTATCATTATATAAATGTGTATAATGATTGACGACACTAATAAATGTGTGCATCACGAGTGTTGCCATATTACTAATAAACATTATTCAAAATTGTTATATGATGTATTTATTTTTACTTAACTTAAATTTGCTACTTTGTACAGTAGCAAATAAGTTTTACTTTAATCGCGTATGATCCTTACGCGCACTCTTTTTTTGACACATCGGTGGTGGACCTTTTTAACCTCGGACCTTCATATATTACTATCTATTTTTCAATAAATTCTGGGAAATTATAACTGGGAAAATGTTATTCGACAAAATGCCCCTTTGATTGATACCAAATTTAGGTTCTGAATTTAAATAACATAAATAAAAAATAATATAACCTAGAAAATGTTCTATAAATACCATTGAGTATATAATTATACAAATGAGATCTTTCGGAGCACCGTGTTTGAGAAAAATATGCCAAAAAGTGCATTTTTATATTAACATTTCAAAAAAGTTGATATTTTGAATTTCTAGTAACATTTGCGATCCGTTTAATAACGTTTTTGTGTATAAATATAACTACAAACAAAATTACTTACTACAATTTAATCATAATTAAAAAATATTCACGTAAAACATCCTATTAAACGTAATAGAAGATCATCTGTCAAAAACATTTGACATTTGACGGATTAGCCACCGTCCATTGTATTATTTAAATTACGCTTCTACAAAAATTTTCAAATTGAAAATGTAAAGTTTCTACGCGATTTTGAAATATTATCTCACCTTTCCGACCATCTCTGGATTGGCACAAATTTTTCAAGACTAAGACTGGCCAAATCGATTAAACCATTTTCGAGTTTTACCGAATCATTTGATCGACAGCTCCATTTTTATATATAAGATAAACATTAACACTATTAATCCATTTTACTCGATCTATTTAAACAAGTGTTCCTTGCTTCTGTTGATTGTCCAAGCGCAGAGCAACAGGTAGAAAGGCTTAAGTCGGGCGGCCGGCCGCACTAACCATCCGTCTCGGAAGACATTATATAAATATTTACGATTATTTGTTCGATGTCGTTTAATCGCTCGGCTGCTACAATCGAACTGAAGCATTGAAATTAAAAACTGTTTTAAAATAAACACTAATAAAAATTTCATCTCATTAAAGTTGAATTAAAAAATAATTAAAAAGTGTCTACATGTTTTTTTTTTTTTTTTTGAAAAATCACCGACATATACAGATTTATAGCAAGTATAAACTATTGGGGTGGGTGGCATCGTGCCTTAAGGCAAATTGCTGGAACTTCCCGTACCGTAACGAAATGTTCGAGGAATACTGAATGTTTTCAAATAGACTATTGTAAATATTGTAACATTGTCTAATATTTATAAGAATTATATAAACTGAATTGCAAAGTTGAAATTAGTTGTAAAGTATATTAGAACTATAGTTAGAATTAAAAATAAAATCTGAATTATTTTCGATATACAAAAAATTAAAAAAAAAAAAGTTAAAACCAAAATTTTTTTTCCAAAATTAATTATTTTGTTAAGACAAGCAGAAAGTTCTTTGAATCATTTAAATCGAACGCTTAGTTCTCTCAAAAACTGCCATGTTTTACATACTTAGCTCGGTATCTTTGAAATGGCTGGGCCTGCCTTTGCCAAAAACTAATAAACACTTCACTCAATTTTTTTAGCTTTTTAATATAATTTTCAGTATGTGTATATTTCAATATTTAGTGAGAGTTAATTTTAAAACATTTTTAATTTAAATACTTTAAAAATGAAAAAAAATTTTTTTCAATTTTCAATTGATTGATAAGTCTCAAAATGTATAAAAAATTTGTTTATTTTAAATAGTTCCTGAAGAAGGAGATATTCCATATTCCCAAAAAGTATTTAAAAAATCAAATTATAAGTTTTTATGAAAAAAAAACATTGTTTAGTAAAATGAAATTATCAATAATATTAGCGTTTTAGCAAAACTTAAAATATAAATGCTTTATACTAACTTTATTTCATCAAGTACAAAATAGTACCATTCTAGCAAATAAATCATGTATTTCAAACTAACAATCTGTCTATGAAATGCAAATGGCTTGTGTAACCACACTCAAGACCTTAAATATTTTTTAACAATCAACGATATAGATATCGTGCTTATATCGGAATCACATTTCACTAACAATAGTTCCGTACGTATACCAAATTATATAGTCTATAATATTCTGCACCCAAGCGGAAGACCTCATGGAGGAACTGCGGTTATTATAAAAGCTAACATAAATCATCATAAGGCTGAACCATTCCAGAAGGACTTTCTTCAAGCAACATCAATTTCAGTTAATATACCATCGCATAACCAGCTAGTACTATCAGCCATTTACTGTCCGCCTAAACATAGGATCACCGAAGGTCAGTTTATATTTTTTTTAATACGCTGGGCAGTTCATTTATAGCGGGAGAAGATTATAATGCTAAGCACACATTCTGGGGTTCTAGACTAATCACCCCTAGGGGTCGAGAACTTTACAAATCGATTGAAAAAAACAATCTTAAGCCAATATCCACCGGCGAGCCTACTTACTGGCCAGCAGATCTCCACAAAATCCCTGATCTAATAGATTTTTTCATAACTAAAGGCGTTAACGATAATTGTTTAGATATCAAATCAAATTTAGATTTAAATTCTGATCATTTGCCAATTATTCTGCAATATTCTACAACTACAGAAGTAAATCAAAACTCATATTTTCTCACAAATAAATTTACTAATTGGCCATTATTCCAAGAGATAATTGATGAAAAAATTATTTGCAACATACCTCTTAAAAATGAACAGGATTTAAACTTGGCGATAACGAATTTCACAATTCTACTATCATCAGCAGCTCAAAAATCTACTATACATTCAAATGCAAGTTGCAAACCCAATTATCCTATTAACATTAAAAAAATTATAGCTCAAAAACGCAAACTGCGAAAAATATGGCGAACCACAAGATCACCGACCGATAAGAACAAATTTAACTGTGCCTGCAGGAATCTTAAAACTTTATTATATGAATATAAGAACGAATGCCTTAAAAATTATTTAACTAATCTTTCATCTACTCAAGATACAAATTATTCTCTTTGGAAGGCAACGAAGAGATTGAAAAGGCCGATAGTACATATACCTCCAGAGCGTAAACTTGATGATTCTTGGGCAAGAAGTTCAGGAGAAAAATCGGAAGAATTTTCAGAACACTTGAAAAATACATTCCAGCCTCATCCCCGCAGTTGCAACGTAAACGATGAAGACTTTATTTACAATTGTTTACAGAATGAATCTATACCAGGCCAAATCGTGAAACGCATAACGGTGACCGAATTGAAAAATTATGTCAAGGTTGCAAATCCTAATAAATCTCCTGGGCCAGATAAAATAACGATAAAAATGATAAAAGAACTGCCAGAAAAGGGATTTAGATTATTAACAATAATATTCAATTCAATTCTTAGATTAAAATTGTTCCCTCAAGCTTGGAAAATAGCTAAAATAATTCTTATACCTAAACCTGAAAAAGATCCTCATTTATTGTCTTCCTATAGACCAATAAGCCTACTTCCTTGTATTCCAAAGATATTTGAAAAATTATTACTCCAACGCATTGAGTCAGAATTGCTAAATCAAAACCTAGTTCCAAATCACCAATTCGGCTTTAGAGAACAACACTCAACCATAGAACAGGTTCATCGCCTAGTAAATATAATTAACGAATCGCTACATGCAAAAAAATATTGTTCGGCTGTATTTGTAGACGTTGCGCAAGCATTTGACAAGGTATGGTACACTGGTTTGTTGTATAAACTAAAACTCTGTTTATCAGAACCGATATTTTCAATAATAAAATCGTTCCTTGAAAATAGAGAATTTTTCGTCAGCATTAACAACGAGGAGTTGACCAAAAAAATATCCTCCCTGGGGTGCCCCAGGAAAGCGTCCTTTCTCCAACTCTATTTCTTATATTCACAGCGGATTTTCCTTTATACTCCGGAACAAGCGTGTCGACATTTACTGACGATACATGTATCATTGCCTCCAATAAAGATCCCGCAATAGCTTCGCAACAATTACAAGAACATCTAGATATTGCTACAAAATGGCTTTCTTTATGGAGAATTATGACAAATGGCTCAAAATCTACGTATATCACTTTCACGCTGCGTACTGGTATATGCCCTACAATTAAATTAAATGGACAGGAAATCCCAGTAAAAGATAGCGTAAAATATCTCGGAATACACCTAGACACAAAATTGAACTGGAGAGTTCACATTAACAAGAAAAAACAGCAGATTGATGAACTATTGAAAAAACATTACTGGCTACTGAATAAACGTTCCGAACTGTCGACGAATAACAAAGTAATTATTTATAAATGTATTTTTAAACCAGTGTGGTCTTATGGGATTCAACTATGGGGCACCGCCAAAAAAACCAATCTACAGATTATCCAGCGAGTGCAGAACAAGATCATAAGGCAGGCACTGAACGCACCTAGGTACGTTCCCAACTGGTTGATTCACCAGGACAGCAACATAATGACAGTAAATGAAGAAATTCAACAAAAAACAAACAACTACAAAAAAAGAATAGACGAACACCCAAATTACTTGGCACACAAAGTATACTCAGAAGCGCGCCCAACAAGGCTAAAACGAAAAATTCCAAATGACCTTATAAATTTGTAAATTATTATTATTATTATTATTACTATTATTATTATTATTATTATTATCTTACTATTTCTATTATTGATATTTTGTTATATTTTATTATTTTTCTAGTATTATTTTATCATTCAGAAATTTTATTTATATTATTTATTAATTTTATTATTATTATTTGCTTATATTTTATATCAAATCATATTACGGATATTATTTTCATGTAAATTTTATCCTTTGCACTTTTATTTATTTAAATTTATGTTATTTATTATTTATCAATATTACTTGATGTTAATAATTTAGCAGTTGTAATAATTATTGAAATTAAAAAAAAAAAAAAGTACAAAATTACCTACGTTTCGAGACCATGATTAGTGTCATCATCCGTGTAATATATTATCCGCCAAAAATATATTGTTGATTATATAAATAATTTATTAATTATAATCAGTTCAATTATAATTGTTCAATTTAATAAATAATATCTTTTGTGTCCAGCCTTTGAGACAAAAAGTTGTTAGATTAAATTTTTTCATCCACATTTATTATAATCAATGACTGATGATGACTTCAATATGATATAATATAAATTTTAATACTTAAATTTAATCTAAAATGTCACTTTTAAAATTAGTTTTTATACACATGCAATTTATGTGTATCTATTATAACTATTATACAGTAGAACACTGTTGAAACAATTATGATTGATGTTTCCCGAATAATACGCCGGTTTTTTAAAAATCGTCTTAACGGGGTTTTACCACACATCGCTGAAAAATGACGCAAGATGACGAGTTTATATTTGTATGTAAAATTTTTCTTTTTTTTAGGATTTGTCATATACGACTTTACTAAACTGGTATTAAATCTGTTAACTCGTGCAGACATTTACTGTTTTTGGCGTTTTTGCTTTGGGAAGGAAGCTGTCGCTTTCTCGTCTCACAGGCAGTTTTATGATCTTTTAGGTATAAAACTCAAAATAATATCATTGTGTATTTTCCAGAAAATACAAAAGTATTACTTCAAAGATACAGAACAATGAAATTGTGTTCAAGTGTGAATAGCTTAAATGTATAATTTATTGAATAGTAAGGGGTCACATTTCTAACTACGACAATCTTTGGCCGTGAATGACGGCAATCAGGAATATTCAATAAATTATACATTAGAGCTATTCACACTTGAACACAATTGCATTGTTCTGTATCTTTGAAGTAATATTTTTGTATTTTCTGGAAAAAAAACCGTATACCTAAAAGGTCTTAAAACTGTCTGCGAGACGAGAAAGCGACAGCTTCCTTCCCTAAGCAAAAACGCAGTAACAGATTTAGTTCCAGTTTAGAGGAGTTGCATATGACAAATCCGGTGAGACAACTCCACTCGGATTCACTCCGAGGGAGGAGATGTATCGGAGTGATAACTCCGGAGTGAGTTACCCATCTCTAATATATATATATATATATATATATATATATATATATATATACATATATATATACATATATACATATATATATATATATATATATATATATATATATATATATGTCGTATGTTGTTCATGATCGTGTGCTCTTATAGATGAATTCTCTATTTCAATAACAATTAATACTTATTAATAATTAAATATACAAATATTATTATAAAATTTATGATTAAATGCAAATCAATTGATTGATTGATCAATCGACGGTATGTTATTATAATATATGGTTATTATTATTATTAGCGTATCGTAATTCGTATGTACATGTTAAGGTGAGATATATTTAGAGGTAATAATGATTACAAGAGATAACAAAACGATTATCGATGTTTTGCGACGAAAATAAAATGAATAAAGTTTTATATATAATGTGAAAGTTTATATATAAAAGCTGAGGAAATTTTAATTATATTCAGATTCCTTTTCAAGAACACAAATGTTAGAATAAAATTTTATAATGATTTTATAAAAACAAATTAAAATGATAAAGAAATTAATATTATTTTATAAAAAATTCACAATAACCCAGCAGCAGGAAGTCAATTAGGTATAGGTAAAACATATACCAAAATTAGAGAATTTTATGCTAATAACAACAACTGCTGCATATCCATTTAAAAAGGTTAGCCTAGACATTTGTGGTCCTTACCATATTTCCAATGACAATAACAAATATATGTTAACATTGATTGATTATTTAACTAAATTTGCAGGAGCGATACCTATACCAAATCAAAAAGCCAAAACTATCGCCAAGGTATTTGTAAATGAGATAGTTCTTGAGTTTAGTATTAGCCCGGCCAATTTAAACCTAAAATCAGGGTGAAGGTTACAATAATTCATAATGGGCTGTAACTTGGCAAAATTGTTTAAAATACAATTATAAAGAAAATCTCAAAAGTCCTCATCAATCCGATGCGAGCTAAAAAAAATGGCAAAAGGTCAAAAGTCACAAAGGTCAAAGAACCTTTTTGCGATTTTTAGCTGAATGGTTAGTTTGATTTCAAAATTAGTTGAAACAATATTGCAGAGCATAAAATTATCTACAAAAAATGCATCCATACTTTTTTTGCGCAGAGCCACCGTTTTAAAGATATATCACGTTGAAAAGTACGTTTAAACGCCGTATATAATTTTTTGCTATACAATATTGTCTCAGGTAATTTTGCGATAAAACTGACCATTTAGTTAAATATCGCAAAAGGGTCATTTCTATGACCTTTGCCCTGGTGCCATTTTTTTAGCTCGTTTCGGATCGATGAGGGCTTTTGAGATTTCTTTTATCATTGTATTTTAAACAATTTTGCCAAGTTACAGCCCATTATAAATTATAGTAACCTTGAAAGCGTAAATTGACCGGGCTATATACCGGAATCAGTTTTAACAGATCAGGGAACAAATTTTATGAACACAATATTCAGAGAGACGTGTAAGCTGTTAAAAATAGAAAATATCAATGTCATCAAGAGTCCAATGCGTCTTTAGAAAAATGTCATCATATGTTTTTGAATTTTATTAGGTCATACAAAGGAAAAGATGAAAAAACATGGAATTCGTGGATTAATTATGCTGCTTTTATCCAAAATACCACATCTCATTGCTCTACGAGATTCTCGTCTTTTGAACTTGTGATTGGGCGGAAAATGGACTTACCTGTCTTTGTTAGCAGAGAACCTAAATTCCAAAATACATATGATAGTTTTGTTAACAAATGAAAAACTAAATTACACCATCAAATCCTATAGCTCGGGAAAATCTTATTTAATCCAAAGAAAAATCTAAAGATAGTTATGATTCATACATCAACGAGTCAAATTTTAGTGTTGATGATTTGGTTTTAATGAAAGACAATACACCATACAAAGGCAGATGCAAAAAATTGATGCCAATATAAAAGGCCCATGGCAAAATTATATGCATCCATAACAATAATCTAAAGAAATTCACATCCGAATATTGAAACAGAATGGAAATCCCTAGGAATTTATATGCCAATAACCGTGTTGCAAAAAATTTAAGCTCTGTCAATTTTAAAATTGTAAAACAACAAATGTTTGTATATTATAACCAATTTTTTTTTTATATAAAAATTAAGGTTCCGAAGGTATTTAGTGAATTATTGAGAAATTTTTTTTTATATATTTTTTTTGTTCAGACAGGGGTTTAGAATAATTTTTGAATACATGTGGCTGTTTGTAAAATACGAGCGAATTTCATTTTCATTTTAGTTCTGTTTGCGTTATTGCGTTATAGTATTTTTATTATGATTTGTTTTATCTCAAAATTTAGAGCAGTTTTGAGAATTGCGGAGTTATTAGTCTACGTGCATGTGCGGTGCCAAATTTTGTTTGGGAAAGCGTCGGAAAACAACTGCTTACTGGAATTTGAATTGTGGCAAATTGTTGTTAGGTAGATCACCACCGCCCGAATCGCTTGTATGTAATTCGGGTCGAAAGCTCTTAGTGACACCGATTTCCGATATGCATTTGAGTAGATCGTGGCGTCTTTGGTGATTTTCAATTAGAGCGGAAATAACTAGCTCAATCTAATTGTAATCAGTCGAGCCCATTAACATCAAGGTTGATTACCGCTCATACTGCCAATAGTGAAATGGGAATAGAAATTTAATTTTCATATTTGATAGTTTTTTTATGGTTGTTAGTTAAAAAAAAATATTTTGATGCTTTTCTTTATTTATTTTTCATTTCTAATTATTGTTAAATTGTTTTAAATTAAACACATGTTGTTTGTTTTTTACGAGATTTATTATATAAAAAAAATTACTTGTTTATAGACTGTTTGTTTTTTTCTGCAATTCATGCGTGCCCAGATAGAATAGAGTTAAGAATAGAAATTAGGAAAAATATATAGCTCAGAAAAAGAAGTATATATGTTAGAATTGACAGTGAGTGCAGAGAGAAGGTTTGTAGTTTGGTGTTCCTTTTCCATCACTCAGAGAGCACTGGGCGATACTTTATAACCGTTAAGGGAAAAGATATTGGGATTAAAATATGTTGTGGAAAAAGGTGTTGAGAAAAACAAAGATGTCGTTGTGAGGGATTCAGGAAAATAAATGAAATAAATCGCGTATGAAGGAATGGGACGCAAAAAGAAAAAAAAGGGTTAATAGGATACATATAGATTAAGTGTACTTCTTATTATTTTTATTTGAATTGTGTTAGAGGTCATTTAGTTCAGTCGGAAATTGAGAAATTGTGTGGGAGTATGCATATTTTTATGAAAGTCAGCTAGCCAGCAAAGTATAAGAAATAAGTAAGTTTTGATTTCATTCTTTTTTAAATGAAAATGTTTTAGGCTTCAATGCAAGATTTGAGTGAATGTGAATTTTAATTGATTGTTTTGTGTTTTATATAAATTATGTGGTTTATACTCGGGGTGTTCAAAAAATAAATTGAGTATAGAATTCAGATTTGCGAGTTTTGGGAAAATTTGTTTTTTTACGGTTCTAGGGAATAATAAATCTTAAAACTATTGTGAAGGGAGTAACTTTGACAGTGCACAAAAAATTAAACTCGTGTACGACTACATTATTGCATTATTGAAACATTGCGACCCGAATAGTGGGTCAGGGCGGTAGAGAGCGACGCCTATGCAGATTCTATGCCGGATTTAGGAAAAGTCAGTAGGCTCAGACTGGGAGGAGAGCAGATAGAACAAATTGGAATTCGCCATCGACGTTTTATTCGAGGAGCAGACAGGTATTGGAGTGGGCCACCCAGGTTATCTAGTGCGGCATCAGGTATGGAGTTTTGAAAGATCGAGGGCAATCTTTAGAGTAGGCGGGGTAGTGTTACGAATGTGTGGGTGAGCACCCACATACAGATGTAAAATGACATAAACACCCCTCTCTTTATATGCGTATTAAAACCATCCCTCACGAGGAGTGTAGCCAAAGGCCCGCGGTTAGTCTAGCAGTATTTGTGGTGTGGGGTGAAAGTTGTCTGCATGGCTTCAGAGACCGAAAACGTACGGTCCAGCGCGCAAAAGTGTTAATCAAACATCTTTATAATATGGGCCTAGAGAACGTCATGGGGGACAGCGTTTTAAAAGCTGTCCCCAAACCGAAAATAGACTTTGTATATTTAAAGTATGTGATTTGTGTGTGAAGTAAAACGCAAACCCAATGTGTGGACAGGTTATGGACACTGGTTGCGCCGTGGGTTAAAGATAAGTCTCGAATAAGTTGCATGTTTATAATAAGAAATGTTTTAAAATAAGTGATTATCATGTGTGAATATAGGTTAGTTAATTAAGTCACAAATAAACGCCTTTTCAATAGTAGTATTTAAAGTAGTTAGTTTCTTACAGGATCGCGACGTCGCTGGAAAAAAGAATGTGCACTAAGTAGGGCTGAACTGGTTACCGCAAACTTAATTCATATCTTTTTGTACAAAGAATCTTTTACCTAATAATATCACATCTTTAACCATCAATAATTCAGCTTATAATTTATTGCAAGTATCAAAATTCCTTGGTATTCATATTAATAATAATTTAAGCACATGTCTGAGAACATTTCTATCTCACTATCACCAACTTTATCTAGAACATACCTCATGTTGCGCACCTTAAACCCCAAACTCGGTTTGAACTGCCTAATATAAGTTCATTATAGCAACTTTTGTTGACATGCGGTATCCAATTCTGGGGTTTTTCATTCGAACTAACGAAAATATACGAAAAAATTTTTGTTTGCCCATAGCCTCCTACAGAATTATTATTCAAAAACACTATGTTCCAACTGCCCCGTGCATTTTTCTGATGGCAACATTATCTTTCATCTGATTTTTCTATTATTCAAAAACACTATATTCTAACATTATCTTTCTTCAAAAACAATTCGAAACTTTTTAATATGTATAAAACTTTTTATATAACTACTAGCAAACGCGACGAACTCCGTTTCGCCACCAGATTTCGCCACTCGGTTTCGTGAGAAAGATGAAGAAATTTTTTGTTTGTTTTATATTTGAAAAGAAAAAAATTGATTTTATTATACAAAAGTAATGAATTTATTTCAATTACAAAAATGAAGTGTTTTTTAGTTGAACTTCTCTAAGTAAATGAAAGTGAATCCGCAAATTATCCGTTTCATTGAAGTGCTCTTTGGTAAACCACATTTTTTGTTTTTTAGTCTGCTGTTAACACAAACAAAGCGGATGGTTTTCCAACTCGTGAACAGGCAACGTATAACTGCCCATGTGAAAAACAATGATTTTCTAAATAATCTATTTGAAATTTATCCTGCAAACACTAAGCGATTGGCCTTGCGACTTGTTATTGGGAACGCAAAGCGAACTGGAAATTGCAATCGTTTGAAGTCAAACGGAAGACCAGTCAGAATCATTGGTATGTCACCAAATTGCCAGCAATTTTTGATTGAATGGTGAAATTCAGTGCGTGTACATCATTATTCTTTGCTGCAAGAATTGCTCGTTGACTTAAGCAAGCATAATTCTGATAATTCTCACTAATGTCATTAATCAAATTTTTAATTACGGTACGGTGCGTTCTTAGCTATAAACCTTGCGGAGTCCGAGACCTTTCCAACGAATGCAAAATTGTCGAAGTCGGTTTGTTCGTTCTGGAGTTATATCGTCAGGAAGGAAAACCCGACTTATTTTTATATATATGAAGATAATCTATTTGAAATTATTTAAAACAATTGTTGATTATTTTCATTACTCAAATTTTTAATTACGGTGCGTGAAGTTCCAGCAATTTGCATTAGGGCACGATGCCATGCACCACTAATTTTCTTAGCTATAAACCTTGCAGAGCCCGAGACCTTTCCAACGAATGCAAAATTGTCGAAATCGGTTCGTGCGTTCTGGAGTTATTTTGTCAGGAAGGAAAACCCGACTTATTTTTATATATATACTAGCAAACCCGACGAACTCCGTTTCGCCACCAGATGGTTTCGTGAGAAAGATGAAGAATTTTTTTGTTTGTTTTATATTTGAAAAGGAAATTTGTTTTTATTACACAATAGGAATGAATTTATTTCGATTACAAAAATGAAGTGTTTTTTAGTTGAACTTCTCTAAGTGAATAAAAGTAAATCCGCAAATTATCCGTTTCATGGAAGTGGTCTTTGGTAAACCAAATTTTTTGTTTTTTGGTCTGACGTTAACACAAACAAAGCGGATAGTTTTCCAACTCGTGAACAGGCAACGTATAACTGCCCATGTGATAGATAATGATTTTCTAAATAATCTGTTTGAAATTTATCCCGCTAACACTAAGCGATTGGCCTTGCGGCTTGTTAGTTGTCATTGCGAACGCAAGGCGAACTGGAAATTGGAATCTCGCATCAAGACACGATGCCATGCACACTTATTTTCTTAGCTGTAAACCTTGCGGAGCTCTAGACTTTTCCAACGAATGCAAAATTGTCGAAATCGGCTCTTGCGTTCTGGAGTTATATCGTCAGGAAGGAAAACCCAACTTATTTATATATATATATATATATATATATATATATATATATATATATGTATATATATATATGTAGATATATGTAGATAAACTATTTGAAATTATTTAAAACAATTGTTGATTATTTTTATTACTCGAATTTTTAATTACGATGCATGAAGTTCCAGCAATTTGCATTAGGACACGATGCCATGCACCACTAATTTTCTTAGCTATAAACCTTGCTGAACTTTGCGAGACCTTTCCAACGAATGCAAAATTGTCGAAATCGGTTCGTGCGTTCTGGAGTTATTTCGTCAGGAAGGAAAACCCGACTTATTTTTATGTATATAGGAGATAATCTATTTAAAATTATTTAAAACAGTTATTGATTATTTTTACAACTCGAATTTTTAATTACGGTGCGTGAAGTTCCAGTAGCTTGCATCAAGGCACGATGCCATGCACAACTAATTTTCTTTGCTATAAACCTTGCGGAGCCCGAGACCTTTCCAACGAATGCAAAATTGTCGAAATCGGTTCGTGCGTTCTGGAGTTATTTCGTCAGGAAGGAAAACCCGACTTATTTTTATATATATAGAAGATAGAAGATAATCTATTTGAAATTATTTAAAACGGTTATTGATTATTTTTATTACTCGTATTTTTAATTACGGTGCGTGAAGTTCCAGCAGCTTGCATTAAGGCACGATGCCATGCACAACTAATTTTCTTAGCTATAAACCTTGCGGAGCCCGAAACCTTTCCAACGAATGCAAAATTGTCGAAATCGGTTCGTGCGTTCTGGAGTTATTTCGTCAGGAAGGAAAACCCGACTTATTTTTATATATATAGAAGATATATACGAGGTCTGTTCAAAAAGTACCCGGAATTTTCGTTTTTTCAAAAAAATATTTATTTATTCGTCTACATTAATGTGGTCCCCTTCAAAGTAGTCCCCCCCAGATATAATACACTTATGCCAGCGTTTTTTCCAATTTTCAAAGCACCCTTGATATTCACTTTTTGATATGTCCTTGAGCACTCTCAGCGATTTTCTTCAATCGAGGAAAACCGCCGTCCTTTCATGGGTCTCTTCAACTTTGGGAATAGGAAAAAGTCACACGGAGCCATATCTGGTGAATTTTTGCACTTTGCAACACTTTATTTCATTTTTTACGCAAAATTTAATACAAATTCTTTGACTTTTCAATTCTTCCATTGTAAAAATCGCCGAGCTCAGAAAAACACGTCGAACCTTAGCGACTACCACGGACAAAGTAAACAGTGAATATAGCGAAAATTTCATCATACTTTAGGGGCATGTATACCAACACAATAAAAAAAAATTTTTGACAATCAGACACTCCAGACCCGCGAAATTTAATTATTAGTAATTCCGGGTACTTTTTGAACACACCTCGTATATAGAAGATTACTCGTCAATTACAATACTAGTTATAAACTTAATAAGGCGCTCACATATAAACTAGTCAGCTCTTTCAATACGATTGACGATTTAGGTATTCGGCCTATGAATAAACTTCCACTCAATATCCGAAACTTGGACAATAAATAAAATACATGCTACCTTAGTTAAACTTTTTAAAGAATTTTCTTTTTAAGACTCTACAAAAATTTCTCAATTTGATTTCAATCACTACTTTCTTGCATAATCTGTATCCTTTATCTATGTGCTCTGGTCTCCTGTACAACTATGTTTTTTTATGTTTATTTATGATCATTTTTATCTAATAGATTTTGTTAGTTTCCCATTGTCATTTGATTAATTTAATTTTCATTTTAGATCAGTATAACTTGAAGCCTTGGGCAAGAATTTTTGGTCTAACAAACTTAAATCGTCATATGACGAACATTGTATTTAATACTCAAATGCTTTCTTTCACCTGTTTTTTTTAGAAGCAAAAATTGTGCAGCTACTATAAATAATTTAAGTATTAGTGAGGAATAAGTTTGACAAGAGCCTGATATAATATTTATTATTATTGATTACGGCTTGCGTATGAATATATATACTAGTTGGTATTGGTATTTTGTTTTGAGGCAAGTTACATGAACTTCCCGATATGTGTAAATAATTGACTTAATCAATAAAAAATAATTTCATTAATTGAAGTAATTAGAAGTTTAGTAATTAGAAATTCGAAGTGGATTTATTACATCATTGAAAACAAACAAACACGTTAACTCGGAGTATTTTCTAAAAGCAAATTTTCAAAAAAATCTGTAATTGAACCAGTTTACGTAGGACTTTACTTGTTTAGTATGTTCATTAAGACTAAGAACTCTATTGTTATACCAAGTAAAATGTTTAATTTTAATTTTAAGAAGCGTCAAAAAAAAACTCATTTTCTCAAACGTTGATAAATTTTTAAAATTAAACTACTTGGTTTTATAAGACTATGATATATGCCGCCAAAAAAGTTCCATAAAAATTGGCTTAAATTTTTTTTCAGTTAATTATAATTAACAATTAATTACAAGAAAATGGCTCGGTAGATTTTCATCTAAAACTAATCGGTGTCATTCCCAACTAATATTTTACGAACAGTTTTTGATTTTATAAAATCGATTCAGCAGTATGAGCTTTAATGCGGACGAAAAGTTTAACACTTTTTTCCAAATTACAAAAAAATTGCTTGGCAGATTGTCGCACAAAACTGACAAACAATAGTCTTCGAGATACATCGAATGGTTTTTAAATTTCTGAAAACGGTTCAGGCGTTTTTGAGCAAACGTCGATAAATGATCTAATTTTGACAGAAGCCAAAAAAAAACAATACTCATTTTTGCAAACTTTGATGAAATTTTAAAGTTAAACGAGTTGTCGTAGGGCCGTAATATTTTATATATGATCTATAAGACTATGGTATCTACCGCCAAAAAAATCATAAAAATCGTCGAAAATTTTTTTTTAACACTTTATTGAAAGAAAATGGCCCGGCCGATCTTTACCAAAAACTAATCAGGTCGATTCCTAACCAATATCTTACAAACGGTTTTTAAATTTTTGAAAGAGTCAGAATTGCGAGACAAAACGTGGACGATTTTTTTTAATTTTTTAGCGATTTACAAAGAAACGGTTCGCCCGATTGTAGCGCAAAACTGACAAACGATAGTCCTAATCAAGATACATAGAATGCCTTTTAAATTTTTGAAATCGATCCAGCCGTTTTCAAAAAAACGATTCACGGCAAAAAATCTGTCCACACACACACACTTTTTCCAAATTTAGTCTCATTCGATTTAGAATGGCTTGAAACGTCTAAAAAATAAAATTAGCGAATCGGATTTATTTATGAAAACAAACTTTCCTGATAAAAAAATGTCATCTAGGTATGCATGTTTGAATATAACTTTTACCAGCTCTAATGTTATTATTTAATAAACGTTGGTGTTGTTTTAACGGTCTGAAGCATTTCTTTTACAATATTTATATTTTTTCATATCAACTTTTATTAACTTCCCGTAGGGTAGTTATAGTAATGGGCCGAAAATCGAAAATGAAAATTTTTGCGTTTTGAAGGTTTCTGAGCATTTTGGCATACCTCAGAAAAAATGGATGTGTGTGTGTGTGTTTTGTGTGTCCGCATTTTTTCGCAGCGTGCATAAATAAAAAAAAAATTTTTTTTGGTTTTTGGCCCATTACTATTACTATCCTACGAGAAGTTAAAAAAGATTGAAATAGATTTTTTTTTTCTATTAAACGTTTCGACACTCAATGTGTCACTAGTCAACTTCCCTTTGGGTAAGTTATTATAATCGTCTAAAAATTGAAATTTAATTTTTTTACATTTCTTCACATTTTGAAAGTTTCTGAACACTTTGGCATACCTCAAAAAAAATGGATGTGTGTGTATGTATGTATGGATACAATTTTGCGTCCACGTTTGCAGGCGCACTGATCAACCGATTTGAATGGTTCAAAAAACATTCGATTCCTATTGATAGGGAGATGTTCTGAATCGTTTTTGGCAAAGGCAGGTCCAGAATCAACGGAGGTGCGACGCAAAGAGTGCAGAAAATACAAATCAAGTTTTTAGAGAACGGAGTATCCGATTTGAATGATTTAACTAGTGGGGTGTATGGCATCGTGCCTTAAGGCAAATTGCTGGAACTTCCCGTACCGTAACAAAATGTTCGAGGAATTTTGAATGTTGCTAAGTTGAAATTATTTGTTTAAAGTATATTAGAACTATATTCAGAATTAAAAATAAAATCTGAATTATTTTCGATATACAAAAAAAATTTTTTTTGAAAAAAAAAGTTGAAACAATTTTTTTTTTCCAAAATCAATTATTTTGTTAAGACAAGCAGAAAGTTCTATGAATCATTTAAATCGGACGCTTAGTTCTCTCAAAAACTGCCATTTTTTACACACTTAGCTCCGTATCTTCGAAATGGCTGGCCCTGCCTTTGCCAAAAACTAGTAAACACTTCTCCCAATCATTACTAATTAAATGTTTTTTAGATCATTCAAATCGGATGCTCCGTTTTCTCAAAAACTCGATTTCTATTTTCTGCACACTTTGCTCTTTATCTTTGTCACTGCTGGACCTGCCTTTGCCAAAAACTAATCAGCTCATTTCTCTATCAATAGGAATCGAATGTTTTTTGAACCATTCAAGTCGGTTGATCCGTGCGCCCGAAAACGTGACTGGAAATTTGTATCCATACATACATACACACACACATCCATTTTTCCTGAGGTATGCCAAAATGTTCAGAAACCTTCAATACGCCGAGAAATGTCAAAATTTTCAATATCGACTTACCCTACGGGAAGTTAAAAAACATTAAATTTGTAATGATTGGGAGAAAAGGTGATTAGTTTTTGGCAAAGACAGGTCAAACCATTTCAAAGATACAGAGCTAAATGTGCAAAAATAGCAGTTTTTGAGAAAACTAAGCGATTTGAATAATTAAAAAAAAAATTCTGATTGTTTTAACAAAATAATTGCTTTTGGAAAAAAAATTGTTTAGATTTTTATTTTGAAAAAAAAAAAATGTTTTTTTCAAGTTTTTTTTGTATATCGAAATTAATTCTGATTTTAATTTCATTTATGACTAAATTTCTAATATACTTTAAACAAATAATTTCAACCTTGCAATACAGTTTATATATCATTCTTATAAATATTAGACAATGTTGCAGTATTTATCTATTTGAAAATATTTAATATTTCTTGAACATTTCGTTACGCTACGGGAAGTTCTTGCAATTTGCCTTAAGGCACGATGCCATACAACACTAGTTCATAATTTGTTTTATAGAGCGTTGATTTTTGAATAAAATATTTTGTAGCCCAATCGTCGAATTAAACTAGTGGTGTATGGCATCCTAAGATAAATTGGAACGTCCCGTACCGTAAAGAAATATTCGTGTAAAACTAAATGTTTTCAAATAGACTATTATAAATACCATAGCTTATATATGTTTACAGATAACTCAATCAATCAAATTTAAAGTCAAGAACATTGTTTAATTTTAAGAATTATATAAACTGAATAACAAAGTTAAAATTATTCATTTGAAGTATATAAATTATTTTTAGAACTTTAGCCAGACTTAAAATTAAAATCCTAATTTTTTTGGTATTCAAAAAATTTTGCCTTTGTTAAAAACTAATCAGCACATTTTTCCATCTATAGCAATCGAATGTTTTTTGAATCATTCAAAACGGTTGATCGGTGCTCCCAAAATCGCCGACGAAAATTTGTGTCCGCAAACACACACACACGCACACACATACACACACATACATCAATTTTTGCTGTCTCAGAACCCACATTAACCCGATAGCTCAATTTATTTTAATGTCAAGGGTTATCCAATATTTTTAGTCATACCTGTAGACGTAGATGTATAAATAAATGATTTTTTGTCTGGGAGTAGTAATGTATATGATGGAATAAACTCCCATCGTATAAAAATATAAAATTTTATTCATTATAAAATATTACTGATATGAAAAATATAAATGACAAGTCCAATTGTTTTTTAATCATGACTAGCCTGCTTGATCCCCACACACTCCCTGCCCAGTGTTGACCTCACAGTTTAAAAAAAAAATACAGGGAAACACGTTATAAAAATATGGTGGGAAAGCAGATTATAGCAGTATTGTGGTAGTAGTCAATTAGTAATTCCAATGTTTCTTTGGCAGATCCACCGTATGGTAGGTAATTCGACCTTTCATTAACTCCATATTCTGCATAAGGTTCTGACTAAAAAAAATGTGGAAAATTTGCTGAACCTCGATGTCGGTGAACTTCTAAGATTCAGCCTCGATCTAATTGGTATTAGTTATATCAAAATTACTTAATGTTTGGAATGCATAATTTATGGGTACAGTTTACATTTCTGCGGGCGTTGCATTCGTATCTGATGGGTTCTGATCAGAGAAAGAAGTAGGCTATTTATCCAAATCAGGGTCATTAGTTTTTTTAACATGTGAGTCCAGAATTGTGGAATCCAATATTTAATTTATGTCTTCATTTTGTTTTGACTCGTCGCTGTCACCGATAATGGGAGGTAGCATCAAAAGACGATTTGTTGAGTTAACGGACAAGGAGAGGTTGAATTGCATTCCAATGAAAAGTTTAGGCTTCAAATTATTTTTTTCTGTCAGCAATGAGGTCTGGGTATACCAAATAGGTAACCACGAAAGTCCGGTTCAGGTAGTAAGTGAGTTAACTATGATGAACCGAGGACTGGACGTACCTTATAAGTCGTCTCTGAAGACCGGTGATTATGGTGCTGCGTCAAAAACTGTATTTCTTAAATCCTCGAAAAATAAAACTCCTTGTTTGTCTTCATTTCAATCGTCGTAGATCACCAATGTGGGAGTAGTAATGTATATGATAGAATAAACTCTCATCGTATAAAAATATATAAATTTTATTCATTATAAAATATTACTGATATAAAAAATATAAATGACAAGTCCAATTGGTTTTTAATCATGACTAGCCTGCTTGATCCCCACATTTGTTTATTCACAATAAAAACATCGATTTTTCAAATTTATGACACAAAAATTCATCGTCTGCCTTTGTGATTTATAGCATAAGATATACGTGTTGAAAATTGCAGTCCTTTAAACAGTACAACGAATTCACAAAGAATTAATATATAGTATCCGCGGTAAAAGTACAATATCACCTTGGATATTTCAAAATAATTGTTTCAATAATGCTGCCCATAAGTTTTATAATCTCGTACTATATATTAATTGTTTTCAGTATTAATAACATCTGAATTACATTTTTTAAAATAAAAATTCGATTATTAACATTATTCGATTAGTGTATGAAAGGATAATACTCCTAAACGATTATTCAGATTTTGACAAATCCTGCTTAAGTTTGTTAAGGAAATATTTTAGGATTTTTTGAATTATAGAAATATAGTTAGATTATAGAAATAATAAAAAAATACAAAAAACGCTTATCATTGATTGACATTGAAAATATTTGAGGCATTGTTTGGCATTAAAAACAAATGAAGACTGTCATTTGCCAAACATTTCCATTCACTTATTCATGATTATAAATAAGAAAAATGTAATGTCTACATTATTATTGCCGAAAAGCAGCTGCGTAAAAATTAAAATAATATAAGATACATTAAATATTTGACAAATAAACAGTCTGCACATGCGCCTGACGGTTGTGAACTGTACGTGATTGCGCTCAAACTTATTCAATTTGAGAGATTATTATATTTTAACTAATGCACTCGTGTTTTGCCTTACTTTACTAAATCACAAAAATATTTAGAAGTTCCATATTTTCATATTTTTGCCATTGGATACTGAATATTTACTCAAGTCAATTGGGCGTTTTGGGCCTGAATTTTTTCACTGTGCTCCAATTCGTAAGAAATTTTGAAATTGGGTTATTTTACTATCAAGTTCAAAAGTGAAAATAATTTAGACTCATTTGCTACTTCCCGGGGGATGACATTCCTTCGAGTGGTGCAAATTTTTTTTCAAATAACGTCGAACATCGATAAAAGAACTAATTATAAGAAAAAATGTTTCATGAAATTTTTCAAAAAAGCAAATACTTTTCGAATTACTGGTTACTAAAAATTCGTTTCTTTTTGGCGTTTTTTGTTGTTTTTCTGTAAATATCTCCAAAAATACACATTTTAACAAAAATCATGTAATGAACAAAATTATATCAATTATAATTTTAATAAACCGGTGTTTTATAACGTTTACTAGGAACAATATTAAGATAGATATAAAAAAGCAACGTCGTTTTTTATTTCGTTCGAAATTTAATTGCTATATTTGAAGCCATCTAGCGGCGAAGTGTTACATTTTATATATTTCATGGGGTTTTATAGTGCTCAAAATAAGCTATACAATGATACTGTTAAGGGTCTGTTTTTTTTTTCATTTAAATCAAATAGTTTTATGAGTGTCATTTCTACTGAAATTAAAATTAATCGTATTTCATATAGAATTAACTTGGTTCAATAAAAGAGATTCCAAAATATTATGCAAGTAAGTAATAATGTTGTAATAATGTTAATAATCGAATTATTATTGAAAAAAATGTAATTTAGATGTTAATATTACTAAAAACAATTAATATACAGTAAGATTTTATGGAAATTATGGGCAGCATTATTGAAACAATTACTTTGAGTGAAATAATCCAAGGTGGTATTGTACGTTTACTGCGGATACTATATATTAATTCTTTCTGAATTCGTTGTACAGAAGAATTATATTTATGAAATAACTAAATAATTTCTGTAACAATGTAAGTTTCATTAATCCTCTTAAACTATAATTCGGATTTTCATGAATCTTCCTGAAGTTTGTTCGGGAAATTTTCTAGAATGTTTTGATTCATAGAAATATAGTTAGATAGTAGAAATAAATAGAAAAAATTACAAAAAACCGCTTATCATTGTTTGCCCTTGAACACATTTGAAGCTTAGTTTGACATTAAAAACAATTGGAGACTGCATTTGCCAAACATTTCTATTCACTTATAGGCTAAGGCAATATTAAAATATAATAAATTCATAATTATGAATAAGGAAAATGTAATGTCTACATTATTAATGCCGAAAAGCAGCTGAGATGTGCCAAAAATTAAATTAATATAAGATGCAAATAATATAACATGCGTCTGACAGTCGGCGCATGCGTCTGACGCGCACGGCGAATCGTGTTCTCAACGTGCGCGTGGTTCGTGGTTTGCTTTTGCTTGCAATAATTTTGTTTGCGCACTTTGCGAACAGATTCGCCGTACGAATTCGTGCAAAGGAGACGAGCCATAAGTGATTGCGCTCAAAAATATTCAATTTGCAGTCGTTTTGCCTTACTATACTAAGTCACAATACAAAAAAAATTATTTAGAAGTTTCATTGTGTCAAAAATTCATATGTTTGACATTGGGTACGGAATATTTACTCAATGGAGCTCTTTTGGTCTGAACTTTTTTTACTGTTTTCCATTTCGTTTGGAATTTTGGAATAATGGGATGAACAAAGGTTCATCTTACTCTTCAGAAGTGAAAACAATTCAAACTCCTTTACCACCTCTCGGGAGGATGACATTTCTTTTCGTGTAATTTTACTTTTGTCAAAATAACGTTGGGTATCGATAAAAGAACTAATTATAAGAGAAAAATGTTTAATAATGTTTTTCAAAAAAGCAAATACTTTTCAAGTTACTGGCTACTGAAAATTTGTTTCTTTTTTGCGTTTTTTATCATTTTTTGCTAATATCTTCAAAAATATACATTTTAACGAAAATCATGTAATGAACAAAATTATATCAATTAAAATCTTAATAAATTGCTAATTTATAGTGTTTTAGGAACATTATTAGGCTAGATATGAAAATGGGTTTTTATAGTGCTCAAAATAAGCTTTAAAATGAGTACTTCTGCGTGTAAAATGAGTAAACTATCATGCAAATAAAAGACCCATATAATGTTTTTTCATTTAAATCAAATAGTTTTTCAGTGCCATTTCCACCAAATTTAAAAATAATCGTATTCCATCTAGAATTAACTTGGTTTA
Source organism: Ctenocephalides felis (assembly GCF_003426905.1). Taxonomy (NCBI): domain Eukaryota; kingdom Metazoa; phylum Arthropoda; class Insecta; order Siphonaptera; family Pulicidae; genus Ctenocephalides; species Ctenocephalides felis. The sequence continues at coordinate 57,160,378 of NW_020537646.1, read as the reverse complement.
AGAGATCTTGATAGATTCTAGAAAATACCACAACTTTAGTACAAACGATTTTCAAAAAACTCATGATTTCATGAAAAATAAACAATAAAAAAACATCCAATTTCTCATTATAATATGTCTGAAAGAATATGTATAAAAGTATATATATATGAAAATTCGAGGTATTTTTCTGACTAATTATTGTTGTTTATTATTTTTCCATTACACAAATATTGATAGAGATATTAATTAAGGAGTGCGCGGCTGTCCAACCAGAGGTCTTTCAAGTCCTTTAACCATAAGCCGTTTCACAATAAGAGAAGTTACGGTAAAATTTATGGTAGAGAAAGTAGTAGCTCATTTAATCATCTTTAAAATAGTGTATTACAAGTTCTGATAAAATCAGAATTAAAAGGGTAATAATCCAATTAATGCGGTGGATGGTGACGGAGTGCAAATTATTTTCACTTCTGAACTTAAGATAAAGATTAGCCTATTTCCAAAATATCAAGTAAATTGGAGCACAGTAAAAAAATTCACAGAGCAATAATTTTGTTGATCGTAAGTTGAATAGAGCACATGTAGACAGAATTTGACAAATTAATTTTCTTCAAATATAAACTTAAGCAATAATGTATATTGATTTATTGGAGAAAAAAATGTAATTTAGATATTAAAATTTTTAAAAGCCAGTTAAAATATGGTACGAAGTTATAAAAATTATAGGCTACATTATTGAAGCAATTATTTTGGGTAGAAAATTAAAAGGTGACATTGCACCTTTGCCGCGAATGCTATATATTAATTTTTTCTGAATTTGTTGTACTTTTTAAAAGATTTCAATTTTCAGCACGCGTATCTTATGCTATGACCATAAATCACAAAGGCAGACGATCATTTTTAGTGTGATAAATTTGGAAAATCAATATTTTAGTCGTGAATAAACAAAAAATCATTCATTTATACATCTACATCTACAGGTATGACTAAAAATACTATAATCCCTTAAATGCAATAAAATAAATTGAGCTATTAGAAATAAATTTGTTCTATAAATCGCAGTGTATAATTTTTAATATACAATTTTATTGAACATTTTTTAATATTTAGTAAATGAATAATTAAAGTGTTAACTGTGGGAATTGAGAACAATCATTTTATTTGCAACAGTTCTACATTCAACATAACTCATATATTGGCGTAAATAGTAATTCAAAAAACAGTAACTATTATTTTTAACTAAGCAGTAAATATTAGTATAAAATATTGAAAAATTGTAGACGTGGGTACAGAACAACGTCTGTCGGGTCAGCTAGTATATATATATATAGATGACCCGACAGACGTTGTCCTGTACCCACATCAACGTTTTTTTCAATATCATATACTAATATTTACCATTCAGTTGAAAATAATAATTAATGTTTTTCGAATTACTAATTACACCAATATATGAGTGATGTTAAATGTAGAGATGTTTCAAATAAAATGATTATTCTCAATTCCCATAGTTAATACTTCAAGAGATAACCTTTAATAAATATTAAAATATGTTCAATAAAATTGTATATTAAAAATTATACACTGCGGTTTATATAATAAATTTATTTCCAATAGCTCAATTTATTTTAATGCATTCAAGGGTTATAAAATATTTTTAGTCATACCTGTAGATGTGGATGTATAAATAAATGATTTTTTGTTTATTCACGACTAAAACATTGATTTTCCAAATGTCCAACAAAAATGATCGTCTGCTTTTGTGATTTATGGTCATAGCATAAGACACACGTGTTGAAAATCAAAGTCTTTCAAAATGTATAACAGATTCAGAAAAAATCATTATATAGAATTCAAGGTAAAAGTACAATATCACTTTGGATTTTTCTACCCAAAATAATTGCTTCAATAATGTTGCCTATAATTTTTATAATTTCGTACCATATTTTAACTGGCTTTTAGTAATTTACGATCTAAATTACATTTTTCTCACTGATAATTCCGTATACATTATTATTTATGTTTATATTCGAAGTGAAATATTTTGTCAAATCCTGTTTACATGTGCTCTATTCAACGTACAATCAGTATTGAAATTATTGCAGTAAATATAGAAGAAAAAAGCGTGTGTCGGAAATAGGCTAATCATAATCTTAAGTTCAGAAGTGAAAACAATTTGCACTCCATCACCACCCATCGCATTAATTGGATTATAACTCTTTTATTTCTGACTTTATCAGAACTTGTAATATACTGTTTTAAAGGTAATTAAATGAGCTACAACTTTCTCTATTATAAATTTTACCGTAACTTCTCTTATTTTGAAATGGCAAAGGATTGAGGGACCCGAAAGACACTTTGGTTGGGCACTCTTTCAATATTTGTGTAACAGAATAAAAATAAAAAGCAATAATTAGTCAGAAAAAGACCTTTAATTTTTATCTATATACCTTTTTACGTATCTTTTATTTTTTTAAATAGATTCTTTTTATGAAATCATGAGCTTATTGAAAATCGTTTGCACTAAAGTTGAGGTATTTTCTAGATTCTGTCAAGATCTCTTAAACCAAATTGATTCTAGAGGGAATACGATTATTTTTAATTTTGGTGGAAATGGCACTCAATAACTATTTGCATAAATGAAAAAAATATTATATGCGTCTTTTATCTGTAGGATAGCTCACTCATTTTACACGCAGAAGTAATCATTTTAAAGCTTATTTTGAGCACTATCACACCCCATTTTTTATTTAGCCTAATATTGTTCCAAGAACAATTTATAGAACAGCGATTTATTAGTATTTTAATTAATATAATTTTGTTCATTACATGATTTTTGTTAAAATGTATATTTTCTTAATATTTTTTTTAAAATGTATATTTTCTTAATATTTTTTTAAACTTGAGAGTAAGATGAACCTAATTCCAAAATTTCATGCAAATTGGAGCACATTAAAAATATTCAGACCCAAAATGCTCCATTATCTTGAGTAAATATTTTGTATCCAATGCCAAACATATGAATTTTTGACACAATAAAACTTCTAAATAATCTAAATAAGTAAATTGTTTTTGTATCGTGATTTAGTAAAGTAAGGGAAGACACGACTGCATTTAAAAGTTAAAAAATAATAATCTGTCAAAGTGAATTATAGGCTAAGTTTGATGTGCGATCACCGACAGACGCATGCGCATACTGCATCATCTGTCAGATGTTGACTGTAAATCTTATATTATTTTAATTTTTGTCACATCTTGGCTGTTTTTCGGCAATAATAATGTAGTCATTACATTTTTCTTATTCATAATCAGAAATATATTATATTTTAATATTGTATAAGCCTATAAGTGAATGGAAATGTTTGGCAAATGACAGTCTTCACTTGATTTTAATGTCAAAATATGCGTTAAATACTTTGAAGATCAAACAATGATAAGCGGTTTTTTGTAATTTTTTCCGTTTATTTCTACAATCTAACTATATTTTTATGAATCAAAAAATTCTAGAAAATTTCCCGAACAAACTTCCGGAAGATTCATGAAAATCTGAATTATAGTTTAGGAGGATTAATCATTTATACATTGTTACAGAAGAATTTTATATATAAGATATATATTAATGATTTGACACATTTGACACAAATTTTGATTAGAATATTTTCTCAAACTTTGATGAATTTTTAATATTAAACTATTTGCCGTAGAGCAGTAGCATTTTGATTTGTTTTATAAAACCATGATATATATTGCAAAAAAAATCATAAAAATCGGCAAAAAAAATTTCAATTAATTTCAAGAAAACGGCCTGGTAAATTTTTACTTAAAACTAATTAGTATCATTCCCAATCAGATTTTTTAAAATCGATTCAGAATAGAGAGCTAAAGCGTCGACAAAAAATTTTTCACTTTGCTGCTATTTACAAAGAAACGGCTCAGCCGATCATCGCACAAAACTGAGAAAACATAATTCACATCGAAATACAGCGTTTGGCTCTTAAATTTTTGAAATCGGTTCAGGTGTTTTTGAACAAACTTCGATAAAAGTTCTAATTTTGACAAACGCAAAAAAACGATAATAATTTCGGCAAACTTTGACAAATTTTTAAAATCAAACGACTTGTCCTCGGGCCGTAATATTTCAGTATGATTTATAAGTCTATGGTATTTACCGTAAAAAAAAATCATAAAAATCGTCGCAAAAATTACACTTTATTACAAGAAAACGTCCCAGCCGATCTTTACCAGAAACTAGTCAGCCCTATACCCAATCCAGATTGAATTTTCAAAATCAATCCAGAATTGCCGGCTAAAGCGTGGACAATTTTTTTTCACTTTTCTATTATTTACAAATAAACGATTTGGCTGTACTTCAAGTAAAATTGATAAATACTAGTCATCATCGACATACATCGGTCGTCTTTTAAATTTTTGAAATCGGTCCAGCCGATACTGAGAAAATGTGAAGTTAAGGCAAAAAATCTGTTCACGCACACACACACATACTTTTTCCAAATTTGGTTCCATTCGATTCAGAATGGCTTGAAAAGTCGAGAAAACATGAAATTAGCAAATTTGATTTTTGGATGAAAACAATCTTATTCATGGGAAAGCTAACTAGTGATGTATGGAATTCTGCCTTAAGGCAAATTACTGGAATTTCCCGTACCTTAAACAAATATTCGAGGAATAATATAATAAATTAATTATTATAAGCCTTTTTTTGTTACAAATTATTTTTCTTAATCATGACTTAATGTCTAATTTACAATATTGATAGTCGCAAAAAAGAAACAATGCAAAAAATACAATACATTAAATATAATATGAAACAAAGGTAAAATAAAGTAGAATAATAACAGTAATACAAAAATAATAATATAATTGAAGTATGATGTGATGATGTATGCCGCGTACTAAGTTAGTGCGCGTGCAGACATTGGGCTAGGTGTTGGTAGGTCGGAAGGCCCTTTCTTGCTAAGGCTTCTTAACGGTGTGTGAATTGCTTGAATTGAAGGATTGTTATGTTGCATTAATTTGTTGTTGAAATATGAACTTCTAATTTTGATTTTGTTGACTGTAGAGGTTTTTGAAATCCTTATGTAGGCAAAATTTCGAAATATACCAAGCGCATTAGATAATATACGAAGAATTTTGTTCTAGAACCTTTGAATAATGTTTATGTTTAATTTACAAGGGCAACCCCATAGTGCATATTTTGTTTTTCATCTGTCAAAAAAGTATAGTAAATTCTGTAATTTGGTTCTATAATAATTATTTTCATTGAAGAAACAAATAATAGTGAGTGATATACATTGTACACAATGGAATCGGGCCCGTACGGGCAGAGCGGTAGATTGTTATCGCAAGATATCAATGGGAGTGATATAACATCAGTGTATAATGCGTGTGCGTATTCAGATAGCCTTGAGTCATCACAAAAATGTAGTGAAAATAGTGCAATTAAGGAAATTATTAATAATAAACAAGAAATTGACTTATGTAATAAAGCATTGAGTGTAAAAAAGAGTATTGTCAATAAAAGTAAAGCAATTAAAAACGCTAAAACAGACGGAAAGAAGTAAATTAACTCAGAAAAATTAAAAAACTCGATTAGAACGACAGAAAATGTTAAAATAATAAATAATTATAATGAAATTATTTCGAAGAGAGAGGTAAAAAATTGGCATGAATGTATGGAAGCAGACACAGATGATGAAACAAATTCTATTAACGATAGTGATAATATAATTAAAAATACGAATTTAAATGAAACTGATAATGAAATTGTGAATAAAATAAATACGAGTGATATGGAGCAATGTGAACAATTGTCTGAAAAAAATCAGAATGTGGTAGTATTCAAGAAAAATTTCTGAAAATTTCCAAAAATAAATATAAAAATTTAAAATATTCCGAAAATGATAACGGGCCATATTACATTTATGTAAAATCCTTGGGCAGTAACAGTGGTAATTTACAACAAATGACAATAGGAAGACTAATATTTAAAAAAATTCCTCAATTTACAAATTCAATAATAGACATTAAAGCAATAGGAAGGAATCGCATAAAAATAACGGTTAATGACTACACAATAGCCAACTACTTAATTTACAATAATATATTTACCGAAAATAAATTAAAATAATTTATTTTATACCAACACACTTGCTAATTAGCAAAGAGGCCATATATGATGTACACTCTGACCTAATAGAGGAAGAAATTATAGCCAATTTATACTCGGAATTGCCCATTTTGGAGGTAAAAAGAATTTATAAAAAAATTGATAATGAAAGCAAACCAACACGGATTTGCATTGTCACATTCAAAGGACAGAAACTGCCCGAGAAAGTATCAATATTTGCAGTAAAATGCAGAGTAGCAACCTACAACAGAATGGTCCAGTGTTTTAACTGTCAAAGGTATGGTCATGTGACTAACCAATGCAAAAGCAAAGCAAGATGCAGTCATTGTTCAGAAGAGCATAAATATAAAGACTGTACAAACAAACAAAATAAGCCGATTTGTGCTCTGTGTCAAGAGGAGCATAAAGCCATGGATAAAGCATGTCCTAAATATGAAGAACACCACAAAATAAAAATGACAATGGAGGAAAATAACTTAAGCTACATGCAAGCTAAACATCTAATAAATAATAAATCATATGCCAATGCTGTAGGATTTGAATCTGGAGACATATCATCATTCCCGGATCTCCCGGCAAAACAAACGGAATACGTTACGAAAACAAATCCGACAAGAATAATTAATAATCGAACAATAACCGATCAGAAACAAACAAGAAAATATATTGCGACTAAGTCAACATAAAAAGATATCACTGAGCGAGAATCAAGAAAAGACTTCCTAAGTAGTGAGGAAATAAGAAGAGACATAATAAACAAATCAAATAGTAAAGATCAACAAACACCTCGTAAAAAGACTGACGAAGATGAGATTCCATTGGAAAAAATTATTTCAAACATAAAATACAAATTTAGAGAAAAGAAATGTGATGTTCTACAAATTCTGAAGAATATAGTCCAAGACATAGAAAGTAAAACAAATTCATCTTCCAGAAACAATAAATGACATTAAAAATACTTCAATATAATTGTAGATCATTAGTTGCTAATAAAGAAAGCATTGAATACTCCTTATGGGAAAAGAACATAGCCATAGCCGCTTTTCTAAAACGTGGTTTAAGCCCGAACTAGAGTACAAATTCAAAGGTTACAAAATATACAGGGAAGACAGAAATGATGGATACGGCGGCACTGCTATATTAGTAAAAAATAATAAAGAATGTGAAAAATATGAAATTATAAATCAAAATGAAAACAGTCAAATGTGCGCAGTGTTAATAAAAACAGTAATACCTTTTTGTTTAATTTCAGTCTAATGTTTAACCAGAGCTGAGATAGAATTTTCTGAATTGAGAAACATGTTAACAAATATTTCAGAAAAAAATCTTCTTGTAGGAGACTTCAATAGTCACCACTTGGCATGGGGTAGTGACATGACAAACAAAGCTTGAAAAAATTTATACGAAATGATAGAAGACTATTCATTAATAATTCTAAATGACGGTCAACCGACTACTATGAAAACAAATCATTGTAATGCTACAAGTATAGATTTATCGTTTTGTTCGAATAATTTCATCGATACTATCAAATGGGAAATAAGTACAGAAGTATTGGGTTCTGATTATTTTCCAATTATTATAAACATAGATGTGGAATTCCCAACTTACAGAAATATTATCGCTACAAAAAAGTGGAACATCAAGAAAGCACACTGGCAAGGATATGCTGAAGACATAACAAGAATGTTACAATTACCTATTTTTCGAGAAAAGGAGAATTTTAAATACGAACATGTTATCCGAATTATTGAAACAGCAGCAGAAAAGAATATAAAAAAATTCAAGATCACAAAAAGAACGTTATTCAAACCCTCCGTGTGGTGGGATCAAGAATGCGACGTATTCATATCTAGAAGGAAAGAAGCATTCCGCAAACTACGCATGCAGTACAACTATGAAAACTATATCAACTTCCAAAAAATAAACGCTCTGACGAAAAGACTTTTAAAAAATTAAAAAAAAAGCAGAAATGGATTAAATTCATTAGCTCAATGAATAAAAATTCAAATCCTACTTCAATATGGAGCAAGATTAAATTGCTAAATAATAAAAATAATATGATAAATACAGCAAATCTAAAAAACTTCACTCTTGATTTTGCCGAAAATAAACAAATAGAGATAGAAAAAAATTCAGATGAGAACAACGAATTAATTGTTCCCTTTACTTTAAAAGAAATGGAAAAGGCGTTAAAAAAAGAAAAAACTCTGCTCCCGGATTTGACCAAATTAATTATAAAATGATTAAGGAGTCTCCAAACAGTCTGAAGATCAAATTAATAAAAATATTTAATGATATAATAGCAAACAATTGGATCCTTAAAGAATAGAGAAATAACATACTAATACCATGTCTGAAACCAAATCCTACAATACCGAATTTTGAGACCAATTTCATTACTTTTGTGTATTTTTTAAAACTTTTGAAAGAATGCTGAAAGAACGTATAAAATAGTACGTAGAAAATAAACGAATATTTAACGACGCGATGTTTGGATTCAGAGGAGGAATGGGAACTCTGGATTTACTGAGCACACTGACCAATGACATACACATATCGAACTCAATGAATCATTATTTATTATTATTATCAATAGACATTGATAAAGCATATTACAATATAGACCATAATATACTGCATACAAAATTAATTAATATAAATATTCCACAAAAACTAATTAACATAATTCTGTTAACAATATCGCAAAGAAATATATACTTAAGACAAGTTGACGGATTGATAGGATCAAAAGTTGCATGTAAAGGAATAGCACAAGGCTCTATACTTAGTCCTTTATTATTCAATATTTAGACCGCAGATTTTCATAATATTCTTCACACAAGCATTAAAAAATTGCAATACGCAGACAATATTTATATATACATATCAACACCGACTTTAACATCGTGTATAGCAGAAATGAATGATGGAATTAAAGAAATTGAAAAATGGTTAATCCTAAATAATTTAAATATATCTCAGGACAAGTGTGCAGCTACAATATTCACAAGACATCGTTATCCTAGTAGTACAGACAATATAAAAATAAACAATAAAGAAATCACGATATAAAATAAAATTAAAATTTTGGGCATAACATTTGATACAAATGTTATTGATACAAAAAAAATTGATACAAAATGACATTTAATCATCATATCCAGGAACTAAACGCAAAATGCGAAAAAGGGCTAAACATCATTCGTAAGGAGCATGTCTGTTACTATATAAAAATATGATAAGGTCACAGCTAGACTATGAATGCTTCATTTATGGTGCTTTGAGACAAAAAGAAAAATATCAACTAGACAAAATACAATACTCAGCCATTAGGATCTGTCTAGGAGCCATCCGCTCTACCCCAATAAACGTTCTACTGACTGAAGCAGGTGAAACACCGCTAGATATAAGAAGACGTTTATTGGCTAAAAGATTTTTAGTTAAAAAATTGAATAACGCTTGCCATAATTTAGGCAACTAGAAGAATTGGCAAGATTACATATAACTAAACCATATTGGACAAACAGACCTACTCCCCCTTTAATAACGAGCTTTTATGACCTACAACCGTATGAGGAATATGTAAAAATTTGCAAAATCAAGTCTTATTATCAATTTCCATAATATTATTCATATAAAAATTCCTACGCCAAAACAGAGGCCAACTTAGTAGGAGAATCTATTGAAAATAAACAAATAAAAAATTGGGAATTTGAAAATAAAGTAAACTCAAAATGGCCCGATCACCTTCACATATATACAGATGGTTCAAAAATGGAAGATGGAACTGGATGTGCAATATATATACCTAATCACAAATATAAGAAAAAAATTAAATTACTAAAATTTGCCTCCATCTTTATAGCGGAGCTGTGTAGCATCAAAATATGTTAGAGACAAAAATGTAAATAAATCGATCTTTTTCAGTTATAGCAAATCGAGCATAATCGCAATAAACAATCCAAGCAAGCATACAAATATATTGGTATATGAAATTATAAACAATCTCAACGAAAGAAATGTAGGAGAAAAGTCAATGATCTTAGTATGGCTTAAAGGACACGCAAATATAAATGGTAACGTGATAGTAAATGCGTTAGCCAAAGAAGCTTGCCATAGCGGCAAAGATTGTGACAAAATTCCATCCTTAGAATTAAATAACGTAATCAAACAACAGTATATAAGAAAATGGCAAATATTCTTTGCAGAATCAACAAAAACGAAAGGCATCACATACGCATTAACAAAGAATAAGGTATCGCAAAATACATGGTTTGAAAACGTGGAAAAAAGTAGAATTTTCATCTCGGTTATCTGTAGACTGAGATTTGGACACACCTTCTGCAAGAACCACTTGAAAAGAATTAGATTTATAACGGACTCAGCATGCGATTGCGGAAGCGGAGAGAAAACAATAGATCACCTGTTTAGAGAATGCAACTTATTCCAAAACGAAAGAAAAACATTAATAATAAATTTACTTATAGAAAATATTATTTTCCCAATCAATGTACAATCATTAGTAGCTAGTAACAATTTAAAAATGTATAAATACATATTTAATTTTATTAATAATACAAAAATTAATTTATAAGTTAATGATTCAATAAGAATTTGTTGTAAACAATTGTAAGATGGCATCTGGCCTTATTATGTATATCAAAAGCCAATAAATAAAAAAAAAACTTAGTTCATTACTATAAGTCCAAATGGGTACTATTATAGTTTTGCACAGAAGTACATTGTTAGCGAGAGAGATTTCGGATTTTCTCCCAAAAAGCTAGTAAAAACCTTTTATTTTCAGTTGGATTTGTGTCCTTTTATTTTCAATGTGCATTTTCTAGTCAATTTCGAGTATATGTACATGCCTATATTTGACAGTGTTGCATAGTAGAATTATTGATTTGTTTATGGTGATAAGGACTGTTGTGGTGTTTTAGTGAAACAATTATGTGCTGAGATTTTTCGATAATGATTTTGATACTCCATTCTAAAAATCATTTTTTGTGACTAGATAAATAGTTTTGTGACTGACAAGATCATCTGTGGGCATATCGCTTTAAATATGAGATAAAGTACCGGCTTAGCACACTGTGGTACCCCGCATTCTATATTTCTAATGCTCAAAGTCACATTTTGATTCAAAATTTTCTATTAAATTAGAATGTGTTTAAAATATTTGGAAAAGTAGTTTGGAAAAGTTGTTTTTATTTTATATAGAAGTCTAAAGTGCCAATCTCTTGCGGAATTATTAGATTATCATTTCTTGGAATAATATTCGGGGTGAACTGCTTGCTTGTTTCACGTACAATTTCAGAAAAATGTTCTATTTTATTTTTTATATCAATAACGCTTGTAGGCCTTAATTTTGGAAATATTTTTCAATCAATTATGGTTTTACAATTAAAGTCGCCACCAATGATAAATATATTACCTAATTGTGAGAAAATTGAAGAATACTGAGAACAAGAAATTTTGAATCTTGGTAGACAATAAACAGCAAAAACATAAAAATTATATAAATTTATTTCAACAGAAATTTGAGTTGCTTGTAGATAATCATCACAAATATTTGGCAGAGCAAAATGCTTTATATTATTTTTGATTAATATTTCCGAACCGCCGCAAGCCCTGCCACTTGCTTGATTTGAATTATAATTAGTGTAGTTGTAGTTATCAATTTTAAAGTAGGTTTTTTCTGCGAAGTGTGATTCTAAGATTAATAAGATATCTATTAAGTTCAATATTAACAATAACTTACCCTACGGGAAGTTAAAAAACATTTTACTTAATTTTTGTGAGGTTATTATATACCGTTGACAATCCATACAGCAATTTTAATTATTTTTGTGTGACAACCGTGGCTACTATATTTATTATAATGGTGTTCTGTTGCAAGAGCTGATTGAGCATAGTTTTAAATTTCAAAATGAACGTTGCTAGTAGAGTTTCAGATTCGGGATTTGATTGTGAATTATTGAAACAGAAAATTTATTTTTTGCTATGTCTGCATAGAATGAGTCATGAATTGTTGGCTTTAAGGCCGGAGAAATGTTGTTTAAATTTTTAAAATTTTGATTTAATGAATTCGGATTTATGACTGATTGATTTACTGGAGTTTTGTTTTCACACATCCATTTTTTCTTAGGCATGCATGATAACAATATTAATATATTAAGAAATACTAACGTCAGAGTCTTCATGTCTACCAAAACCTCTTAGATATAATTTCCTGTGATTAATGAGTAAAGATGTATTTGTCCATGATATGGTGCGAATTCCAATAGCCTGTTTGTAAACGTCGAAATTTTCTCCATTTTCAGCAGCTAATTTAATCTGAAAATTGAATAAATATATATGATTTTCACAAAAATGTATATAATAAGAATTTTGATTTATTTCATTATACAAATATAATACATAATTCAGAATTTAAAAAAAAGTGCGCGTAAGGTTTACACGCGATTGAAGTAAAGCTTATTTGCTACTGTACAAAATGACATTTAAGTAAAAATAAATACATCAAATAACAATTTTTAATAATGTTTGTTAGTAATATGGTAACACTCGTGATGCACACATTTATTAGTGTTATACACATTATACACATTTATATAATGATACATTATACATTATATATTTATAATAGCATTAAAAATATGTATAATATTTAAACACAATAATGTAATTAAAGTGATGCTTCAAATATGACATGATTGGTTTGTCATTGTATTTAGCATTTAGAAATGAACCTTTATTAGAGAAATTAAGTAATTGCTGATTAATAAATTCTATAATATTCGTTCACACATTGGATTATGTTAAACAACGCCTAAACAATCGTTTCGCAACTTCACTCAACATGTAATTGTGTCTGAAGAACTTCATGCATATAAAATTAACATACATTCATTGACTGTTTGTATTTTTTTTACTTTTTCGCTGGCGATATAATCTCATCTTTGAAAATCTGTAATAATCGAGAGCGAATGACAAATTATTGGCACTCCATTGCCGTAACGCACTTCCGTTGCATTTGTACCGATTTACAACCTAGTCGTGCCTAAATGAAATTTTACTTAAAAAAACAAAATTTAAGTGTATGGGCTATTCTTTTACCGACCGTAACATTTCAGAACTGTTTGAATTTTAGATATCATAAATAAAATCATTTGACATGTAATTCAAGATTTTGCTAAAAAACATTTTTTGAAGTAAAACTTTTTTAGGCGCGACTTGGGTGTAAATTCTTACCAATGCAACGGAAATGCGTTGCGGCTGACTGTGCGTCATTCGGTTTCGATGAAATAGTTTCTATATACGGGTCGATTGTAATTAGTCGTTGTGTATGTGATTAGAGATCTGTCGTTGTATGCGTACCGGCGTTAACGTTGTATGCGTAACGGCAGCAACGTTGTATGCGTACCGTAATCGTCAAGGAAATCGGCATAGATAAATAAACATTTTTTAGTTACATCGTACTACAAATCTTTATTTAATGAAAAATGCCTGAATCAGAACAGGGTAAAATAACCATGTTCCTTGAAAATATTGATTAATAAGATTCATGATTAGTAAGTTTATTGATAGGAAATTATTTATATGGTATTCGTAATTTCTATAAATAATATATTAGTTATTAAATTAAATTTCTATAAAAATAAGTTCTTAAGTTATTAAAATGGAAAATATATTTTAGACAAGACAGATATTACAGCTGTTCAAAGAATGAGATTATATCGCCAGCGAAAGAGTAAAAAAAATACCAGCTGTCAATAAATGTATATTAATTTAAAAGTAAAAAAATACCAGCTGTCAATAAATGTATATTAATTTTAATTTCATGAAGTTTTTTAAACACAATTACATGATGAGTAAACAATTATTATAGCATTGATTAATCACCAATCACTTCATTTCTCTAATTATGGTTCTTTCTAAATGCTAATTACAATGGAAAACCGATCACGTCATATTTGAAGTATGACTTTAATTACATTATTAACTTCCCGCAGGGTAAGTTATATTAATCGCAAAAAATCGAAAATGTAATTTTTTTATATCTTTACGTTGCAGGGGTTTCTGAACATTTTGGAATACCTTATAAAAAATAGACGTATGTCTGTTCGTCGACGATTTCGGGAACACGGTTCAACCGATTTCAATCATTCAAAAAAGATTTTGCTGTTGATATATTGCTGTTGATAAGAAAACGTGCTGATTAGTTTTTGGCATAAGCAGATCTAGCCATTTCGAGGATACGGGGCAAAAAGTGCCACAAACGGTAACTCAGTTTTTAGGAGAACGGAGTGTCCGATGTTAATAATTCAAAAAACGTTTTACTTGTATTAACAAGAGAAACAACTGATCTGAATAAAAATTTAAAAAGTCTTTTTTCCAAATTTTTTTTTCATAAATTTTTAGTTTCTTAAAAATCTATTTTTTTTCAAAGTAATTTTTTTTCAAAAATGTTAATCTTTTTAAAAAATAATAATTTTTGGTACGGAAAGTTCCAGCAATTTGCCTTAAGCCAGGATGCCATACGCCCCACTAGTTGTTTATAAATATTATACATATTTTTAATGCTTTATAAATATATAATTTATAATTTATTATTATATAAATGTGTATAATGGGTGACACTAGTAAGTGTGTACATAAAAAGTGTTACCATATTACTAATAAACATTATTCAAATTCGTTATATGATGTATTTATTTTTACTTAAATTCCATCTTGTACAGTAGCAAATAAGTTTTACTTCAATCGCGTATCAACCTTACGCGCGCTCTTTTTTTACGTGAATATTTATGATTGAATGATTTGCTCAATTTTTATGAACATACTCTGCGTAAAATTCATTGTCTCTAGTTGTGCAATAAGATCAATAGGTATTATTTAATTTTTATTTTAATCACGATGAAGTCAGTTTTTTGATAAATCATAATTGGGTAGTAGCATTTGTAGTCATTTCCAACAGAAATGAAAAAGTCAAGTAAGTCCAGAATCCTGGCCGGGTCTGAGGCCAATATGTTGGTGCCTGTGTAATGCAAAGCGTGGTTATTTTGTTGTATAATAACATTCAGCTATTTTCCTTTAGGACTAACAAGGCATGAAACCCAGTTTGGATGCTTACTGTTGAAATAACATCTTGCTAAAAACCTAGTTCCTAGCGTTTCAAAAATTTCTCGTCTTTCTGTTCCCTCTGTGTGTTATGCCTGGAGAAACAATAGACAGTTGTAAAAGTGAGGTCAAAAAAGAAGTTTCACTTTGATTGATGTAGGTTGAATACAATTGTATTGAAATTTCCCCTAAAATCATATTTGTGTGATAGATGATTCTCTGTCAGTTTCAATGATGCTTCCTCCATTGTTAGAAATATTTTTTCCGGAGTTCCGCAAAGTAGTGTTTTTGGTCTGCTACATTAAATATACTGACGATATACCTACAAATGAAGAAACCATGATTGCAACTTTTGCAATTGGTACGGGAATTCTGACGAAAATTAAGACTCTACAATTATATGTAAAATTAATGTTTATTTACAAATAATATGTACAAAGTTTTCTTCGGTATTCTTTTGTTAGATTTACTTGTTTTGCCCAGGTGTTGACTACTCGACCCGTAGAGGAGAAAAGAGATCGAGTAAGGTAGCTGCTTCCTTAATATACCTGTTAGTCTGACCCCCTCCACACGTTAAGGTCCCTAATAGTGTGGAGTTTAGTGTAGCTCTTTACTACTATTTTTCAATAGTAGAAGAGCTGACGTATTCTAGAAAATTATTGTTCACTTGTTTAGGTAGAGAAAAAGTTACATCTATCCATAATTATTAGATACAAATATAATCAGTGGATCTCAAGATGTGCTAATTCAAATAAAACATTTTACAAGAAGCTCCTAGCATCCTTATCTATAATCATAATTTTCGCAAATTATATTATGATTTGCCAATACTGGGATATATTAGGTAACCATAATAAATAAAAACTAATAAACAATAATAATGCAAAAATTAGCTTACTCATCAATTCAAAAACGTTAACAAAAAATTGATATCCCATTATATTTTCTTTTACGAAAATGCAGCCGCGTTCATATATTTTCACTGCTAAGTCAAAAATGATTAATTGAGCAAGAAACTAGAAGTTATTGGAAAATTTTCATTGAGCCTATAGATAAAAAAGTAATATTTATCGAATATTTTGATTTGGTATAAAATTGTTATTATCGGGGAGAAGATAATAAGTGAATGAAATTAAATGGCAATGAGCAAGTTGAATTTTTATGATGATTTACCTTTAATGTGTACATATATCCGGGATGCTCATCCATTAAATAAGGCCACCATAACTTGGCCTGTGGAATATGTAGGGTACCCGAAAAGTCAGCATCAGCCATATTATTAAGTATGAAAGTCCCAGACTGATCATACACTTCAACTATACATATCACATCAGTTTCATTATCTTCCAATCCTGAATACTGTATTTTGTAATTTATTATACCTAAAAGTAGAAATAAATGTTTGAAGCTCAAACACGCACTCATACATTGGCCGTATTATGATACAAGCATATGTATATATTAAGATGTATGTAAATTAAAATACTGCAGTGCAGTGTATACATATTTACATCTAAAATATTCATATATTTTTACATCTCAATATTCCAATCTTAACACAGTATTCTTCATAAATGTATATATCTTATATATATACGCACTGTGCGAATCAAAACTATTTTATTTAGATAGTATTTCCAAATTTCTCACAAGACAATAAAAATGTCGCGCAAAGAATTCGTATTTAGTTACACGCAAGTGTAGAATCTTGGTAAAAATGTTTAAATACCAGTTGGTATTGGTATTTTGCCTTGAGGAAAGTTACATGAACTTCCCGATATGTTAAATAATCGACTTAATCAATAAAATATGAATTAGTTTATAAGTAATTGAAAGTATTCCGAGTGGATTTATTACACATTATTGGAAACGAACAACCACGTTAACTCGAAGTATTTTCTAAAAGCAAATTTTCAAAAATCAAAAATCAACCATTTTTGTAATTGAACCAGTTTCCGTAGGACTTTAATGGTTTAGTATGTTCATTAAGATCAAGTACTCTAACGTTATACCAAGTAAATTGTCTAATTTTAATTTTAACAAACATCAAAAAGACTACTCATTTTCTCAAACTTTGATGAATTTTTAAAATTAAACTACTTAGTAGTACGTAATATTTCAGTAAGTTCTATAAGACGTAAGAACGTAAGACCGTAATATTTCTGTAAGTTCTATAAGATCATGATATATATCTCAAAAAAATCCATGAAAATCGGCTTAAATTTTTCTTTCAACAGTTAATTACAAGAAAACGGCTCGGTAGATTTTCACCTAAAACTAATCTGTATCATTCCCAACAAATATCTTTCCAACAGTTTTTGATCAGATCACCGCACGAAACTGACATCGATAGTCCTCATTGAGTACATCAAATGGCTTTTAAATTTTTGAAATCGGTTCAGGCGTTTTTGAGAAAACGTCAATGAAATGTCTAATTTTGACAAATGTCTGAAAAACGATATTAATTTTTGCAAACTATGAAGAATTTTAAAAATTAAATGACTTGCCGTAGGACTATAAGACTATGGTATCTACAGTCAAAAAAAAAATTATAAAAATCGTCGAAATTTTTTTTTAACATTTTATTACAAGAAAACGGCCCGGCCGATCTTTAGCAATAACTAATCAGCACGATTCCCAACCAATATCTTTTGAACAGTTTTTGAATTTTAAAAATCGATTGAGAATTGCGGGCTAAAACGTGGACGAAAAATTTTTCACTTTTCTGCGATTTACAAAGAATCGGTTTGGCTGATTGTCGCGAAATTTGATAAACTCTAGTCTTCAATGAGATACATAGAATGGCTTTTAAATTTTTGAAATCGGTGCAGCCGTTTTTGAGAAAACGTCGATATACGACAAATAATCTGTTCACATACACATACACAAACACATACATACTTTTTCCAAATGTGGTCTCATTCGATTCAGAATGGCTTGAAACGTCGAGAAAACATAAAATTAGCGAATCGGATTTTTTTAATGAAAACATAAACTTCTCTTTCGGGAAGTTAAAAATTTTCCATTATGTCTTCAACCAGTTTATAAACAACACATATATTACACACTATCTAATTCAGATTTTTTAAGTTAGTATTTTGTGAAATTTTGTTTAATTATAAGAATAATGTATACATTACATAGTAGTGCATTACCACATACTGACAACTGACTACTGAATGTTCTATTTTAATATTAAGATTAACTAATTGTAAGTACTTTTTACTCTTTATAATTTTTTAGTTTCCACTGAATATTGGCTAGAATTATAGCAAAAACTTATGGATGTAAAATAATTTTTTTAAAGAAATTCATGTTTTCCGGAAGGAGAAGTTCATGTTTTCATAAAAAAATTGGATTCAAAATTTTTATGTTTTCTCGGTGTTCGAAGCCATTCTGAATCGAATGAGACCAAATTTGGAAAAAGTATGGGTGTGTGCGTGTGAACATATTTTTTACCGTAAATCGGGGCATTCTCAAAAACGGCTGGGCCGATTTCAAAAATTTAAAAGCCATTCGATGTATCTCAATGAGGACTATCGTTTGTGAGTTTTGCGCTGCGATCGGCCTAACCGTTTCTTTATAAATCGCAGAAAAAAAAAAGTCTACGTTTTAGCCCGCAGTTCTTAATCGATTCTAAAAATTCAAAAACCGTTCGAAAGATATTGGTTGGGAATCGACCTGATTAGATTTTGGTAAAGATCGGCCGGACTATTTTCTTGTATTTGGCCAGTCTTAGTCTTGAAAAATTCGTGACAATCCAGAGATCGTCGGAAAGGTGAGATATTATTTCAAAATCGCGTAGAAACTTCACATTTTTAATTTAAAAATGTATGTAGAAGCGTAATTTAAATAAAACAATGCACGGTGGTTAATACGTGAAATGTCAAACGTTTTTGACAGATGATGTTCGTTCGTTACGTTCAATAGGATGTTTTACGTGAATATTATTTAATTATGATTAAATTGTAGTAAGTAGCTATGTTTGTAATTATATAAGAAAACGTTAGTAAACGGGCCGCAAGTGTTACTAGAGACTCAAAATATCATCTTTTTTGAAATGTTAATATGAAAATGCACTTTTTGGCATATTTTTCTCAAACACGGTACTCTGAAAGATCTCATTTGTATAATTATATACTCATTGGTATTTATAAAACATTTTCTAGGTTATATTATTTTTTATTTATGTTATTTAAATTCAGTACCTAAATTTGGTATAGATCAAATGGACATTTTGTCGAATAACATTTTCCCAGTTATAATTTCACAGAATTTATCGAAAAATATATGAAGGTCTGGGGTTAAAAATGTCCACCACCAAAGATTTTTGAAATGGGGGAGATAAACGGTAATTTTAGAAAATCCATAATAAAAGTATTTTCTTCCGTTGGTAGTTTTTAGCATTAGTTAAAAATGTAAATATTTTGTAAAATACCTTTAAAATTATAATACGGCTTTAAACCTTTTTGCCACCTGCCCGTTTCAAGTTACCCCGCCTATAGGGTAAAAAGGACTAAATAACAAATTTTTGAAAGACATCAAAAAAGCACATTTCTACAAAGATAAAGTAAAAGGAATTTACTGAACGTAGTCAGATAATTGTTAGTTTGATATGTGTCATTTGTTGTGATATAATTGTTATGGTTTTTACAATATAGTTTATATTTGCTCAAAGTCAAGCTGGACCTTTGTGTCTCGCCCTGCTCTACATATATACTTTTTAATAAATTTACTTTAATTCATCGAATGGTAATACTTGAAACTTTCAAAAAGCAGATCAAAGAAAAAATACTTAAATCATTTTCTATCTCTCCTCGCAAAAATTTGAAAATTTTGTATAAGCTCAGTAGTATTATCTACAATTATACACAAAATCCAGAATCCAAAAAGAATCTGAAAAACTTGAAACGTAATCAATAAGTCGAAAGACCAAAAAAGAATTGGATGGATTATACTATGTTTTCTATAGAAAGTGTATAAATCTTTCAGTTTAATTCAATTGACAA
Organism: Ctenocephalides felis; assembly: GCF_003426905.1. NCBI lineage: Eukaryota > Metazoa > Arthropoda > Insecta > Siphonaptera > Pulicidae > Ctenocephalides > Ctenocephalides felis. The sequence continues at coordinate 57,140,116 of NW_020537646.1, read as the reverse complement.
AATATAGACAAACTAATGGCGTTTAATGTTTTTATAATACTTCATTGTATATAGCATTCAAACAACACATCCTTATATACAAGTATTAATATTTGTGATTCTCTAGAAATTGTTTAGAATATACCTTACCTAGCAAAACAACGTTTGCCGGGTCAGCTAGTATATATATATATATATATATATATATATATATATATATATATATATATATATGGAGGCGTGTCCATATTAAATACCAAAATGATCCAAATTGTAGACATAATAAATTCCACGAAATATTATTTATATTTGGTTTATTTTAAGTAAGATTAATATCGACGACACTATGTGTTATCATATTGATCGTTAATAAAATGTGATTGGTATTTTTGTATTTAAAATTGAAAAGAAAGGTTTCAAGACTTATAATTTTTGGCAAATTTTGACTAGGGAGAAACAAAAGCCAGATCAGATCTGACACTTGAATTAATTTTGTTTCCTCCGTGCTGTCACTATATGAGCCTATCTGTCCAGTAGAAATGTGATGCGTGTTGACGAGCCGATACAGCAAATGCGGTGCGTGTTGACAGCCCGCTACATCACTCCGCCCCAATGAAAAAGATTGTTTCGCATCTGACTGCCATCTTGAACTTTCTTTTAAATTTTTTGGTTGAGATTGTGTGATTAATTTTATTTGTTTGTGACAGTGGCCGTTTTGACTGCCGTATTAGCTTGGTGAGTTGGTTGATTGCTTACGTGGCCCTTCGCTGGCGAGTTAGCGGTTGAGTGTATGTGGCCCTTCGCTGGTGAGTTAGCGGTTGAGTGTATGTGGCTCTTCGCTAGTGAGTTAGCGGTTGGGTGTATGTGGCCCTTCGCTAGTGAGTTAGCGGTTGAGTGTATGTGGCGGTTGCCAAATTGTTTGCTGATGCTCCCTGTCTGCTGCCATGGTGCTTATCGACATTATTTACCAGGATAATAAGTGATTTATTGAGCACGTGTTGTTGTTGATCTCGAAGTGCGTGGTCGGAGTCTCAATTGTATGCTTAGAATGCTCTTCGAGTTATGGCAGTTGTGAGCTATTTATAATAATTATTTATATTTTTAAAAATTCTTTTCTTAATATTTCATGAGACTTTAATTTTTTTTTGTTTGTTACTTCAGTATATGTCTTGATCTTCTTACCTTCTTTAATGTGTGTTACTAGTTCACTCTCGGAGGTCACCAAAATATGGAAGCGTGGTCCATATTAAATACCAGAATTGTAGACATAATAAATTTCATGAAATATTATGTTTTATACTTGGTTTATTTTATGTATGATTAGTATTGACAACACTATGTGTAATCATATTGATCATATATAAAATATAGTTGATATTTACTTATTCACAATTAAAAAAAAAGGTTTCAAGACTTATAATTTTTGGCAAATTTTGACCAGGGAGAAACAAAAGCCAGATCAGATCTGACACTTGAATTAATTTTGTTTCCTCCGTGCTGTCACTATATGAGCCTATCTGTCCAGTAGAAATGTGATGCGTGTTGACGAGCCGCTACAGCAAATGCGGTGCGTGTTGACAGCCCGCTATATATATATATATATATATATATATATATATAAATATATATATATATATATATATATATATATATATATATATATATATATATATATATATATATATTATATATATATATATATATATACATATATTAGGGTGTTCCTTAATATGGACATTTTCGAATTGCTTTGCTTCTCATGGCTCAAATAGTTCCAAATTGATAAAGAACAATTCTCTGAAAGTTTTAGATCTCTATCTTTTAGATAGAGCGCAATTCAATCAAAGTTTTGTATGGTAATAGCATAAAAAAAATTCAAAAATGTAAAAAATGGTTTTAGATATTGTTTAGCGAACAAATGAATGAGTTTTATTTAACATTTTTGCTAAGTTTACATAATTTTTTTTTCAAATTTTTTTTCATGCTATTTCCATGCAAAGTTTGATTGAATCGCGCGCTTTCTAAAAGTTAATATTAAGAGCAGGAAAATTCCGAAAACGTCCATATTAAGGACCACCCTAATATATATATATATATATATATATATATATATATATATATATATATATATATATATATTTATATATATATATATATATATATTTATATATATATATATATATATATATATATATATATATATCAATAATTTCTAGTCAAAATGTTGAGTACGAAAAAAACTAACTGATTGCAAATATGGTGCATAATTGCAAAGTAGTACAAATATATGAATAGTTTAACTTACTTTCATACTGTATAGAAAAACGCGATTAAAAATTCCGCCAAGGAAATGTCATCATATTTTTGCGAAAAAAATTCAAGTAATTATGCAATATATTATATAGACATATAATCTTTGGAATGCAAAGTAATTTTAACTTCCCAAATGAGAAGTTTATGTTTTAATAAAAAATACGATTCATTTTCCTCGACGTTTTAAGCCATTCTGAATCAAATGAGACCAAATTTGGAAAAAGTAAGTGTGTGTGTGTGTATGTGAACAGATATTTTGCCGTAAATCGACTTTTTGTCAAAAACGGATAGTCCGATTGCAAAAATTTAAAAGCCATTCGATATAATACGATGAGGACTAGCGTTTATCAATTTTGCGCGATGCCAAGCCGTTTCTATGTAAGTAGCAGAAAAGTGAAAATTTTTTGCGCACGTTTTAGTCTGCAATTTTGAATCGATTTTGAAAATTCGAAAAACGTTTGAAAAATATTGGTTGGGTGTCGTGCTGATTAGTTTATTTTGATAATCGACCGAGCCGTTTTTCTGTAATAAAAAAAATTATCTACGATTTTTTTGACGCTAGATAGGGCAGAGCGGGGCTAGTTGAGCATAGGGGCAAGTTGAGCAATCGAAATATCTCGAAAACTATTCACCGTCCGTTTCGGCATTATATGGCGGAAAGATAGAGGTTTGGGAGAAATAAACATCCCGCGATCGCTAGTGGCCGCTGGACAAATGAGTGAGGATCACGGGCGTTTTGTTTATTTTCAGACCAAAAAGTAAAAAAGTAATTCATCACGAGTTTTCGTCTGGTTTAGTCAAATGTTATTTATTTTTAATCAGGTAAATGTTATTCTTCCATATAATTATAGTTCTTTTAATATGCGCAGAGATTCTGGGTGTAATTCTCACGGTTTTTTTATAAACTCACTTTTATTTTGAAATTCCGAGTTGGGGTTAGTTGAGCATAGTTGCTAAACTTGTTCTGTCACTAAGACAATTACCATTAACTTCCAGAAATTAATTATTATTTTTAAGATTTAAGCTAAGTCTATGAGTAATAATATAAAAAATAATGATTTTAAAAAAAAATACTGAATATAATGGTAAAATAATTCCTAAGATACGATATTGTTTTGTTGATTCTATTTTTGGTTAATTATTCAAAGAAAATTACTATAAGTTTTGTTTTCTCTGTCAATAAAGACTATTAATATAGAACTGGTTATTAAAAACTTATTTTATTTCATCACTAATCGACATTGAACATATAATTTCATTATACTTTCTTAGTGCTCAACTTGCCCCACCAGTCGGTCAAGTAAGAGCGTGGCCGGGTTAATTTATAAAAATAATTATTTTATGAAACTTTAATATTTATATATGTATTGTATACGTTAAAAGCAAGGATGCAATTTGGTCAACATGTGTCCAGTCACCACCGGAGTGTACAATTGGCTGGCATCTCCGACGCCTGCTTTTTACTAATTTAACGGATTATTTTAGTCTAACGGCTCTATGAGGGGCAGGGGATTTTAATTTAACGGCTCGATGAGGGCAGTACGTGCTCATATAGAACTTTCATAAGTGAAAATGACATTTTCAAAATCTCTAACAATATTTTCATGTGCTCAAGCGGAAAAGAAGCACATGTTTTTCAGTCGTCAGAGGCTTCCCCGTAGTGTTGCGCTATTTCAGATCATGAATATGAAGAAAGGTTCAGATAGTTTTGTAGATATTTTTGTAGATATTTCTAAACATTTTGCCATTAATTTTGCTCGTCCTTGCTGCAGTGTTAAAGCAGGATTCCGCAAATACCCATTCACTGTTCTTTTTTCTTCTTTTTTATTTGAACCACGTTCTGATAAATCATCGACATTTTTAGCAACTTTATATAGGTGTATCGAATTCTGTACAAATGTCTTCAACTTTCTCATATGTTTAGCAGCAGCTGATTGCTACATTTGGGTACCTTTTAAGTGCATGCAAAAGGGCGCAGCCTCGTAGCGCGACGCGTAACTTAGCACTCATGGCGTTTAACGTAATTTTTTCTCAAAAGATCAACTACAACTAAACCTTTTTTGATAATGCATCAAGGACAAAGCTTCACTTTATCAGCTCACGAAAGAATTAGACCGAAATCTTTCATTAACTGTCGTTAAAGTCGGCCACGCTCTTACTTGACCGACAGTATATGGTACATTGAGCATACTTGACTTTTTGCATTTAAACAGCTGTAGCTTTTAAATTTTACTTATTACCAAAAAATAGTATTAACACTTTTGTTAAGCGATAAACAACAAATTCATTAAGCCGTATAGCAATTTATTGAGACTTTTTATTAAGGAGCTACATCCGTTTAAGTAAAAATTTGCTCAACTAGCCCCGCCCTACCCTACCATAGTTATATAGATTATACTAGAATATTAGAGCCCTACAACAAGTAGTTTAATTGAAAAAAATCGTCAAATTTTGTAGAAATTAGTATCGTTTTTTTGGCGTTTGTCAAAATTAGAACTTTCATCTACGTTTGCATAAAAACGCCTGAACAGATTTCAAAAATTCAAAAGGCAGTCGATGTATTTCGATGTGGATTATCTTTTCTCAGTTTTGTGTAACGATCGGCCAAGCCGTTTCTTTGTAAATCGCAGAAAAGTAAAAAAAAAAATTAAAAAAATCAAAGAATGTCCGAAAGGTATTGGTTGAGAGTGATACTGATTAACATTTAAATTTCAATTTCGATTGATTAAGTCAATTCTTATACATTTCGGGAAGCTCATGCAATTTGCCTTAGGGCTAAATGCCGTTTTCAACTAGTTTGTCGATTGTTCACGTTGTGTTTTTGTAGGATGGGCAGTGGCGGATTAAACTTACTGCCGTCCGAGGCCCTATCTAATCAGGCGTCCTTTTTAATAGACAAAATTTTACTTTTTTAATTGAATAGTTTATTTTAAACTATTTAGATACAATTTTTAATTTCTCGTAGGGTCAGTTATAGAAATCGCAAAAGAATCCAAAATAATTTACTGCATATCTCACGTTTCGAGTTCATCTAAACATATTGTTATTCCTTTAAAAATATGATGTATGTGTATATATGTATGTTCGATTCCTATCGATAGGAAAGCGTTCTGATTAATTTTTGGCAAAGACAGATCCAGTTGTTTCGTTATTGACCAATATTGACCGATATTGACTAATATTGACCGATATTGAGAAATATTGACCGAAATTAACCAATATTGACCAATATTGAACAATTTTGACCTATATTGACCCATATTGACAGATATTGACCGATATTGACCGATATTACCGATATTGACCGATATTGACCAACATTGACCGATATTGTCCAATATTGACCGATCTTGTCCAATATTGACCGATATTGACTCATATTATAGTAATAAAAATAGTCATTATAAAATAATTCATCATTCTATGTATCTCGATGAGAACTAGTGTCAGTATCAGTTTTGCGCGACGATCGGCCGAGCCGTTTCTGTGTAATAAGCAGAAAAGTGAAAAATAGTTCGTCCACGTTTCGAAGATATTGGTTGGAAACCGTACTGATCAGTTTTTGTTGAAGATCAGTTGGGCTGGGGTGTTTTCTTGTAATTAACTGGTAAAAGAATTTTTTCGACGACTTTCATGAAACATTTTTTGATGATAAACTGTTTTCGATGACAATCGACAAATCACAAATTGGCAGCACTTTTTTGGCGTGATCAGTCAATATTTATATTTCGTCGATGTTTTATTAAAAACGGCTGAATCGATAAAATATGTGGACCTGAGAAAACGAAACTTGTCTTTATACGTTAAGTTATATCATAAGTTAAAAAAAATGCCATTATCAAAAATAATCATTGGACATAAGCATACCAAATTGACAGATATTTTAGTTTAGATAATACGAAATTTAAGGAAAAAAATATTTTTATATCCGAACAAAAAAATGAATTTTAAATGATCACTAAATAGCAATTAATATATTATGTTAATTTGCCATGGTTTTTCACCTTGACAAAGTTACAGAAAATAAACAGAGCTTCAATATTTCACCAAAAAAGCTTAATCAATTTGATCATTTTTATTTTAAACATACATTACATGAATAAAATTATCAATATGACTCCCAAGAATAATAAATTTAATGGGTTAATCCAGCACTGAGGATGGGCCACTTGAGTAACGCGGTTCTTCACACAATGAGGTGTTTTTATTAATTATTCAAACGTCTTATTTACATATTTATATAACTTCACTCATCATGCCTCCTAAGAAAACAGGGAACTGCCAAAAAAGTGGTGAATTATGAAAAATTGATTATTGCTATGAAGGATGTGAAAATATATAAAATATCGGAGCGTGTTGCTTCTGCTGCTAACATCGTTAGAAAATTGTGTTTTTAATCATTACATTTCCGTTAAGTAATTTAACTAAACATTTAAGCATTATTCTTCCGAAGGTCACCATTTTATCCAAATTTAATGTCTCAAACTCTTTTATTTTAGCAGAATTTCTCAATAACCTTACTATTCCACAGGGCTTTTATTTAGTTAGCTTTGATGTTGTTTCTTTGTTTACTTATGTTCCATGGAATCTTGCATTGGATGCAATTTCAGATCATTGGAATTACATCCAACGACATACAACTATTAATTTATTCTGGTTTAAACATATCTTAAAGTTCTTAGATAAGTTAGTAATACATATTTCTGTTTTGAAAAAAAAAAATTTGCTCAGATCTTTGGTATGGCTATAGGTTCTAGCATTAGTCCTCTCTTTGACAGATTTAACTTTACAATTACTTAAAATTTTTGTTCTACCCAAACTTCCTGTTCAACCCTTTTTTTACTTTAGGTATGTTGATGGCGCTCTCTTGTGCTTAGATAACAATTCCATCTCTTCTACTCTTGACTCGTTTAATTCTTTTAAGTTGAACAATCATTTGAAATTTACTTGTGAGTTTAATAGGATAATTCCATCAGTTTTTTAGACATGAAAATCATTAAACTTGTTCTGGTAGATTTATAAGTTACTTATCGTTTCATTCTCGTTCTGTAAAAATTTCCGCTCCATTCCCACAAATAATTTATATCCTTTACATTTAATCAATAATATAATTAAAAATGGGTTAGAATTTTTAAACATTTCCAATATTGATAATAATAATGTTAAATCCGTTGTCAAAAAAAATGCTGCTGATTCAAATTCTTCTTCTTCTTTATTTAGCAAATATATTATTTGTTTACCTTATTTGGGTAGCTTTTCTTATTTTTTAAAAAAACTTTTTTTCTGTTGAAGGTTTTCTTTTAGTTTTTACATTCGACAATACACTTTGTTCCCCGTTTTCTACTTTAAAATCTAAATTTTCGTCTGACAGAGTCATCGATTCCGTTTATAAAACTAATTGTTTAGACTGTGACAGTTGTTGCATCGGTGAAAGTTCCCAATACATCAGCAAGACAATAAATCAGCATATTTATTACTCAAACATTTTTGCGATTATTATAACTACTAATTATAACCCTACGGCAAGTTAAAAATAGCAAATAAAACAGTAAAATAGTGGTGTACGGCATCGTGCCTTAAGGAAAATTGCTGGAACTTCCCATACCGTAACAACATGTTCGAGGAATACTAAATATTTTAAAATAGATTATCAAAAATACTGTGAAAGTGTCTAATATTTATAAGAATTATATAAACTAAATTACAAAGTTAAAATATGAGTGAACTTTAGAACTTTAGCCAGAATTAAAATCAAAATCTAAATTATTTTCGATATACAAAAAATAATTTTGCATAAAAATTAAATCCCAAAAGCAATTGTTTTGTCAATACCAACAGAAAGTTTTTTAAATCATCGGATGCTTTGTTATCTCAAAAACTGCTATTTTTTGTACATTTAGCTCCGTTTCATGCTTCCCTAGTTAAACTTTTTAAAGAATTAGCTTTTTATGATATTACTGAATTTTCTCGATTTGACTTCAATAACTATTTTCATGCATAATCCTTATCCTTTATCTATGTAGTCTGACCATTTGATCGCCTGTACAACCATTTTTTTATTTTTTTTTATTGCTATTTTATTAATTTAAATTTTTTACGGTTTTAAATGAGTTAAACTTTCAACCTTGTGCAAGAATTTTGAGCTTGACTGGTGGTCAAATAGACTTTAATATGATGAACTTGATGATGAACATTGTATTTAATGTTCGAATGCTTTTTTTCAGCTCTTTTTTTTCAGAAGTGAAATTTGTGCAGCTACTATGATTATTATAAAATTACTATCATTTTAATATTAACTATGAATAAGCTTGACAAGAGCCTGAAATTATATTTATTATTATTGATTACGGCTTGTTTATTAATAAATAAATAAAGTAAAATGACAAAATATTTAATTTTTACATACAAAATACATTGCATTACATTACATGCATTTTGCCATTTTGAAAATCTCTAAATTTCTAATTTGAAAAATTTGCAATAACAAGTTTCAAAAATATTTCCTAGTAGAAATGTATCGTGGCTAGAGGGGTAAAATATCGTGGCGCAATATTCGAATCTTGTCTTTAAATGGACCGGACAATATTTGTTTTCAAAATTATGGAAAATTTGGAAAATTCATCGGAAAAGTGTTTTATATGGTTTATTACAAATAATAAACATGTTTTCCATCTGATTTACGCCTCTAATTTTATATTTACACGAATTATACATAATTTTTAAATGTGGGCGAAATCCAAGTTTTTTGTGGCCGAACAAGAATTATTTCTTCAGTATTATCGAACTTGGGAAATATGTGGTATTTATAAGGATCACGAAAAAAAATAACTTTAGATAATTAATTAGCACAAAAATCATGATTAAAGCTTTTAAAAAGTCATATGCTCGATCGCAATTGCTAGTTTGATACATTTTTCTTATAAATTCAATATAAATTTTAAATGTGGGGGTTATGCATTTTTTTTCTGGGCAACCACGATTCGTTTCTTCAGTATTATCGAACTTGGGAAATATGTGGTATTTATAAGTGTCACGAAAAAAATTAACTTTAGATAATTAATTAGCGCAAAAAGCATGATTAAAGCTTTTAAAAAGTCATATGCTCGATCGCAATTGCTAGTTTGATACATTTTTCTTATAAATTCAATATAAATTTTAAATGTGGGGGTTATGCTTTTTTTTCTGGGCAACCACGATTCGTTTCTTCAGTATTATCGAACTTGGGAAATATGTGGTCTTTATAAAGGTCACGAAAAAAAATAATTTTAGATAATTAATTAGCACCAAAGTCATGATTAAAGCTTTTAAAAAGTCATATCCTGGATCGCAATTACAAGTTTGATACATTTTTCTTATAAATTCAATATAAATTTCAAATGTGGGGGTTATGCATGTTTTTTCTGGGCAACCACGATTCGTTTCTTCAGTATTATCGAACTTGGGAAATATGTGGTCTTTATAAAGGTCACGAAAAAAATTAATTTTAGATAATTAATTAGCACCAAAGTCATGATTAAAGCTTTTAAAAAGTCATATCCTCGATCGCAATTACAAGTTTGATACATTTTTCTTATAAATTCAATATAAATTTTAAATGTGGGGGTTATGCATTTTTTTTCTGGGCAACCATGATTCGTTTCTTCAGTATTATCGAACTTGGGAAATATGTGGTCTTTATAAAGGTTACGAAAAAAATTAACTTTAGATAAATAATTAGCACCAAAATCATGATTAAAGCTTTTAAAAAGTCATATGCTCGATCGCAATTACAAGTTTGATACATTTTTCTTATAAATTCAATATAAATTTTAAATGTGGGGGTTATGCTTTTTTTTCTGGGCAACCACGATTCGTTTCTTCAGTTTTATCGAACTTGGGAAATATGTGGTCTTTATAAAGGTTACGAAAAAAATTAATTTTAAATAATTAATTAGCACCAAAATCATGATTAAAGCTTTTAAAAAGTCATATGCTCGATCGCAATTAATAGTTTGATACATTTTTCTTATAAATTCAATATCATTTTTAAATGTGGGGGTTATGCTTTTTTTCTGGGCAACCACGATTCGTTTCTTCAGTATTATCGAACTTGGGAAATATGTGGTCTTCATAAGGGTTACGAAAAAAATCAACTTTAAATAATTAATTAGCACCAAAATCTTGATTAAAGTTTTTAAAAAGTCATATGCTCGATTGCAATTAATAGTTTGATACATTTTTGTTATAAATTCAATATGAATTTTAAATGTGGGGGTGATACATTTTTTTCTGAAATTATATTGAAAACCAATATAAGATTAATATATATATATAAACAATATTTACCCCAAATTCAAAATTATTATTTTAACCCATATTTAAAAATATTATTTAATTCATATAGAAAACAGAATTTAACTCATTGATAATATCTTAGGTAATAGCTCGATCAGCTCGATCGTAATTAATAGTTTGATATAAATTTTATATGAATTCAATATAAATTGTAAATATTATATTCACATTTATTTTTTCTTTATTATCGAACATTTACATTGGGAAATAAGTAACATTTACATTGGTCAAGAAAATAATCAATTTTAAATCATCAATTAGCGCCAAAAACATCTATGGTGACTCTTAACTCTACATATTTTTGATCAGAATTAATTAATTAATAGCTAAATTAATTAAATCCATTATTAAACGTGAATATATGCGAAAAAATTCATTTTCGATTTTTGTCTCATTACTATAACTACCCTACGGGAAGTTAAAAAAGCAATAAATAATTTAACTATATTGTATTTATTTATTAACTATATTATTTAACGATATTGTAAGTATGGCCATCATTCAATAAACAAAACAAAAACAAAATTATACAAGATTATAATAGTGCAAAAGTATCAGAATATATATATTAAATTTAAATAATGTGAGTAACCGAGCAAAAAATGTAAACAAAATAATATTAATATTATTTAAATCTGTTATATCTACTAATATATATCGAGTTTTATATTTATTCATAGAATAAAAATTTCTGAAATTGCATTATATACATGTATGTATAAACCATACCATATATATGTACGAACATCTGTTTTTGAGAAACTTCTCAAGAGTGTCTTCTTTCTTTCATATAACCGATATTTGTATAAGAGTATCTCGCTTCGTGTACGATGTGTGTCCTTTGTCCTATGCGTTTGTCCCTACGAAGAAATATTCTACCTGACTGTGTCAGTTGTGGCCGAAGTTATTTTATACGTATTTTATGAACTAATATTATGTCATAGCACTTTTGTTTTAATTACATATTCTTACATTTTCTTAATAGCAATTATTATTTATATTACTATACTAGTTTATTATTTATATTAATGTTATTTAAGAGTAAAAGTTTAATTAAAAAATTAACTTAAAGGTAAAAGGAGATTTTTTAAAATTTATTATTGTGTACATAGAAAAGAGTTTGATTATAAAAAATGTTTGTTGGTTAGTTCTTACAGAAGGAAAGAATCCATAAGCCCAAAACGTAGAACAAAATAAGTGAAATATTAATTTTGTTTAGTGAAGATAAAATTTATTTGATATAATTTAGAAAAAAAATCAATAATAAATCTAAATATTTAAAATTTTATAAATATAAACATATTTGATATAATAATAATTAATGGCGTTTTTATTAATTTCGTTTTGAATATTTTCTAAGTAACGTTTCATAGATTATGTAATTTACTAATTACCTCATATTGAAATGAATGAAAAAGGAGATATATATATATATATATATATATATATATATATATATAAACTTTAATGACTACTATAACGACAAATTAATGAGCGTATACTTCGTAACATAAAATACAAAAACATAAAAACCTGTTAGAACCACCCTTTGATTAACAATGCTACACCTACACCATCAAACAAAACACAAGCCAAGCGGAGTCTCGCAATTTTTCAGTAGAATGAAATTTGTTATGCAGTGCGCTTAGCAATTCTTGTTGAATTTAGAATTTATTATAATATTAAAAAATATTCATAATATATAGTAAGTCTGGAAAAAACTTAGTATGTGAATTTTGAATAAATATTAAGTTAAAATCAAGCTGTTAAATAACACAATTTTGAGTTTTATGGTTAAAGTACGTAAGTATATTTATTACTTATATTATATAAATCAACATACATATTTAGTAAACAATGATGTGTTTTATATATTCTAGATTGACTAAATAGAAATGGATGTAAAATCAGCTGTAATATAAAAACTATCACATAGCAAAAATGGATTTGATAAAAGGTAATAAAAATATTAACAAACTTATTAAATGCAGACTTTTCAATAATTTATTATCGCTTTTGAATATTTGATATTCGTATTTCCATCAACAGTTTTTTGTTTTAATTTAAAATTATAATTGTACTGTTTTAAATTAATGTTAAATATTTATATTCACTGTATTTTTAATTATTTCAGATTTAACTGTGATCGAGTTCTAGAAAATATGAGTTTTTAATAAACTATAATGCCAGAAATGCTTTTTTATTAAAAGCTAAGTAATTGAATTTATTATGAGTTTATAAAATCAATATATTCCAGAAATATTGCGATAAAAAATAATATATTTTATCTTATTTCAGGTGTAATCGTGATCGATTGCAAGAAAATGTTAAAACATGTGTGAAAATATCCAAATAATATAAGAATTTCCATCACTAATTAAAATACTTATAAATAGACAATTAAGGCGATAGGATTAACAAAGATGAGATTATGATTTACCATTAAGATCCTCCAAATTATTATAATGGCTGAAAATATTTATCATAAAATAATGTGTAAATTGTTAATAAAATTATTAAAATTCAATACATAAACTATTTAAAAATGTATGTATTCATTTAGAATAAATAAACTCTTATATCAATGAGTTAAATACTGTTTTTCTATATAAATTAAATAATATTTTTAAATGTGGGTTAAATAATAATTTTGAATTTGGGGTAAATATTGTTTATTTATATTGAGCTTATATTGGTTTTTTATGCAGGGTAAATATTGTTTATTTATATTAATCTTATATTGGTTTTCAATATTGGGCTTATAGCAGTTTTGAATGGGATTTTAATATTGTTTATCAATATTGGTTTTATATAGGGCCTATATTGGTTTTAATATTGGATTTATATGGGAAAATGTTAACAGAATAATATTATAGCAATATTGGTAAACAATATAGAGCCCATATAAAGTACAATATTGCGCCACGATTCATTTCTACTAGGGTTGCTTTCTTTGACAAAACTGCTCTATTTACCTTTTGCGTGCATATTTATTGACATCAATTGACTCTAACAACTAAATTACATTAAATATCTACAATATCATTATCAAACCACCCATTACTAAAAATACACTTACCAATATCACCATTATAATCTGTTTCAACAGTAATATCCGATATATAGATTCGCGGTGTAGAATACAGAATGACAGGCCTATGGATGCCGGCATAATTGAAGAAATCAAAGGAGTATGTTTGCATAAAAAAATGACCATTTTCCCTGAAAAAGATTTTTTTTTAATTAGACTAATCATGTGTATCTTATATATAAAATTCTTCTGTATCGATGTATGTAAATATACTCCTTCAAAACGATTATTCGGATTTTGATAAATCTTTCTGAAGTTTGTTAAGATTATAACAATATATTGATATTATAAAAATGAACGGAAAAAAATAATAACATGTCATTGTTTGACATTGGAAATATTTGTGATATTGTTTGGAGTTAAAAATTAATAAATACTGCCATCCGCCAGAAATTGTAATTTATGAGCCTACACAATATTAGAATATGTATAATAAATTCATGATTATGAATAAGAAAAATGAAATGTCTACGTTATTATTGCTAAAAAAGCAGCTAAGGTGTGTTAGAAACTAAAATAATATAAGATACTGTATATATATGGCGAGGGAGCAGCCCAAGTGCGTACGACCATCGTGTGAGTCAATGCGGAATTGCTGCTGTTTGTGTAAACATGGTATCAGTGACAGAGCATCGCTGCCACTAGAGGGTGTAACTTACAAAAAACAAACTATAACATTAATTCCAAAAGAATCATGGATGATATTATGAAAACTCTTAAAAAAATTGCTGGAACTTGACGACCAGAAAAAAGAGATTTTTAACAGTATATTGAATGTTACAGAACAGGTCACACAAAACATCAACAGAGGAAAAATTTCTTGCTTTGTAAGAGAAACATGTGAAACTAAAGCAAAGAAAAGAGAATCTACTACGTTGATGAACTGGAATTTTCATACGACGCCTTAGAAAAATATATGTTCAATTGATTAGATCTACACTTTTCAATCGAATTAGTAGATGCCGATATACAAGTGGTTAGAAGGCTAGGCTAAACTGCGATAATCCACAACCAACTCTGGTATCTTTCTCAAAACTTAGTACAAAGATAAAAATCTTCAAACAGAAAGAAGCACTGCGCGACACGTGCTACTATATGAAAGAAGATTCCGTTAAACAGATCTTAGAAAAAAGAAGACAATCATAAGACCAGCTGCGAATAAAGAGAGAAAATGGTAACATGGCTTTCCTAAAATATGATAAACTAGTCATATCTAAACAAACGTCCAAAAAAAAGTTTACTGCCTGGCCATTAAAACATACAGAGGATATGTATAAAGGAAGAATTACATAAAACAAACAAAAATAAGCCACGACATCAAGAGATAGCGCTAAAAAGATCTAACAGCATTCCCGAAAGGAGTAATCTAACCGAGCATGCTAAATTTCCTAACAAAAAAACACAACACAGCGCCAAGAAAGTACAAAAAGCAATACATAGCGAACAGTTGCTCCTCTCCATATAAACCCAACAAACAACTATTCAATGAAACTTAACATAACAGATCCTCCAACCCGGTTGGTCACCGTGGAGGATTATGACCACAACCCTGCAAAAAAAACTATAACACTAAGCAACAAGAACAACAATAAAAATTGCCATACTCTATCAACATATGAACGCATATTAAAATTAAAAAAACTGTTTAAGTACTATAAACTATAAACGCCTTCTAAGTTGTCCGAAGCAAACATCATACTAATATATAAAAACGAGATCACAAAAATATTGGCAACTAAAAACCTATTAGCCTACTACCTAGCCTGTACAAACTATTCTCTACAATTATTAACAAAAGAATAAGTACAACACTATAAATGAAACAACCCGTGGAACAAGCATAGAAGAATACCAGGAACAACAGAGAACATTATATTTAGCTTTCATAGACTATCAGAAAGTTTTCGACTCCGTTTCACTCATCAGCATATGGAAAAGCTTGCTAGAGCAAGGGGTTGAGAAAAAAAAAACTAGCTGTAAGTGGAATTCTGTCTTAAGGCAATTAAGGCATCGTGCCTTAAGGCAAATTGCTGGAACTTTCCGTACCAAAAATTATTATTTTTTTAAAAACGATTAACATTTTTGAAAAAATTTTACTTCGAAAAAATTAGATTTTTAAGAAACTATAAATTTGAGAAAAAATTACTTTTAAAAACTTGTGGCAACTACGGTTAACTAAGATTATACTGTCTTCCCAAAATCCATAAACCTGACTTACCTTTCCGTCCTATTGTATCAGACATTAACTCACCACTTTATAAATTATCAAGATATATAAACAATTCCATAACTCCTATCACCAAACAATCCCCATTTCACATAAAAAAATTCTTTCAAGTTTGTCGAAAAACTTAAACAAATTACAGTTCCAAATGATAACGTTTTAATTTGTTTAGACGTAGTATCATTGTTTACAAACGTTCCATTAAACCTTATCCTTGAAGCCATAACTAAAAAATGGCACGATATATCTTTCCATACCACAATTTGCCTACACTGGTTTCGAGAAACAATAAAATTTTTAATTTCCATCACATATTTTGAGTTCGATAGTAAATTCTATTTCCAAACATTTGGTACGCCAATGGGATCTCCAGCCTCCCCACCTTTAGCTGAAATAGCCCTTCAACACATAGAATCCACAATTTTAAATTCCTACAACAAACAAGTTTTTTACTACCGATATGTTGATGACATCATAACATGCATCCCAAACAGTGACACAACAACTCTGGTAAATTATTTTAATGCCTACAACCAACACCTACAATTCACTTCTGAATTAGAAAATAATAAATTTATCAGTTTCTTAGATGTCCAACTCTTTCGCGAAAACAATAATATAATAACTGATTGGTATCACAAACCAACATACTCAGGCCGTTATCTTAATTACCATTCTTACCACCCCCTCTCTATCAAAATAGGCACAATCATAAACATAATAGACCACGCATTATTATTATCACACAGTAAATTTTTAAGAAAGAATCTCTCTCATTTCACAAATCCTAACCAAAAACTCCTACCCACAACACCTCATCCAATCCATAACAAAAAATAGAATCCTATATCTCCAAAACCGTCACAATAATTCAATTGATAATCCAAACCTTGAAAACTACATTCGAACTATAAGTTTCAGTAAAAATAATATTAGAGTAGTTTGTACCTCCGAAAACACTTTTTCAACTCTTTTTACAAAATTAAAATCGAAATTTAACCCAAGAATCCTAAGTAATCTAGTTTATAAGCTTAATTGCCTGAATTGTAATTGCGTCTACATAGATGAAACCAAAACTTGCACAAAAGAACATCACAACACAAAAAAAACTCTAAAAATAAGAAATAGAATAAAACACAATTAACGGATCTCATTAATCAGCTCAAACATAACATTGATTTTTCTAATCCCACGATCCTACATTTCGAAAATAATTTATTTAAAAGACGATTTAGCGAAGGATGCTTAATATCTTTACACAAGGATACAGCCATAAATTTAAGAACTGACAACAATTCGCTTTGCAATGACTATAAAATAATCCTCGACCATTTTGAAAAACGCCACCTTATCTGAATGAAGCGTGTATTTTTATTATTATATTATTTTACAAAAAACATATGTTTGTCGGTCTTTGTACACTTTCGCAAAATTTGTAAACACAATTCATTCAATATTTAGACGTTAGTCAATTTGTACACAGTAGAATGTAACCAAAAATTGTCAAAAAAATAATTAGTTTAAATGTTCCAATTATTAATAGCTTGATTTATCACAGCGTAATAGTATAGTGTATTTTTGTATAATTAATTTCTGTAAGTACTTAAATATAAGTTCAATAACTTTATATTATTTTCCTCCTACATCATATAAAATCTTTTAGTTCCACTGAATGACGGTCTCGATGAAGACTAAAACGTATGGATAAATAAAGTATTTCAAAACTACTTAAGTTTTACTGCCCGATTCTAAATAACTCATCAATATATATATATATATATATATATATATATATATATATATATATATATATATATAAAGTATATATAATAACATCAAATAAAGGATCAAACTAGAGTCTATCGGCCCAAGTTTTCCCATAAGGCAGGGGGATCCGCTCTCACCAATAATATTTAATTCAATCCTGGAGAACATTTTCGGAAAGCTGGATTGGCGTAAATTAGGCATCTATATAAAATGCAAACATCTAAGCCATATTAGATTTGCGGACGACATTGTGCATTTATCAGAATCAGAATGCAATTCATGTTAGAGTCTCTGCATCAAGCCAGCGTCCAGGTTGGCCAGGAGATGAATTTAACCAAAACTAAAACATTACCAAACAACAGACGGAAATTTCCAATACTAGTCCATAACAAACCAATTAATTACGTCGATAATTACATATAATTGGGAAAACCATGAAGTAGAAAGAAGAATACAATCAACTTAGAAAAAATATTGGAAATTAAAAGAAATCTTCAAAATCAATATGCCGATAGATATCAAAACAAATGTGTTGAACTCTAGCCTGCTACCATGTCCTACGTATGGCTGCCAGACGCGAAAGTTTTCATCTAAAACCATAAATAAAATTAGAACCTGTCAAAGGGGGCTAGAGAGGAACATGTTGCATATCAGAAAGTTAGATAAAATCAAAAATACCGAGATAAGAAAAAACACAAAACCAACCGATTTGACAAATTAATTCACTTAAAAAATAAAATTAAGTAATAATCAGGGCCGCTTCGCTCCTACATTGAATACGACGCATGAGAAAAATAGGAGCGCCAATCTAAGGGGGCGCCAACACAAGATTCGGATATGAAAATTGTAAGGTAGTATATCAAATATCGTTTCAGAAATATATAATTTATGTGCATATTTTACTAATCTTTGCACAATATTTTTAAAATACGTTAAAAATTTCACTTTAAGACAACAAATGAGAAAGTAAAGATGAATACATACAATTCGGCCGTTACGATATAAATTAGGAGGAGTTTAAGATGCAATTTTGGATATCTTAAATAATAAAAAATTAAATTAGAATAATCCAACATGTAGTACTGTTATGTTATGGTTAGGGTTTACAATACCGGGATTACGTGATCTCGAATACCGGGATCCCGGACGATTTTTGTCCGGTATTCAATACCGGTATTGATACCAAAAATATCGGTATTTCGGGATTATCAGTATTCTGTTAAGAATTGAACTTACGCAATACACATTCATAAGTTTTACATTGTTTATGTGTATTACCGACTCAACTCTGCCGAGTATGACACATCGGCAAGATAAAGCGATTGTTTATATATTATATACGACCTAAAGAATGAAACCCATTTATAACAATTATTTGTCGTCCACGTGCATTGTCCTCATGTCTAATTCAATATCAATGAATTTTAAACAAAATATGCAATCGACTCGTTATAATTCTCTATATTGTATATCTTCTTATCAATCATTCGTATTTATTTATTATTTCATTATAACTAAAATTTACAAGTAAAATCATCGAGTGATATATAGTTAAAATAACATAAATATGTACACTATACTAACAATTGCAAGTACTAATTCATATCGACTTATAATGTACTCGGATTATTTCTTTATGAAAATTGTGCCGACAAATGTAGAATGAGAAAAACGTTATCGGCTTGTTATATTTGTACTAAAATTTGGTCCTCGCTTGAAGATTAAACAATTGATTGTTTATATTTTTTAAAAACATATTTTAATAAACAATATATACTTTATTAATTGAATTTGTTTTTATCCTTAAATATATAATTCCATACTAGCCTATTAAATGTAAAATGTAAAATACAAGTTAAATATATAATTATTTACTTGCACGTTTTTTTTGTATCTATCTACTCCTATTCTCTATGTAATAAAATTATTAATATGTACTAATTTTAGAACAATAATAATGTTAATATGTCAATATAACAACTGCGGTAAATAAAAATATGACTAGCAAATTTTTCATTAATAATACCGGTATAAATACCGGGATCCCGGTATTACAAATTTCAAATATCGAGTACCGGTATTCAGATTTTGGTACGGTATTGGAAGCCCTAATTATGGTTGTGTTAAATTATGAAAGGCTAGAATTTTATTGCTCTATATGATTTGCTCAATAGAATAAATCCAGGGTGATATTGTACTTTTACCGCAAACACTATATATTATTTTTTTCTGAATTTGTTATATCGTTTAAAAGACTTCCATTCAAATATAGTTTGGGAATAGAAAATCATCTCAGTCTACCTAAAAATAATAAATATTGTTTCTTTTAAATTACTTTTCACACTAAAATTCATATACATCAATATGAGCTATGTTAAATGAAGAACTGCTTTAAATAAAATGATGAGTCTCAATATGAATCTAGATTCATGATTAAATTGAAATTTTTGGCAGATGATAGTTTTCATTTGTTTTCAATGCCAAACAATGTCTCAAATATTTTCAATGTAAAACAATGATAAGCGTTTTTTTGTGATTTTTTTCATTTATTTCTACAATATAACTATATTTCTATAATCACAACATCCTAAAAAATTCCTTTAACAATCTTGAGAAAGATTTATCAAAATCCGAATAATCATTTAGGTAATAATCATCCTGACAATATTGAGATCGAAGAAGAGCCAGAGGTGGACGAAGACGACAAGGGACTGTGCATATTGAGATGCAAAGTAGAGAGAACAATAAATGACATGAGAAGGAAGAAAGCGACAACGGATGACAACATATCGGTGGACCTGCTGAAAGAGCTGGACATCAACGGATTAAGGAAACTGACTAAACTGTTGAACTAAATATAGCAAACGGGCGAATGGGCAGAGGACTTCCTGGATGTTACAATGACAGCTGTTTAGAAAAAGACCAAATCCAACAAGTGCAGCGATTACAAGACGATGACTTTGCTTTCACACACTGGAAAATAAGATCGAGATTGAAAAGACCGCAAGCTAGTCCAGAATCTTTATATGGGATGGAAAGTGAAGGTTTCAGTGAATCAAGGAGACACAAACAGCGTTGAAATAGGAAGAGGAGTGCAACAAGGATGCTGTGTGTCACCTATCCTATTCTATCTGCACGGAGAAAGGCTCGTCAACGAGGCACTTGAAGGCGCAAGAGATTTTTCAATTTCTTCAGGAAGAAGAATTACCACCATAAGGTACACTGATGATCTCGTGTTGATATCAAAAGCCGAAATTGAGCTACAAAACACGATGAGCAAAATTGTTGAAATCGTAAGTTATGAGAGTATCAAAACGAGATGATATCCTCTGAAGAAAACAGCGGAAAATCAAAGATGTTGATCATTTCATATATTCAGGAAGCATTCTGACTTATTCTCGACTTGCGGAAGAAATTGATAAAGTGTTATGTGTGCAGAATTGCTCTGCACGGATCAGAGACATGGACTCTAAGAAAAACCGACAAGAACTATTTGGAAAGTTTTGAATTTTGGTGCTGAAGGCGAATCGAGAAAATTAACTGGACTATAAAATAACAAATAAAGAAATCCTGAGAAGAGTGCGCGAAGAAAGAACTCTACTGAACACGATCCTGAAAGGCAAAGAAACTGGATCGGACCCATTCTGCAATAAAAGTGCCTTCTACATGACATTCTCAAAGGCAAAATAGAACGACTGAAAGAAATGGGAAGAAAAAGAATGCAGCTGTTTGACGACTTACATCAGTAGAGAAAATACAGGGAACTGAAAGCCGAAGTACAGAACCGGGAAGCATAAAACTAATATAAAGTGACTAATGGTCATTAATTAATAGTAATTAATAGTAATGGTCATTAATTAATAGGTAAAGGGAATAAACAAGGGAGGGGATGAAAATTATTGATTTGGTGGTGCACTCATACTAAGGACCTGCCTCCAGGCGGACTACTATTTATTATTATGTACATATATATATATATATATATATATATATATATATTATATATATATATATATATATATATATATTTACTAGCAAACCCAGCGAACTCCGTTCTGTCACCAGATGGTTTCATGAGAAAGACGAAAAAACTTTTTTTTGTTTTATATTTGAAAGGGTAATGAGTAGCTGTCAAACAATGTATCTACCGGCATCATCTACTTAAAATATTGGTTTGTGGTACATGCTAAGTATCAGAGATGACTCTGTATGTGAAAAAAGAAAAAGTGTTTTCCGCTTTTCTGTTAAATACTTTCCAAAGAATGCAAAATCGTTGAAATCGGTTCGTGCGTTCTAGAGTTATATCGTCAGGAAGGAAAACCCGACTTATTTTTATAAAATCCAAGGTAATATTGTACCTTGACCGCATGCTATATATTAATTCTTTCTGAATTTGTTATACTTTTTAAAAGATTTCAATTTTCAACATGCGTATCTATGCTATGACAATAAATACATGGTGATAAATTTGGAAAATCAATATTTTAGCCGTGAATAAACAAAAAATCATTCATTTAAACATCCACATCTACAGGTATGTCTAAAAATATTGTAGTATTAAAAATAATACCCTTAAATTCAATAAAATAAATTGAGCTATTGGAAATAAATTTGTTCTATGAATCGCAGTGTATAATTTTTAATATATAATTTTATTGAACATATTTTAATATTTGCCCATGTAGAAATTTATATGGTCTGAATCTACAAGCAATATACAATCTACAGTGGTCAAATTTGAAACCAATATCGGCTGGTCATAAAAATTGAACATTTTTTATATTGAGGCCATATAGGTAAACCAACATTGGTCTATATTGGTCTATATCTGGCCATTTGGAACCAACATTGGTCTATATTGGTCTATATTTGCAAATTTGGAACCAATGTTGCCTACAAATTGTTGAATGTTGGGAGGTAATATACCATTAGACAGAAGGCTGGTGAACATTTAGAATTATTAATTATTGAATTATTCTGAAACCTATAACTGATGTTGAAATATTACACAAATATTTGAAGATTTGAAGTTGAAATAATATAACGCATAAATCAATGTCATTTATTTAACAATAAAACACCTGAAATGAACATTAACGTAAATTTATTAAAAATGTTTTTGTGGAAATTCATTTATTAAATATAAACAATGATACAAATATATAACAGCATTAAAAATATGATTATTCATAAAACACAAAAGTGTCATGAATATTGATTATTTTTTAATGGATATTTATTAATACATATCAAGTATTTTTTTTTATAACAATAACAAAAGCAAATTAACTTTCCTATTTATAACATCGTCACTCGATAAAATATTGTACAGCATCTGAACATATTTTATTCATTGTTAATATATTTATTATCCATTATGAAATATTTATTTCATCATCTAGAACAGTCATTGGGAAACCTACATTACATTTGATATATTATATATCAAGTAAATTATAATCGAATAACAGTAACAAAAGTAAATTAATTTAACTATTTATAGCATCGTCACTCGATAAAACACTGTACATCATCTGAACATATTGTATTCATTGTTAATATAAATATTATTCATTATGAAGTATTTATGAAAGCATTGAAATGAGATTATGAAATAGGATTGACTTAACTCTTCCCTTTAGAAATGATAACTATTATCTTATCGTCTAGAACAGTGACTGGGATTTTTTTTCAATCATAACCCCAAAATATTTTTGACCAAGTTTGCATTGTCATTTAAAACTTGTATTCCTTGTTAATATAAATATTATTCATTATGAAATATTTATGAAAGCATTGAAATGAGATTGTAAAATAGAATTGACTTAACTCTTCCCTTTAGAAATGATAACTTTCATCTTATCGTCTAGAACAGTGACTGGGAAATTTTTTCAATCATAACCCCAAAATATTTTTGACCAAGTTTGCATTGTCATTTAAAACTTGTATTCCTTGTTAATATATCTATTATTCATTATGAAATATTTATGAAAGCATTGAAATAAGATTATGAAATAGGATTGACTTAACTCTTCCCTTTAGAAATGATAACTTTTATCTTATCGTCTAGAACAGTGACTGGGAAACTTTTTTAATCATAACCCCAAAATATTTTTGTCCAAGTTTGTATTATCATCTAAAACCTTGTATTCCTTGTTAATATATTTATTATATATCATTATATATTATCAATATAAATAATTTATGAAAGCGTTAAAATGAGATTGTAAAATGTAATTGACTCTACTTTTACCTTAAAAAATAATGACTTCATATCATAGTCTAGAATCTTGCTATGCAAATGTACAGATTTATTGACATTCCACATTGCGTTTATTATTATCAAACATTATGATTATTCTGTCAAAATTTATATCTTTCCTTTCTATAACTTATTTAGTTACAAACTTTTGATGAAAACCTTTTCGATAAAATTTTACTACTAAGCAAACCACTTTCTCTATTTTCTGCGCTTACAACAATATTACCTGAAAATAAATAAGAACACGTTTTAAATGCAGAAGGAAACAATTATATAATTATTATTATTATATATTATTATATTAATATATATTATAGCAACTATTAAAGCTTACCTTTTATAAATATGAAAGTATAGAAATTTTTTCTCTCTACTATATTATTATTTCCTGAAAACAAGTAAGTATGAGTTTTAAATGTATAGACAGAATAATATTGAGGAATATTATATGCCTTTACCTGGTAGTAGAAAAAGCGCTTAAAATTCTCCTTACCAGAAATTAGGTTATGTTATGTTTGATGTCTATAAAATATTTCACATAATATATACGGCAGATTTCTCAATGCTGTTAAACTCCTGATCAATTTAGAAAATCTTAGTGTAAAAAGGTTATTGAAGACATGCAAATCTTTTTGAAAATAATCTCGAAAATTCCAGCTTCAGACATATAATAACATGAGACACGACACAAAACTTCTCACTGTTATTTATTTACAATTTATAACTCATAACACAAACTACACACATACGCACATTATCACTATTTTCTTAATTAAAACATAATTTTTTTTTTTTTTTTTTTTAATAATTTTATTTGATCATCTATCTACAGGAGATATAAAATCAATTGCATGGCTTAGAATTTAACAAAGATAGAAAAAGCTAAGATCTGCATCCAGTGATGCAGTTCTTTACAGTGTGATATATAGATTGTACAAAACAAAAGAAAAATACAAATTAGTACATATTATTAAACCTAAAACAAGTCGTTGGGGTAATTCTTTTTAAGTCTTCTGAATTGGATTGGTTCTAGCAGCTTTCTTGCAAGGTTATTTGGGTGAAAGGTGAGCCTATTACGATACTTTAGACAAAGTCTAGGAATCTCGTCTCTAATGAAAGAGACACCCAGTTCATCATGGAGTAACCAATTTGGGGTGTATTTAGGTGCGTTGGCAATTTGCCTAAGCATTTTATTCTGGAACCTCTGTAAGATCTCTACATTTGAGTGGCTGGCTGTACCCCAGAGCTGAATCCCATAGGTCCAAATGGGTTTAAGTATTGATTTGTATATCAAAACTTTATTTGACATCGACACTTTGGATTTACGACCCAGCAACCAATATAGTTGTCTTCGCTTTTCTTCGAGTTGTTTACGCTTTTGGCAGATGTGTGTTCTCCACGTGAGTTTTCGATCCAGGTGAAGTCCCAGGTATTTAACATTATCCTTGATGGGTAGCAAATTATGGAAGAGAGTCACTGGTGGGCATGTATGTTTCCTCAGTGCAAAGGTGACGTGAGCTGATTTTTGGTTGTTAACCTTGAATCTCCAGATGCTAAGCCAGTCTTGCAGTGTATCCAGGTTTGATTGTAGGAGGTGTGAAGCTAGAGCGGGATCTTCGTGGGCAGCTAGAATTGCCGTATCATCCGCAAATGTTGCTGTAACCGTATTAGTTGTAACGGGTAAGTCATGAGTATATAAAAGATACAGCAAGGGTCCAAGTACACTTCCTTGCGGGACACCGGAGCAGATAGGCCGAGTTGAAGAATTTTGATCACCTATGCTAATGAAAAAGGATCTGTTTAGTAGGTATGATTTAAGGAGAAGGAAGTATTGAGCAGGAAGTAAGGTTTTAATTTTGAAAAGAAGTCCAGTGTGCCAGACCTTGTCAAAGGCCTGGCTGACGTCAAGAAAAGCGGCAGAGCAATAGAGTTTATTTTGGAAGGAATTAGTTATATAGTTAACCACTCTATGTATTTGCTCAATAGTGGAGTGCCCACTTAAGAAGCCGAATTGATGGGTGGGAAGGATAGAGGAAGACACCATTAGGTTTTTAATTTTGCTGTGGATTAGTTTTTCAAATATTTTGGAGAGTGAAGGGAGAAGGCTGATAGGCCTGTATGACTCAGGTAAAGTTGGGTCCTTGCCTGGTTTTGGTATAAGGATTATTTTTGCTGTCTTCCAGCAGTTAGGAAAGTGGAGAGTTCTTAGAATTCCATTAAAAAGTATAGTTATGTATCTATAAGCAATAGGAGGAAGTTCTTGTAATGGTTTAATACTAATATTGTCGATTCCAGGAGATTTACCGGATTTTGATGAACGGATTGTGCCTATGACTTCGGAGATACTGAATTTGAGTGGTGATTCAGTCTGGCTGCTAGTTTTATCGGCTAATAAATT
Organism: Ctenocephalides felis; assembly: GCF_003426905.1. Lineage (NCBI taxonomy): Eukaryota > Metazoa > Arthropoda > Insecta > Siphonaptera > Pulicidae > Ctenocephalides > Ctenocephalides felis. Next base: position 57,113,748 of record NW_020537646.1, on the reverse strand, counting down.
ATGTATTGGGCGCTCCAGGAAAGGGTCACAAGTCGGTGGATGAGGTGTAAACACGTTCTCAAAGTGATCGGCAAAGAGATTGGCTTTATCTTGTGCGGTGCGAGCCCATAGTCCATTTTTAATAATAATAGGCGGATTGCTTTGTGTGGGACGTTTAAGTTTATTGGTAGCCCTCCAAAGAGATTTGTCAGTAGTAGAAAGGTTTATTAGAAAATTTTCCATTTTTTGATTGTGCCAGTCAGACAGTATATGTTTGATTTCTCTAGAGGCTTTGTTTAGATTATGTTTATCGGCTGGAGATCTTGTACATTGCCAAATTTTGCGGAGTTTTCTCTTCTGGGCTATAAGTTTCTTAATGTAAATAGGACAAACAGGCGTAGTAAAAGTCTGGGATTTTGGAGTGGAAAAGGTTGCTGCTTCTGTAATTATTTTGTTGAAGTTGTACACTGCTGCTCCTATATCATCGTGAGTTTTTAGAGGAACGTTGCAATGTAAGCAATCAGCAATGTAATTCTGAAAGGTAAACCAGTTTGTGCTGTTATTTGTTAAGTACCTATTATTTAATTGGACAGGAGACAGGGAGTTATATGAAATGATGACTGGTGAGTGATCCGAAGAAAGATCAAGACTTGATTTAGCTGAAATGTGGTGAGGTTGGATGCCTTTTGTGATGCAGAAGTCGAGGAGGTCAGGTAGGTTGGTTCGCCAGACGATACGTGTAGTAGGTTATTGTCCAGGATAGAGAGGTAAAGCTGCCGGCCTCGCGTAGTGGTTAGTCTTGAGCCCCAGAAGATGTGTTTAGCGTTGTAGTCTCCACCTGCAATGAACTTGGGTCCCAAGAAGTTGAAGAAATTGTTGAACTGCTCACTCGAGATTTTATGTTTAGGAGGACAGTAGATTGCGGCTAGGGTAAGTTTATTTGAAGGATGATCAATGGTAACGCAGCAGGCTTGAAGATAGTTTGTGCAATAGTGCTGCGATTCATGATGTTTTATGTTTGATTTGATTAATATTACACATCCACCGTGTGCGGTACCATCCGGATGATTGATTGTGTACGTCGAAAAACCGGGAAGTTTGAGGTAGCTGCTGGAAGTAAAGTGTGTTTCTGAGATCAGAATAACATCCAAGCTGTGAAGTTGGATGAACATTTGCAATTCCCGTTTGTGTTGTGCCAAGCCGTTGGCATTCCAGACTGCAATTTGAAGGAAGTGTTGCATTACTTGAGTTTAGCTACGACGGCGGTTAATAAGTTCATGACTGTGTTTAATTGCTCCGCTAAAGTTTTAACTATAGATTTTAACTCTGTTATGTCGTTAGCTTGCTGATGATGATTGATAGTTTCGGTATTGTTTATATCCTGTTGTAGTTGGCTATTTTGACGAGCAGTTACAGCGAACGAGATTCCGGGTTTAACTGTGTTTGAGGTGATAGGATTAGAGGAGGAAGGAGGATTTGTTTGTTTAGGACGCAGGGGAGGATATCTGCGAGAGTACATTTCCTGATAGACTTTGCATCCTTTGTAATTGGCTGTATGGCCTTCATTGCATAGGACACACTTTACGTTTTTATTGGTACGATCGATCCAACTGCAGTCTTTTGTGAGATGATCGCCGGCACATTTCACGCAGCGCGGTTTCAGATTACAGTAAGTTCTAGTATGACCGTATCTTTGGCAATTAACACATTGGACTATTGATTTACTTGGATTTTTAGGCTCGATGTTCACTTTAGTTCGGCAAATAAATTCGATTTTGTAAATTTCTTTGTTGTTGGGATTTTGTTCCAATTCGACAAGAAACATGTGCATAGGAGCCTTAGTAAACCTGTGTTTCATGTTAGTGATTCGCATTACTTTGTGACCATGAGTTGTAATTTCTGTGGCGATATCTTCAATTTCTGTGCTGGAGTGTAAGTTCCGAACGACGACCTTAAACGAACGTGCCGATTTGCACTGAAATGAATACATTTCGGTATTTTTTTCTTTTAGTAATTTCAGAATTTTATTATAAGTTTCAGCGTCTGAGAGGGTGACTTTGACCTGCGTATTATTGATTAATTGTATATTATATTTTCCTGGCGCATTTACACTTAATAATTCTGTGAGGGGATTGATATTTTCGACACCATGAACAAAGATCGGTGGGGGTTTTGGAATAGGAGCAGCGGTATTCACTGTTTGTTCTGGCTGTATGTTATTTAAAACATTGTAGATATTGTTCGATGTTGAATGCAGCCAGTAGTTACTTTCTAGCTTTTTTGACACAGAATTACCTTCAGAGCTGCAGTCGGAATTATTTCTTTTGTGTTTTCTGTTGTTAACCGTAGTCCAACCTTCCTTGGAAGTAGAGGGAATTGGCAGCGGTACATTACTGTCAGTTTCCATTACGTTAGTTTTATTATTAATTGTGGATTCTTGATTACACTCCGGTTGTACATTATTAACACAGTTCACTTGTTTTGCGACAAATTCAGAATTAGTTGTAGAAGTGTCATTTAAAATTTCAATGGTTTCGACAAGCGGTATAGCGAGCGATATACCTGAGTCCCCCGGCTGGGGACTCGCCATAGTTAATCCGGTCGACGAACAATACACTGGTGCGTTATGACTCACGCACTGTTAGATAACACTGATAAAAATTAAATATTTTTATTTGCGTGCCCGAAGTGACCTGTACGAAGGTTGAATTCGAACTGAATTAAAACATAATTTGACTATTTACAATCGAACACATAATACATTTCGTCAAGGGACGCTATATGGACGCCTATGACGCCTCTATGTATTGAAGAACCGCTTTGTTGTATTAATGCGCTTAAGCCATCGAATATTCTGGAGCGATACAAATCGTATTCGTCCGCGCCAAAAAATAGAAAACTCATAGCTTTATTAAATTCAAAATATTTAATAAATTCGTAAAGAAACCACAATATATATTATTATTCATTATTAAATTTGTCTTAGAATACTTAGTTTTTCTTTCATACAACTAAATTTCGTATTGTAAATCGTTTGGAAAATAAGCTATTTAGACTCCTGTAATTTAAGAAAAAATTCCAAATTCATATTGTAAAATAAACCATATAAAGTATTATACATTGTTAGAATCGTCTCAAAATTTTTAATTTTTCTTCCATATATCACAACTCCGTATTTCAAACGGTTTGGCCTATGGGCGAGTTGCAGTGCTAAAATTCAAGAAAAATTGAAAAATCTGAAAATAATTATATGAACACACATATTGAATTATATATCATTTTATTCGTAATTTTATTCCGCATCTTTCGTCTGAATAAACTTTTTACGTATCTTTTACCTTTTACCTTGTATGCCTAAATAATCACATGTTTAAATATTTGAAGGCATATATCGAGCGTATATTGTTTTCATTCTGTGCGACTCGTTAGCTAAACGCTAGCGTTGCCGACTCTTAGCGTCGTAGTCTCAGGTTCGATCCCAGACAAGATATTTTTTTTTTCATTTTAAATATAAATTTATTATTAATATGAGAACAATATTCAATAGTCAATTATAAAAAATGTTGCATCAATATTCATTTTTTAATTTAAGGACAATATTTATTAGCTTATGATAAAAAATGCTGCATAAATATTTATTTTTAAATTTGTCGACAATATTTTGTACCCGATAATAAAAAATGTTGCATCAATATTTTTACTTCAATTTGTGGACAATATTTATATGCCGATGATAAAAAATATTGCATCAATATTTTTCTTTCAGTTTGTAGACAATATTTGTCAGCCGATGATAAAAAATATTGCAGCAATATTTATATGTCATTTTGAAAATAAAATTTTTTAGCCTATGATAAAAATGTTGCATCAATATTTATAGTTTAGTTTGAGAACAATATTTATCAGCCGATGATAAAAAATATTGCATCAATATTTATATTTTAGTTTGAGAACAATATTTATCAGCCGATGATAAAAAATATTGCATCAATATTTATATTTTAGTTTGGGGACAATATTTATCAGCCAATGATAAAAAATATTGCATCAATATTTATATTTTAGTTTGAGGACAATATTTATCAGCCCATGATGAAAAAATATTGCATCAATATTTCTATTTTAGTTTGAGGACAATATTTATCAGTCGATGATAAAAAAATATTGCATCAATATTTATTCTTCTATTTGAGGACAATATTTATTAGCCGATGATAAAAAATATTGCATCAATATTTCTATTTTAGTTTGAGGACAATATCGGACAAGGCCATTTATAGAGAATATTTCCTTAATATTGACTAATGTCGGCCTGATCGATTAGTTGACATCATCACAGAACCGACTTTTGCCTATATTTGTGCAATATAGGTAATCACGGCCACAGAAAACCAATATTGGTAATATATTGTACCGATATTAATTTCTACATGGGTGTTAAAGGGATAATTAAAGTGTTAACTGTGGGAATTGAGAATAATCATTTTATTTGAAACAGTACTACATTTAACATCACTCATATATTGGTGTAAATAGTAACTCGAAAAACAATAATGATTATTTTTGACTGAACGGTATAAATTTTAGTATAGGATATTAAAAAAACGTAGAGGTGGGTACAGGACAACGTCTGTAGGGTCATCTAGTATATATATATATATATATATATATATACTGAGGATTTTTTGTTCGATATATATATATATATATATATATATATATATATGTATATATACATATCTGTGTGTGTGTGGGAATCAAGTAGACGATGGTCTCATCGACCCAACTGTCTGAAATACTTCATCAAGTTCAACGACAAGTTCGTGTAACGTTCTACTAACTTTGCTGATTATACCAGATAATCTTATTCAGCTGTGGTGGAATGCGGTTGTGTTCATACTTTCATGAATTTGAGAAAAAAATTCATGTCCTGAAAGATGTAAAATTCACACCTCTACTACAATCTGCCATCCCACCAAATAAATATGATATGTTGACGTGCGTATTTGAACTAGTGTGAGGTCAACACTGAGCAGGGAGTATTTGTGGGAATCAAGCATACAATGTGTTTTGAGAGAAACAAATGTTTATGATATTTTGTATAGTTTGATAATCATAAATTTTACCGTAATCTCACTTATTTTCTCTTTTCTATCATAAATTTTACCGTAACTTCTCTTATTTTGAAACGGCGAAGGGTTAAAGGGCTCGAAAGACACTCCGGTTGGACAGCCGCGCACTCTTTAAACAATTAGAACTTTATCAATATTTGTGTAACAAAAAAATAATAAAAAGCAATAATTAGTCTGAAAAATACCTTGAATTTTCATATATATACTTTTATACGTATTCTTTCAGAGATATTATAATGAGATTTTTTTTTTAAATAGATTTTTTTATGAAATCATGAGTTTGTTGAAAATCGTTTGTACTAATGTTATGGTATTTTCTAGAATCCGTCAAGATCTCTCAAACCAAGTTAATTCTAGATGGAAAACGATTATTTTTAATTTTGGTGGAAATGGCACTCATAAACTATTTGATTTAAATGAAAAAAAAAATTGTATGCGTCTTTTAATTGCATGACAGCTCACTCATTTTACACGCAGAAGTACTTCTTTTAAAGCTTATCTGGAGAACTATAAAAACCCATTTTGATAATTAACTTGATATTGTTCCTAGAACACTGTAAAACAGCGATTTATTAGGATTTTTATTGATATAATTTTGTTCATTACATGATTTTCGTTAAAGTGTATATTTTTGAAGATATTAGCAAAAAACGATGAAAAACGCAAAAAAGAAACAAATTTTCAGTAGCCAGTAACTTGAAAAGTATTTGCTTTTTTAAAAAACATTATTAAACATTTTTCTCTTATAATTAGTTATTTTATCCACACCCAACGTTATTACACCACTGAAAAGAAATGGCATCCCCCCGGGTAGTGCAAAGGAGTCTAAATTGTTTTCACTTTTGAACTTGAGAGTAAGATGAGCCTAATTCCAAAATTCCAAACGAATTAGAAAACAGTAAAAAAAAGTTCAGACCCAAAGCGCTCTATTGAGTAAATATTCCGTACAAAATGCCAACCATATGAATTTTTGACACAATGAAATTTCTAAATAATTTTTTGAATAAGTAATTTTTGTCGTATTGAGACTTAGTATAGTGAGGCAAAACGACCGCAAATTGAATATATTTGAGCGCAATCACTTATGGCTCGTCTCCTTTGCACGAATTCGTACGGCGAATCTGTTCGCAAAGTGCGTTGAGAACACGATTCGCAATGTTTGGCAAATGACAGTTGTCATTTGTTTTTAATGTCAAACCATGCCTTAAATATTTTAAAGGTCAAACAATGATAAGCGGTTTTTTGTAATTTTTTCCATTTATTTCTACAATCTAACTATATTTCTATGAATCAAAACATTCTCGAAAATTTCCCGAACAAACTTCAGGAAGATTCATGAAAATCCGAATTATAGTTTAGGAGGATTATTGAAACTTACATTGTTACAGAAGAATTTTATATATAAGATATATATATATATATATATATATATATATATATATATATATCTTAAATAGTATTAATCCATCATATTCAAATTTAAATCCCGATTTTATTTATTTTGGGATTGATATGAATTTTTTATTACAAAAAGTTTGAAATGTTGGTTGTCAAACGGATTCAAATTTTAATCAGGTGGATTTTAATAAGAGCCGTCCCAACGCGAGGCTGGGTATACTAGTATATGTATATATATATATATATATATATATATATATATATATATCTATCTATCTATATATATATATATATATATATATATATATATCTTACGTATACAATTCTTTTTTAATGATGTATAAAAAGATACTCCTCATAAACGATTATTCGGATTTGGATAAATTTTTCTGAAGTTTGTCAAAAGAATTTTTAGGATGTATTTGGTTATAGAAATATAGTATATATATATATATATATATAATATAGATTATAGAAACCGCTTATCAATGTTTGACATTGATAATATTTGAGGCATGGTTTGGCATTAAAAGCAAATGAAAACTGTAATCTGCCAAAAATTTCAATTCACTTATGAGCTAAGACAATATTAGAATATAATATATTCATGATTATGAATAAGAAAAATGTAATGTCTACCTTATTATTGCTGAAAATCAGCTGAGATGTGCCAAAAATTAAAACAATTTAAGATAAAGTATATGGTTTGGCAGATAAACAGTCTGCGCATGCGTCTGACGGTTGTGGACTGTCAGTGATTGCGCATCGAATATACCCTATATAATTCAATTTGTCAGATTACTATTTTTTAACTGATGCAGTCGTGTATTGCCTTACTTTACTAAATCACAATACAAAAAAGATACTTTTTCAAAAAAATATTTAGAAGTATCATTGTGTCAAAAATTCATATGTTTACATTGGATACGGAATATTTACTCAAGTCAATAAAGCTGTGCTCCAATTTGTATTAAAATTTGGGATTACGTTCAACTTTTCTCAAGTTCAAAAATGAAAATAATTTAGACTTCCTTGCCACTTCCCGGGAAGGGATGACATCCCTTCTCAGTGGTGTAATTTTACTTTTTTCAAAATAACGTGGGATATCCATAAAAGAACTAACCAGCTAACGATCACGCACGAACACTGCTCGCGCCTTGTTGGCTTATCCTAGCGGGCTAACCCAAGCGATGCTCGCTGAAGTTAATTTTTATGTTTTACGTGATAAAAGGCTTACGATGGCTCGTTATTGGGATTTGTTTAGTTTAGATATGATAAGTACAGATAAATTAATAATTCTATATACAATAAATTAATCTTTAACGACTTTTGAGATTAGAAATAAACATGTAAAAAACGCCTTTTTGGTTATCCATTAGGACACATGTTATTGTTATATTATTATACACTAGATGACAAGCCATCACAGTTGCTTCGTGAAATAGTGGGTCTTCAAAATAATGAAGTGAGCGACGAGATTGTGCGACGAGACTGCCAAAACATGTTCGTCCGCTGCTTCTTATTACTAATAATGTTGGGCTACAAGCCTTTGGAGAAATGGCAGGCAGACTATTAGATGCCTGTGGTATAGCATCTGTGATGACCACAACAAGCAAGCCTCAAGATTACAAAGTTTGCAATCGGACGTGCCAAGGAAGATCTTGTCCTGTACGCAGCCAACTTCAGCCGCATACCTACTTTTGGAAAGAAGACTTTAGAGCTGGATCTTTCACTTGGCAATTCACTGTTGCTGGTGTGGCAGCGCCCATAATTCAACTTCAACATCTTAATTGACCTCAACAAAGACTTAACCTCTGATGCAAAAGTTCTGAAAACTGATAAAATCAACAACTCCACAATAGATTCTTAGCAACCTCTCAACCGTTCAAGAATCTACTAACAACATATTTTTTCTCACCAATAAACAACACGAATTAAGTATTAAACAGCCTTCTTTTGCACATAGAATCTCTACAAGAGGTCTACCAGTTGCTGCCATGTTCAGGAAGATTTTTGGTGCAAAACTTACAGCAACAAAAGCCAAAATCCAAAATCTTTATGGTTACAGCTTTATGGCATTTTAAAACCATAAAGCTGTCCGAGAGCAAGGCCTATTCATATAGCAAAGAAGGTGGCAAAGAAGGCTTTGCGGTGACTACAGGAAGCTGAATGCGTGTACATTACCTGATAAGTATCCTCCTCCATTAATTCAGGATGTTTTTCCAGCATCACACAAAAAAAATTCTTCATATTAGACCTCGCCAGGGCCTATCATCAGTTCCCAATGCATGAAAAGGACATTCAGAAAACATCCATTGCAACCCTATGGGGATTGTTTGAGTACATCGGCATGCCGTTTGGATTGAAGAATGCTACTCAAGTTTTCTAGCGATACTAAAATGAAATTGCTAAGATATTGACTTTGTTTTCATATGTGGATGACATCCTGATTGTGTCTGAGAGCATGGAACAAAATCATCGTCACCTGTAAGTAGTGTTCGGGCAACCGCAAGAGCACTCACTTGTTATCAACATTGAAAAACGCGTTATGGTCAAGGATGAAGTAGATTTTCTGGGGTACAAACTTAGTTGAATTGGCTATTCTCCATCAACACAACTAGTGTACAAAATTTTAAACTTTCCACAATCTGGAACTGCGTAGATTTTTAGGAATGGTGAATCACTAGAGGAAGTCAGTATCAAAAGCAGCAAAAATACAATCACCCTTAAACAATTACTTACAGAGTTCAGTGAAGAAGGACAAAACTCGAATTCCAATCTGAAACCCAGAATCACTTCGAACTTTTGAAAACGTACAGAAAGCTTATGCAAAGCAGCACTAATTTGATATCCAGATACTTCAGCCAACACCTGCTTGGTGACGGATGACAACAGCCATTAGTGCTACTCTGGAGCAGGAAGAAAATAGTGCCTGACAACCCATCGGTTTCTACTCCAGAAAACTGTGGTAACAGCAATAGAGCAGACGTATTGAACCTATGATCGAGAGCTACTTGGCATCTTTGCCGCAACAAAGCATTTTGAATATCTTCTGGATGGAAGTTATTTTATAATCAAGACTGATCACAAGCTAGTCACATATGCATTTCAGCAGAAACTGGAGAAGGCTTTAGATAGAGAGAGACGACAATTTGAATATATTTCCCAATTTTCCACTGAAATTGTATATGTGAAAAGCGAAGAAAATATAGTAGAAAACACCCGCTTAAGGATAAACACAATAGAAATACCATCAAAACTGTCAACTGAGGAAATAAGTATTGATCAGTGTTTGGATCCGGAATTGAAAGCATTACTTGACGGAAAAACATCTTTAAAACTTCACAAATTTACATTGAATGGTTTTTCAATTTATTGCATTATCGAGAATATATTTGTTAAACCCTATCTTCCACACAACCTCCGCAAAACTGCAATTGAAGTAGTCCAAGGTATTTCTCATGCAAGCATTATCGCAACATTCAAAACACCGCAAACGATACGTATGGCTTGGAATTGGAAAAAATATTAATACTTGGACTCGTCAATGCATCTCCTGTCAAAAGTCCAAAGTCCGCAACCGCTTCAATCCTATGCACATTCCTGTCCCTGATGGAAGATTTTCTCACATCCATATTGATATCATTTACTTACCAAATACTAATGGTTTCCCATATTGTTTAAGTGGAGAAGGCTTTGCTTCTCACCATCATGACCCAAAAGCGAAACCACTCAGAGATATCACAGCTGAAACAGTCACACAAGCGTTGTTTACGTGCTGGATTTCAAGGTTTGGGACTCCAACTACAATAACTTCTGGCCAAGGGACACAATTTGAGTCTGCTCTATTCAAGTCATTGGCTCAGGCAGTTGAAGCAAACAAGGCACGCACAACAGCTTACCACTCTGAGGCTAATGGACTCGTGGAAAGTTGGCATTGGACATTGAAAGCTGCTTTGATGTGCTCCACTAAACCGTGGATCAAGATATTACCTTACGTGCTATTTGGTCTATAAAACTCATTTAAGGAAGATATCAAAGCATCACTACCAGAAATGGAACTACGTTGAGACTTCCATGTGATTTTTTAAATGTATCCGATAATTCAACAAATCCACAAATATTCTTCGATAATCATCGCCAAATCATGTGTGCATTAAAACCAACACATACTTCTCATCATAACAAGGGCAAGATGTTCATTTTGAAAGATATGGGCACATACACATAAATTTCTCGGAGCAGACCATGTACGGAAGCCTCTTGAACCACCTTATAGTGGGCCTTATGAAATTCTAGAGCGAGTTACTGACAGAATTCATAAACTCAGCATAAATAACACTGGAAAGAACTTCACTGTAGAAAGGTTACATAAATAAATCAGATACAGACCATGAATTTGATTTGAACTCACATCACAGACAATCGTCAAGAAAACTATCTAGTTATAATTGTATAAGCTACATTAAATTAACTATGCAATCGCACCGTCTTTTGTTTGCCGTTTGGTTGAGAGTCAAAATACAATTAATAAATAAATAAATATATTTATATATATATATATATCTTATATATAAAATTCTTCTGTAACAATGTAAGTTTCATTAATCCTCCTAAACTATAATTCGGATTTTCATGAATCTTCCTGAAGTTTGTTCGGGAAATTTTCTAGAATGTTTTGATTCATAGAAATATAGTTAGATTGTAGAAATAAATAGAAAAAATTACAAAAAACCGCTTATCATTGTTTGCCCTTGAAAATATTTGAAGCTTAGTTTGACATTAAAAACAATTGAAGACTGTCATTTGCCAAACATTTCTATTGACTTATAGGCTAAGGCAATATTAAAATATAATAAATTCATGATTATGAATAAGGAAAATGTAATGTCTACATTATTAATGCCGAAAAGCAGCTGAGATGTGCCAAAAATTAAATTAATATAAGATGCAAATAATATAACATGCGTCTGACAGTCTGCGCATGCGTCTGACGCGCACGGCGAATCGTGTTCTCAACGTACGTGTGATTTGCTTTTGCTTGCAATAATTTTGTTTGCGCACTTTGCGAACAGATTCGCCGTACGAATTCGTGCAAAGGAGACGAGCCATAAGTGATTGCGCTCAAAAATATTCAATTTGCAATCGTTTTGCCTTACTATACTAAGTCACAATACAAAAAAAAAATTTAGAAATTTCATTGTGTCAAAAATTCATATGTTTGTCATTGGGTACGGAATATTTACTCAATGGAGCGCTTTCGGTCTGAACTTTTTTTACTGTTTTGCATTTCGTTTGGAATTTTGGAACTAGGTTCATCTTACTCTTCAGAAGGGAAAACAATTTAAACTCCTTTACCACTTCTCGGGTGGATGACATTTCTTTTCAGTGGTGTAATTTTACTTTTTTCAATATAACGTCGGGTATCGATAAAAGAACTAATTATAAAAGAAAAATGTTTAATAATTTTTTTCAAAAAAGCAAATACTTTTCAAGTTACTGGCTACTGAAAATTTGTTTCTTTTTTGCGTTTTTCATAATTTATTGCTAATATCTTCAAAAATATACATTTTAACCAAAAAAATGTAATGAACAAAATTATATCAATTAAAATCTTGATAAATCGCTATTTTATAGTGTTTTAGAAACATTATTAGGCTAGATATGAAAATGGGTTTTTATAGTGCTCAAAATAAGCTTTAAAATGAGTACTTCTGCGTGTAAAATGAGTAAACTATCATGCAAATAAAAGACGCATATAATGTTTTTTCATTTAAATCAAATAGTTTTTCAGTGCCATTTCCACCAAATTTAAAAATAATCGTATTCCATCTAGAATGAACTTGGTTTAAGAGGTCTTGATGGATTCTAGAAAATACCACAACTTCAGTACAAACGATTTTCAAAAAACTCATGATTTCATGAAAAAAAAACGTTAAAAAAAACTTCCAATTTCTCTTTATAATATCTCTGAAAGAATACGTATAAAAGTATATATATATATATGAAAATTCGAGGTATTTTTCTGACTGATTATTGTTGTTTATTATTTTTCCATTACACAAATATTGATAGAGGTATTGATTAAGGAGTGCGCGGCTATCCAACCAGAGGTCTTTCGAGCCCTTTAACCCTTCGCCGTTTCACAATAAGAGAAGTTACGGTAAAATTTGTGATAGTTTAAAATAGTGTATTACAAGTTCTGATAAAATCAGAATTAAAAGAGTAATAATCCAATTTTTTTTTTTTTTTTTTGTTACAATTTATTTTTGTTAATCAAGACTTTAATGTCTTATTTACAAAATTGATATGAGCAAAAAAAAAATACAAAAAAACAAAAAATGCAATACATTGAATATAAAATGAAAAAAGTTAAAATAAAAATTAAATTAAAACAGTAATACAAAAATAATAACATAAATAAACGATGACGTGATGATGTACTACGTCAGGACGCGTGCAGACATTGGGCTAGGTGTTTGGTAGATCGGAAGGCCATTTCTTGCTCAATCTCTTTATCGGTCTCTAAATCGCTTGAATTGTAGGATTTGTATGCTGGATTAATTTGTTGTTGAAAGATGAACTTCTAATCTTGATCATTTCGTTGACTGTTGAGATTTTCAAATCCTTATGTAGGCAAAAATTCGAAATATACCAAGGCGCATTAGTAAGGATACGCAGAATTTTATTCTGGCACCTTTGAATGATGTTTATGTTAGATTTGCATGAGCAACCCCATAGTTCGATTCCATAAGTCCAAATGGGCACTATGATTGTTTTATACAAAAGTACCTTGTTATCGAGAGAGATTTCAGATTTCCTCCCGAAAAGCCAGTAAAAATCTTTTATTTTCAGTTGGATTTGTTTCTTTTTATATTCAATGTGCGTTCTCCATGTCAATTTCGAATCAATGTGCATGCCTAAATATTTAACAGAATAGCATAGTGGAATTATTGAATTGTTCATGATGATAGGTGGACTGTTGTGGTGTTTTAGAGAAACAATTATGTGCTGAGATTTTTCGATTTTGATTTTGATATTCCAATCTAAAAACCATTTTTCGAGACTAGATAAATAATTTTGTAACTGACAAGTTGCTGTTCTAATATCGGAATTGCATGAAATAATTGCTATGTCATCGGCGTAAGTGCATATGGTTAGAAGATCATCTGTGGGCATATCGTTTGTGAAAAGAAGATAAAGTACAGGGCTTAGCACACTGCCCTGTGGTACCCCGCATTCTATATTTCTGATGCTCGAAGTCACATCTTTAATTTTGATTCTAAATTTTCTATTAAGCAAATATGAGCTTAAGATATTGAAGTAGTTTGGAAAAGTTGTTTTGATTTTATATAGGAGTCCTGAGTGCCAAACCTTATCGAAAGCCTGGTTGACATCTAAGAATACGGCTACGCTGTGTTCCTTTCTATTCATAGCTTCATCAATACGAGACACCGTTCTGTTGCATTGTTGAATTGTAGAGTGATTTTTTCTGAAGCCAAACTGGTGGTGAGGAATCCAACTATCATTCGGATGATCTTCTGACAATTTCTGCAACAAAAGTCTCTCTAAAATTTTCGATAATATCGATAAAAGACTGATAGGACGGTATGAACTAGCAGTGTGGTGGTTTTTGTTTGGTTTAGCGATCATAATAATTTCTGCAGTCTTCCACGCTGTGCGCCAATAACTATATTGAAAAATGGCGTTGAAAATATTCGTTATATATAAAATACCTTTTGTAGGCAATTCTTTTAACATTTTTGGAGTAATCTTGTCCATACCCGGCGAAGATCTATTTTTCATCCTTTTAATTTCACATAAGACATCAATTGGTGAAAAATGTCCGAACGGTGTAGAATGAATGGGTTGTTTTACGAAATTGTTAATTAAATTATTCTGGGAAATATTTCGAGCGCTAAAAATGCTACTTAGATGATCAGCAAATGCCTCCGCTTTTTCTTCGTTGCTTTTTGCCCAAATGAAACCGTTTTGGTTAGTTATTTTCAGAGGAGGGTTTTGTAGTAGGGGTTTACTTTTGTTCTTGATTGGTTTCCATATGGAATTATCGTACCTATTTAGCTGCAATAAATACGACCTGAATGTACAATTCTTCCATTCTTTCATTTTTTTCCTCAGCGTGTTATTGAGATGATTAAGGGATGTCTTATCCGTAGGTAGATGAGAATGTTGCCGGTACGTCTTGCTCTTCGTTTCTGTGCAATTAGCTTCTTAATCTCTTGTGGAATTATTAGATTATCATTTCTTGGAATAATATTCGGGGTTATCTGCTTGGTTGTTTCACGTACAATCTCAGAAAAATATTCTATTTTATTCTCTATATCAATTGCGCTTGTAGGCCTAACTTTTGGAAATAATTTTGAATCAAGTATGGATTTAAATTCAGTCCAGTTAGAAAGATTGTTGTGTAGAATATGATTGTTGATAGCTGGAGTAGGAAATGTGCTAAACGTCACAAGTATTGGAGAATGATCTGAAGAGAGATCGTAACTAGATTCAATATTAAGATTTGAATGATCGATACCTTTTACAATAAAAAAATCTAAAAGGTCTGGAACTTTAGTAGGGTCAGAAGGCCAATATGTTGGACTGCAAGTTGAAATAAAGGAGAGGTTATTTTGCCCGATGGCTGCATGAAGTATCTTACCTTTGGCTGTAGTCAGTCTAGAACCCCAGGCAATATGTTTACAATTAAAGTCACCACCAATGATAAATTTATTACCTAATTGAGAGAAAAATGAAGAAAACTGAGCACAAGAAATTTTGAATCTTGGTGGACAATAAACAGCAGAAACACAAAAATTATATAAATTTGTTTCAACAGAAATTTGAGTTGCTTGTAAAAAATTACAAATATTTGGTAGAACAAAATGCTTTATATTATTTTTGATTAATATAGCCGAACCGCCGCGAGCCCTGCCACTTGGGTGATTTGAATTATAAGTAGTGTAGTTATAAATTTTAAAGAAGTTTTTTTTAGTGAAGTGTGATTCTGAGACTAATAAGATATCTATTAAGTTTAATTTTAAAAAACATTCTACTTCATTTTTGTGAGGTAATAAACCGTTGGCATTCCATTCAGCAATTTTAATTATTTTTGCCATTGTTTATGTTATTGACTAACGTGGATAACATATTTATTATAACGGTGTTCTGTTGTATAAGCTGATTGAAGACATTTTTAAATTCTAAAATAAATGTTTCTAGAGAATCAGATTCGGGATTTGATAGTGAATGATTAGAAGCAGAATAATTGTTTTTTGCAATGTCTGCATAGAAAGAGCCATGAATTGTTGGCTTCAAGGCCGGAGAAATGTTGTTTAGATTATTAGTATTTTTAAAATTTTGGTTATTTGGATTTGAATTTATGATTGATTGATTTACTGGAGTTATGTTTGTTTGTTCTTTGATTTTTTGGAAGTAAGAGCAACCGCGATAATTAGCTGGATGAGCACCGTCGCAAAAATAACAGCGAGTGCATTGTATAATGTTATTAGACTTTCTCGGTGGTTCGACGCGTATAATGCAGTTGAATAATTTGTAAATGTTATAAATATTTTTGTTATTTCTATTTGGTTCCAGATCAACAAAAAACATATTAAGAGGTTCTTTTGTTATTCTATGTCTAATATTTAGGATATTACGTACGACATGACCCTGTTTTAATAGTTCTAATTTAATTGACTCTGTGCTTGTTGAAAAGTGTACATTTCTAAGAACAACCTTATAAGCCTTCTCTTCTTTCAATTGATATGTATGATATACAGCATTAGTTTCTTTTAAATGTCTGGATAAAGTTCGAAAATGGTCTACAGAATTACACAGGATTTAAAATGTATTGTTAGCTAAACTTCTCAGGAAATATTGATCGTGCGGAATTATTTCATTTAATTGATTTGACATATCATTAATATCGTCAACTCCGTAAATAAATATTAGAGGGGGATTACTGACTGGAGCCGGTTTAACTGAGTTGTCATCGTTAGCTGTGTCTATTGTTGAAAGGGCCAAAAATCTGTTTTGAATTTTGACATCTATTCCTAATGGTTCAAATGATGTTTTTCTTTTTTTGAAATTGACTACTTGCCATAAATTAGGAGGTTTCTTGACATCAGATTGTGGATGAGAGAGACTTGTAGATGCATTATTACTAGATGATAATACTTCCTGCATTGAGTCAGAAACTGATGAAGTTGAACTCAGCGAGATATTTTCCGATGTAAACATATTGGTCCGACCTTCTTCGCGAGGAATCTTGCTAAATTTGCTCGATCCAATTACGGCCCTTCGTAGTTTTGGGATTTCTGTTGGTTTACAGTCCGATTCCATTTTTGCTTCTAAATCTTGATTAAAATGTAGGACATTTTTTTGATTCCACAAACGCACATTAGAGTCTCGATTATGAATGGTTTAAATAAGCAATTATTTAATTTTCTGTACACTTTTGTAAGCTTTTCATGCAATTATAATAAACCGTAAAATTCAATCTGACATGCACTTGTTTTTTTTTTAGTTAGAAACGACCAAAGTCCCAATTAATGCGGTGGATGGTGATGTAGTGCAAATTGATTTCATTTCTGAACTTAAGATAAGGACTAGCCTATTTCCAAAATATCAAGTAATTTGGAGCACAGTAAAAAACTTCACAGAGCAATAATTTTGTTGATCGTAAGTTGAATAGAGCACATGTGAACAGGATTTGACAAATTAATTCACTTCAAATATAAACTTAAGCAATAATGTATATTGATTTATTAGAGAAAAAAAATATAATTTAGATATTAAAATTACTAAAAGCCAGTTAGATATGGTACGAAATTATAAAAACTATAGGCAACATTATTGAAGCAATTATTTTGGGTAGAAAAATAAAAGGTGATATTGCACCTTTGCCGCGAATGCTATATATTAATTCTTTCTGAATTTGTTGTACTTTTTAAAAGATTTCAATTTTCAACACGTGTATCTTATGCTATGACCATAAATCACAAAGGCAGACGATCATTTTTAGTGTGATAAATTTGGAAAATCAATGTTTTATTCGTGAATAAACAAAAAATCATTCATTTAT
This sequence comes from Ctenocephalides felis, assembly GCF_003426905.1. Classification (NCBI taxonomy): domain Eukaryota; kingdom Metazoa; phylum Arthropoda; class Insecta; order Siphonaptera; family Pulicidae; genus Ctenocephalides; species Ctenocephalides felis. The sequence continues at coordinate 57,096,147 of NW_020537646.1, read as the reverse complement.
ACATCCACATCTACAAGTATGACTGAAAATACTATATAACCCTTAAATGCAATAAAATAAATTGAGCTATTGGAAATAAATTTGTTCTATAAATCGCAGTGTATAATTTTTAATATACAATTTTATTGAACATTTTTTGTTAAATGAATAATTAAAGTGTTAACTGTAGGAATTGAGAACAATCATTATATTTGAAACAGTTTTACATTCAACATCACTCATATATTGGTGTAAATAGTAATTCAAAAAACAGTAATTATTATTTTTAACTAAGCAGTAAATATTAGTATAAAATAGTGAAAAATTATAGACGTGGGTACAGAACAACGTCTGTCGGGTCAGCTAGTATATATATATATATATATATATATATATCTTATATATAAAATTCTTCTGTAACTATGTATAAATGATTAATCCTCCTAAACTATAATCCGATTTTCATGAATCTTCCTGAAGTTAGTTCGGGAAATTTTATAGAATTTTTAGATTCATAGAAATATAGTAAGATTGTAGAAATAAATGGAAAAAATTACAAAAAAACGCTTGTCATTGTTTGACCTTGAAAATATTTGAATCTTAGTTTGACATTAAAAACAAATGAAGACCGTCATTTGCCACATATTTCTATTCACTTATAGGCTAAGACAATATTAAAATATAATAAATTCATGATTATAAATAAGGAAAATGTAATGTCTACATTATTATTGCAGAAAAGCAGCTGAGATGTGCCAAAAATTAAAATAATATAATAAAGTAGAATCAACATGCGTCTGACAAGTGATGCAGTTCTGCGCATACGTCTCACGTTTGTGAAATATCAGTTCAATGTAATTACATACCTTATATTAAAATTCAATTTGACAGATTGTTATTTTTTAACTAAATGTTAAAAAAAAATGTTAAAAAAGAATTAAAAGCGTTGTTTGCTAATAACTTCAGAAATATACATTTTAACAAAAATAATGAAATGACCAAAATTATATAAATTAATATCTTAATAAATCACTGTTTTATAGTGTTCTAGAAACAATATTAGGCTAGATATGAAAATGGGGTTTTATAGTCCTCTTATATACTTATTTAAAATGAGTATTTCTGCATGTAAAATGAGTGAGCTATCATGCAAATAAAAACGCATACAATGTTTTTTTCATTTAAATCAAATAGTTTATGAGTGCCATTTCCACCAAAATTAAAAATAATCGTATTCCATCCAGAATTAACTGTGTTTAAGAGATCTTCATGGATTTTAGAAAAAACCATAGCTTTAGTGCAAACGATTTTCAAAAAAACTCATGATTTCATGAAAAAAATCCATTAACAAAAAACAATTTCTCATTAATATATCTCTGAAATTCAATTGATAGAGTTATAATTGTTTAAAGATTGCGCGGCAGTAAACCAGAGTGTCTTTCAAGCTTTCAAGCGAAGTTACGTTAAAATTTATGATAAAGAAAGTTGTAGGTCATTTAATTACCATTAAAATGATATATTACAAGTTCTGATAAAATCAGAATTAGGAGTTATAATCCAATTAATGCCGGGGTGGTGAAGGAGTGCAAATTGTTTTCAATTCTGAACTTAAGATTAAGATTAGCCTATTTCCAAAATATCAAGCAAATTGGAGCATAGTAAAAAAATTCGCAGAGCACACGCTTTTTTCCTGTCTATTTACTGCAATAATTTTGTTTATCGTAGGTTGAATAGAGAACATGTGAACAGGATTTGACAAATTAATTCACTTCAAATATGAACCTAAGTAATAATGTATATTGAATTATACATGAGAAAAATGTAATTTAAATATTAAAATTACTAAAAGCCAGTTAAAATATGGTACGAAATTATAAAAATTATTGGCAACATTTTTGAAGCAATTATTTTGGGTAGAAACATTCAAGGTGATATTGTACCTATACTGCTAATGCTATATATTAATTCTTTCTAAATATGTTATACCTTTTAAAAGACTTCAATTTCCAATACGTATATCTTATGCTATAAATCACAAAGGCAGACGATTTTTCTTGTGATAAATTTGGAAAATCAATGTTTTGGCCGTGAATAAACAAAAAATCATTCATTTATACATTACAGGTGTGACTAAAATTATTGGATAACCATTGGCTTTAAAATAAATTGAGCTATTGGAAATAAATTTGTTCTATTAATTGCAGTGTATAATTTTTTAATATACAATTTTATTGAACATATTTTAATATTTGTTAAAGGGATAATTAAAGTGTAACTTTTGGAATTGAGAATCATAATTTTATTTGAAGCAGTTCTACATTTAACATCACTCATATTTATGCAAATAGTAATTCGAAAAACAATAATCATTATTTTTAACTGAATGGTGTGAAAATTAGTATAGGATATTTGAAAAATGTAGATGTGGGTACAGGACAAGGTCTGTCGGGTCATCTAGTATATATATAAAGCGAGAGGTTTTTCTTCACATGGTGAAATAATATGATAAAATTATTCTTGGGCATCCATCTAGTAATTAAAAACAGTTTTATTGAAAGAAAATGTTTTTATTAAGAAAACATACGTTTCGGGTCTTGATTTGACCCATCTTCAGTGCATACAAATAGATTTGAAAAAAAAAACACAAAAACACACGAAATAGCACGAAAAAAAATACGAAACAACATTTGTTAAAACGTCGAGTTATGATAAATTTTAAATAATTGTAGAATTAGAATAAAAATAAAAATAAATAATATATTTTGTTATAAAAAAGTTTATCCAAACAAACATGTTGTCAGCTTGGAGTTTGTGTAACATATCTAAGACAGTTATTCATCTCACATATTAACTCATTTAATACCAAAAATAAAAACTACGATAATATTTTAGAGACCTGAAAGCATGCAAAATATTTCTCAAAAATCACCCGGATATAGTCGTCATTAAATCGGAAAAAGGCAACATCACTGTTATCATAGATAAGCAAGACTATATAAATAAAATATCTGAATTATTACTTAATACTAATACTTACAAAATTACCAATAACGATCCAACTGACTACATAAACCGTACGTGCCATAAATATTTAGACAAACTTACAGCAAACGAACAACTAACTAATGAAACAACTTCTGAAAAAAAACTTATCAATATTTCCCCAGATTTTACGGCCTTCCCAAAATCCACAAAACTAATTTGCTTTTTAGACCAATACTTTCAGACATTAATACCCCTCTATATAATCTCTCGAAATACATAAGTAACATTATAAATACAATAACAAAACAAGTACTACACTGCATAAAACATTCTTATGAACTCGTTACTGACTTTTAACCCAAGATAAATAATATATCAGACAACTACAAACTAATTAGCTTAGACGAAGTTTTACTTTTTACTAATGTACCCCTTGACCTTATTTTAGTTGCTATAACAACCCGATGGAATTAAATTTCTTCTTTGACTTCTTTATTTCTGCACTGGTTCAGAAAAAACTGTCAAGTTTATTGTCTCTAACGCTTATTTTGAATTCAATGGCTCTTTCTATTTTGGGGCGCCAATGGGGACCCAAGCAAGTCCATCTCTCGCAGAATTACTTTACAATTCTTGAAACTACAATTTTTAAAAATTACAATTAACATATTTTTTTACCGTTATGCAGATGACATTACCACTTGTACCCCTAGTGATCAATTTAATAACGTCAATAAAAGAATAAAATTTACTGTGAAATTGGAGACAATGAACTCGACAAGTTTCTTAGACATAAAACTTATACGTACTCCTGATATCAAACTAATTACAAATTCGTGTCAAAAACCAACTAACTCTGGCCGTTACCTTAATTATTTTTCTTATCATCTACTCAAAATGAAAATACATACTATAATAAACATGAGTGACCACGCAATACTTCTATCGAACAAAACATTTTTTCTTCGATATAAAAAAATTCGCAATTAGAGCAATTAATCTGATATACTAAGTTTCTGGGGCGGTCAGAATTAAACTTAGATTTAATTTGTGTAAAAATGTAACTAAGGGTTGTATCGCAGTTACATACCAACAAAATGTCACAGTTTTTTTCACGAAAAATACAAATCTTATATATACGGTAGGCAAATGACATCAGTATATGACTCCAAGTCTAAACGGTTTTTATTGTCGGTGAGGTCGTTTTGTTTCATGAAAATGTAGTTGTGCCTGTTATTTATTACTGAGTCAATTATATTTATAGGGTAAGAGTTATTATTTATGTGCTTATCACCAGGTCAATGTTGGTGTCCCAGAAATATTTTTTAGATAGCAGTATGGCGAGGTCTGTTAAATTTATTAATGTTGCTATTTTCATTTTAAGAGGGTGGTATGAATGATAATTTATGTAGCGTCCAGAGCTAATTGGTCTCTTGTACCAGTTAGTAATTAGTCGGTGGTCGTTTGTACGTATTAGTCTGATGTCTAGAAAGCTAATCGAATTCGTTATCTCTAATTCCACAGTAAATTGTAGTTTTTTTCCGAATTGTTAAAATTATTGGTAGCAATGCTAATGTCTTCTTCCGGAATACAAGTAATAATATCGTCTACATAGCGGCAATAAAAGATTTGTTTATTATAATTTTTAAATATTTTGTTTTCTATTAGTTGTAAGGAAACTTCTACTAATGAGGGAGATGCGGGCGATCCCATTGGGGTGCCAAAAATTAGTAATAAAAGGATCCATTAAATTCAAAAAAGCTGTTGAAGACAATGAATTTGGTGACTTCTCTAAACCAATGTAGGTATGATGACTGATTTCACTCCATCTGATAATAATGGCATCTAGTATTAAGTCGAGTGAATATTTGTAAATGAGGATACAACATCTAAGCTAATTAGTTTATAATTATTAAATATGAAAATGTTATTGAGATGTTCGACGAGCTCGAACGAATTTTTTATTTAATATGGGGACTGTTTTGTGATTGTTACTAAGATGTTACTAATGTATTTTGATCATTTGTATAGCGGGCAATTTATGTATGAAACGATCGGTCTATACGATAAGCTTGTTTTGTGTATTTTAGAAAGGCCGTATGATCTTGGAAAGTATGGGTGTAAATTTTTTGAGTTTGTAGCCGTATCTTTTGTGATTGTTCAAACGAAAAGATAAATCTTTTCAAAAATTTTACGATTCTCAATTTTTTTAAAGTTTGCAAAAAACTTGCAAATTTTTTAAGTTAGAATACGGGAGTTCTAGCAATTTGTTTTAAGGTACGATGCAAGCACCACTAGTTTATATAATCTGCAACTATAACTAAGAAAGTTCTAATCGAATAATTGAAATGTGTGCCCTGAATGAGCCTTGCTAGTTTTTAGCGTGAAATTTAAATACATCGAAGATTAATTTATATTATTTACAACACAAACAATTTTTTTGCATGGGTAAGCTATATTAATCGCAAAAAATAACTAGTAGTGCATGACATGTGCCTTAGGCAAATTTCTGGAACATTCCGTACCAATATTACATATTCGAGCAAAAAAATTAATAATCAATAAACATTGATCAATAATTATTAACTTCTCGTAAGGTAGTTATAGCAATGAGGCCGAAAATGAAAATGTTTGCATTTCTCGACGTTTTTAAGGCTTCTGAACATTTTTCGCATGCCTCAGAAAAAATTGATGTGTGTGCGTGTGTGTGTGTGTATTGTATGTCCGCATTTTTTCGTCCACGTTTTCGGGCGAACGGATATACCGATTTGAATAGTTCAAAATACATTCGAATCCTATTGACAAGGAGATGTGCTGATTAGTTTTTGTCAAAGGCAGGTCCAGCCGTTACGGAGATACAAAATAAAGAGTGCAGAAAATACAAATCGAGTTTTTGAGAGAACGGTGTATCCGATTTGAATGATCTAAAAAACATTCAATTTGTAATTATTGGGAGGGGATTCGTTTTTAGCAAAGGCAGATCCAGCCATTTCGAAGATACAGAGCTAAATGTGCAAAAAATTCAGTTTTTGAAAGAACTAAGCGTCCGATTTGAATTATTCAAAAAACTTTCTGCTTGTTTCAACAAAATAATTGCTTTTGGAAAAAAATAATTTTTGTTTTCAATTTTTTTTTTGTATATCGAAAATAATTCAGATTTTAATTTTAATTCTGACTGAAGTTCTAATATACTTTAAACAAATAATTTCAACTTTGCAATTCAGTTTATAATTTCTATAAATAATAAACAATGTTACAATATTTATGAAAATCTATTTGAAAACATTTAATATTCCTCGATCATTTTGTTACGGTACGGCAAGTTCCAGCAATTTTCCTTAAGGCACGATGCCATGCACCACTAGTTTACAATCGTTTTAAATAGAATGAAATAATAATAATTTCTATATATATTTATTCATTCGTATAATATACCGTGACGATCTTATCGCTCAATCCACATAGAAATGTTTACATTAAGATAAGATGGAGAAGGACTTCAACTGAGGATATATAACGTCACGCAATGAATCCATAGGATAACACATAGATGATGTAGTTATGTAATCATCCATATAATTTGTAGGAAGCAACAACTTTAAAAAGATATATGTCAAAATTTCATGTCAATCGAAAGATTAGTTTACAAGTTAAAGAGATTCGAGTGACGCTACTTTTGAGTTTTTCGAAACCATGAATTCAAAGCAATTTTTGATTGGTAAAAATACCATTGCTGCCAAAGTCTCGCTTGTATTAAATGCAAGGTTATGACTTTAGTTTTTTCGAAAACGCAAAAATTGTTAGTTATCAATTATCTTGAAAAAGACCAAACCATCAACAGTGACTATTGTATAACGTTGTTGGAACATTTGAAGATCATTATCGGAAAAACGGCTCTATTTAAAAAAGAAAACCGTGCTGGACATCATGACAACGCACCAAATCCATGAAAACAGCGGCCAAAAAAACATGAATTCGGCTCCGAATCGCTTCGCAACTCACTATATTGTCTAGATTTGTTTCCCTGCAACCATATCCTGTTCTTAGATCTCAAAAATGTGCTCGCTCTAAAGAAATGTTTGCCAAATGATGAGATGATGTCCGAATTTTGTGGATAAGTACAAATCGTATTACAACAATGGTTTCGTATTACAATTATATTATACTATAATTATATAATATTTCTTATTACAATTATACATTTTCGAAAAGTTCGAAGTTCGCTATAATTGGAATATCGTCTTCGAAGAAAACTATATTGAATGAATTAAAGAATTTTGCCAAAAAATGAGTTTTTGTTAGTTACCCTACGGACTGATAGAGTGAAGTGATATTCCTTATAATTACAATAACGCAAATGAAATTTATACATTTTTCTACTGAATTGTAAATTTAAAATTAATATATAAAGTATAAAACTTGCATATTACTTAAAATTTAAAACATTTTAGACCAAATATATTTTTTTACGTTTACATATAATGAGCCTTGCTAGTTTTTTATGTGAATTTTAAATACATCGAAGATTAATTTATATTATTTATAGCACAAACTATTAGTTTTTTTGTATGGTACAATTCAAAGTTAAAGTTTTTACCATTCATAGGGTAAGCTATAGTAATCGCAAAAAATAACTAGTGGTGCATGGCATGTGCTTTATGCAAATTGCAGAAACTTGCCGTACCGTAATTAAACATTCGAAGAATGAAAATAATCAATAGTTGTTTTGAATAATTTCAAATAGATTATTTATTATATACTGTAAACTTATAAGAGATTTTTAAATTGGGCGACGAGCGTATTTTCAGACCAACTTATGTCTTTGTTTACAAGAGTCCTTTTTTTTAATTTGATTTTTTTGATAATTTAGATTTTTTTTGATAATTCACAATTTTTTTCAAAATTTTGATATTTTTTTAGAAGTTTTAAATTCTTTGGAATTTGAAAAAAAAGGTTTTTTTAATATTTTTAGAATTTGGAAATTTTTGAAAATTTTCGGGTTTTTTTTTGAAATTCTCAAAATAATCTCAAATTTTGGTAAATTTATTTCTTTTTTAATTTTTTGAAACTTTAAATTTTTTTGAAAATATAGATTTTTTTTTAATTTTCAAAATTACTAAATTTTCTATTAATGCATTTTTTTGCACGCCATCATTTACTCAAGCAAAATGTTTTTCGAATTAATCGAATCGAATGATCTGTTCCCTCAAAAACTGCATAACAGGTTTCTTACCCTTTGCGCTCCACTTTTCGTAGGATAAGTTATAGTAATCGCAAAAAAATCGGAAATAATTTTTTTATATATCTTTACGTTTCAAAGGGTTTTGATTATCTTGGCAAACCATAGAAATATTGGATTTATGTGTGTGTGTGTGTGCGTGTGTGTATGTATGTGCGGATACAATTTTTCCTCGACGTCAAGAACACAAACCAACCTCGACGTTTTCGACAGTCTGGAATAACCGATTTGAGTAATTAAAAAAACATTTGATTTCTATTAATGAGGAGACGTGCTGATTAGTTTTCTGCAGAGGCAGGTTTTGCCGTTCTGGAGATACAGGGCAAAAAGTGCCAAAATGGTGATTCATATTTTCAACGAAGAATCTTTCAAATCGGACGCTTCAAGCAAACTTGAATTATTTTAATCAGATAACTTGAACCCTCAATAACTAGCTGTTTGTCACTTTGGCCCCGTATCTCCGAAACGGCAGGAACTGCCTTTGCAAAAAAAAACTGTTCAGCATATTTCCCGTCAATACTGTCGAATGTTTTTTTTTTCATTTTTATCGAATGTTTCGTTCTCTATTGAGCTATTGAGTTTTACACTTTTGTTTCATATCTCTAAAACGGCTGGACCTGCCTCTGCAAAAAAAATCAGTATGTCTTCCCGTCAACACTAATCGTATATTTTTTGAATCAATATAATTTCAAAAAACCGAATTTCTATTTTCAGCACTTCTTGTTCCGTATCTTCGAAACGGTTAGACTTATCTTTATTAAAAACGTCTCCTAATAAATGGGAATCGAATGCTTCTTGAATAATTCAAATCGATTTATCCGTGCACAGGAAATCATAGACAAAAAACTGTATCCATACATACATACACACATCCATTTTTTTCTTTCAAAATTCATTCTTAGTGCCGCCCCAGCTTTTCTCTCTTTCGGATAGCATCGTTGACAAACTCCAACCTGTGGCTCTGTACCACTAATCAGATTGCAAAGTCCCAATATTATAGTCGCATATATCACATTTAATTTTTCACGGGACTATCATGATTATAACACAAACAGTTCTAACCAAATGTATAGTCCCATTATTTGTCAAAAAAAAAACTTTTATACCGTTCATTGCACTTTTAAACCGTTCATTGCACTTTTATAACGTTCATTAACTTCAACTTAATTTCTTATTATTACACACATAACAACATTACAATTACAAGACGATATCGAAACATGATAATATACAATCAACACAAACCACATATATAAACATATATAAACCAAGTACTCTATCGTTATACCTAGTTAATCGTCTCATTTTTAACTTCCCGTAAGGCAAGTTATAGTAATCGCAAAAAAATCGAAAATGAAATTTTTTATATATCTTTACGTTTTAAAACCTTCTGAACATTTTGGCATACCTTAGAAAAAATGGAAATATGTGTGTGTGTGTGCGTGTATGTATGTATGTATTTGCGGATACAAATTTTTGTCGACGATTTCGAAGGAGACGTGCTGATTAGTTTTTGGCGAAGGCAGGTCTAGCCATTCCAAAGATACGGGGCAAAAAGTGCCGAAAACGGTAACTCAGTTTTTAAGAGAACGGAGCATCCGATTTGAATAATTCAAAAACCATTTTACTTGTATTAACAAGATGAAGAATTTGTCAAATTTTCATGAAGGCAGGTCTAGCGTTTTCGGAAAAAAATGCCATTCGGCGGTTCAAAACGATCATTAGACATATGCACATCAAATTATCAGATATTTTATAGAGATTTTAACAATAAGTATATTTGTTTTTACATTTCTATGGGTTCCGTACCAATGCTTATGCGTTAGACGGCGGCGCGGCACTTGCGCGCTTTGACATTTTGTCTCTACGCAGTTCAAGCAGTACGATTGCTTTGAAAAAAAGTTCAGAATTTCCAAAAGATGTCAAAATGCAGAAAACATTTTTCTTTTCAAAAAAATTTTGTTTTCAAAAAAAAAAATGTTCAAAAAAAGTAATTTTTTGTCAAATTTATAGTTTCTCAAAAATCTAGTTTTTTCGAAGTAAATTTTTTTCAAAAATGTTAATCGTTTTTAAAAAAATAATAATTTTTGGTACGGGAAGTTCCAGCAATTTGCCTTAAGGCATGATGTCTTAATTGCCTTAAGACAGAATTCCAGTTACAGCTAGTAATTTTAACAAACGTCAAAAATACTACTCATTCTCTCAAACTTTGATGATTTTTTAAAATTAAACTACTTGTCGTAAGGCCGTAATATTTCAATAAGTTCTATGAGACCATGACATGTATCGCCAAAAAAAGTTTCTAAAATCGGCTTATATATTTTTTTCAAAATTAATTACAAGAAAACGGCTCGGTAGATTTTCAACTAAAACTAACCAGAATCATTTCCAAATAATATCTTTCGAACAGTTTCTGATTTTTTAAAATCGATTCGGTAGTATGGGCTTAAAAGTGGACGTAAGGTTTAACACTTTTTTTTTAAATCACAAAGAAGCGACTCGGCAGATCGTCGCACAAAACTGACAAACGTTAGTCTTCATTAAGATACATCAAATGGCTTTTAAATTTCTGAAATCGATTCAGGCGTTTTTGAGAAAACGTTCATCAAAGATCTAATTTGAATGTCAAAAAAACGATACTAATTTTTGCAAACTTTGATGAATTTTTAATGTTAAAAAGCCGTAATATTTTAGTATGATCTATAATACTATGGTATCTATCATAAAAAAAATCATAAAAATCGTCGGAAAAAAATATAACACTTTACCAAAAACTCATCAGGTCGATTCCCAACCAGTATCTTTCGAACGGTTTTTTAATTTTTAAAATCCATTCGGGCTAAAACATGAACAAAAATTTTTTCACTTTGCTGCGATTTACAAAGAAACGGTTCGGCCGATCGTACCTCAGAACTGACAAACGATAGTCCTCATCGAGATACATCGAATGGCTTTTAAATTTTTGAAATCAGTCTAGCCGTTTTTGAGAAAACGTCGATTTATGGCAATAAATATGTTCACGCACACACACTTTTTCCAAGAATGGTTTGAAACGTCAAAGAAACATAAAATTAGTGAATCGAATTTTTTGATGAAAACAAAGTTCTCCTTCGGGAAGTTAATAAAAAAAATTCTTCCATTGAAATTTTGAAAAATAATTGCCTATCCCAAAAACTAATTTCACACTGTCAACACAAGCAAAATGCTTTTCGAATCACTCAAATCGGATGCGCCGTCCTCTCAAAAACTACAATTTTTGCATATTCAATTTCGGATCTCTAAAACGGCTGGACCTGTCTTTACCAAAAACAAATCACCTCAACTAATCACTTCTTCCAATCATTATAAGTTGAATGTTAAATAAGTCAAATCATTCAAATGGGAGGGTCAGTCCACTCAAAAAATTAATTTCTAATTTATGCATTCTTTGCTCCGCATATCCAAAACGGCTGGACCTGCCATTGCCGAAAACTAATCAGTACGTCCTCTTGTAAGTAGAAATCGAATGCTTTTTGAATAATTCAAATCGGATGATTCGTGAGCCCAAAATCGAAGACAAAAAATTATATCCATACATGCGCGCACACACAAAACGCAAAGATATGCAAAAAAATTCATTTTCGGGTTTCGGACGGTTACAATAAGTAGTACGGGAAGGTAATAATGAAATTGAATGCACAAAATGCACCACAAAATGAATATGAATTTATAGCCTGGTCAATTTACGCATTCAAGGTTGCTATAATTCATAATGGGCTGTAACTTGGCAAAATTGTTTCAAATACGTATTTTAAACAATTTCGGATCGATGAGGTCTTTTGAGATTTCTTTTATAATTGTACAATTATAAAAGAAATCTCAAAAGACCTCATCGATCCGATGCGAGCTAAAAAAATGGCACTAGGTCAAAGTAAAAAAATGACCTTTTTGCGATTTTTAGCTAAATGGTCAGTTTTATCGCAAAATTACATGAGAAAATATTGTAGAGCATAAAATTATCTATAAAATGCATGAATGGTTTTTTTTCTGCTCAGGGACACCGTTTTAAAGATATATAACTTTGAAAAGTACATTTAAACGCCACGAGGTAGTGCATACCATAGATAAGTAAGCATAAAATGACGCATACAACGTTGACGCCGATACACATACAACGACAGATCTCGACTAATCACAATCGAACCGTATAGAAATATCATCGAGAGCGAATGACGAATCATTGGCACTCGACTCTTATCTGCCGTAACTCGCACCTAAAGAAGTTTCATTTCAAAAGAAAAAGAAGAAGGAGAAGGTCAAGAAAATTGATACGAAAAAGATGTAGAAACATTTGAAAATTATGACTCCCATAAAAAAATTTAGTGGCTTTTCTATAATTACCGTCTGTATTATTACCAACCAAAATTCACAAATATTATATTGCAAATGTTCCGAACAAACAAAATCACGTAAAAATACGAGCTAAGCACACTAACTCGTAGGTGGCGTTTAAACGTACTTTTCAAAGTGATATATCTTTGAAACGATGTCCCTGAGCAAAAAAAGTATGCGTTCATTTTTTGTAGATAATTATGCTCTACAATATTGTCTCAGGTAATTTTGCGATAAAACTTACCATTTAGCTAAAAATCGCAAAAGATTCATTTTTTTTACCTTTGATCGTGTGCCATTTTTTTAGCTCGCATCGGATTGATGAGGACTTTTGAGATTTCTTTTATAATTGTATTTTTAACAATTTTGCCAAGTTACATCCCATTATGAATTTCAGTAACCTTCACCCTGATTTTAGGTTTAAATTGACCGAGCTATTAGTAATTTCTGCATTATACAAACCCAGCTAATTCAACGAAACTTCCTTGCGGTATTGTGTCCTGCAGCAATGTATTATCACAAACAACTGTTACGCGATTTTCTGCACCAAACATCAAGAAATCCGTGACCTCTGCTTCAAATGGCAAGTGACCGATTTCATGAGACATGGCCATAATTCCATTGACATACTGTAACAAATTTCGGTTACTGATAAAATAATTAAATTTATCACGCTTACATTATTATTATCCATTATTAGAAATGCTTAAAAATTCTAAGCTCCTATGAATTATATTATTGATTAAAATTAAATGATAAGAAATATTTATGGGAATGAAGCGGACTAAATCGAATTTCTTATTACTTACAAGAAAGCCTGTATCATTAAGAAATATGATTATGGAAATTTTCACAGAACAAGACTGAAACGATAAGTTATTAATATAGCTACCAGAAGAAGTTGGTTTCTGAAACCAATCAGTTAAAATTAAATTATTTAGGTGTCTAATAATTTTAGTGTCTTAACAACTAATGGAATTATTCACTTGTTTTAACTTTTTTAATTCAAATTGTGTAAATAAACGTAGTTGTTCTTGCTTACTTTCAGAAAGCTATAATTTTCTATCACGCCCCTGATTGATTCCTCTACCTTTTAAAAGGTATAACAAATTTAGAAAGAATTAATATATAGCATTCGCGGTTTAGATACAATATCACTCTGATTTTTTTTACCCAAAATAATTGCTTCAATTATGTTGCTTATAAATTTTATAATTTCGTACCATATTTTAACTGGCTTTTAGTAATTTTAATATCTAAATTACATTTTTCTCACTAATAATTGAGTATACATTATAATTTAAGTTTATATTTGTTTATATTTTGAATTAATTTGTCAAATCCTGTTCACATGTGCTCTATTCAACCTACGATCAACAAAATTATTTCAGTAAATGGAGAGAAAAGAAGCGTGTGCCCAGCAATTTTTTTACTATGCTCTTGATTTGCTTGATATTTTGAAAATAGGCTAATCTTGATCTCAAGTTCAGAAGTAAAAACAATTTGCACTCCTTCACCACCCACGGCATTAATTGGGTTATAACTCTTTTAATTCTGATTTTATCAGAACTTGTAATATACTATTTTAAATGTAATTAAATGACCTACAACTTTCTTACCTTTTTTCATAAATTTTACCGTAATTTATCTTATTTTGAAACAATTATAACTATATCAATATTTGTGTAACAAAATAATAATAAAAACCAATAATTAGTCAGAAAAAGACCTTGAATTTCAGAGATATAATAATGAGAAATTGGTTGTTTTTTTAATGGATTTTTTTTAATGAAATCATGAGTTTTTTGAAAATTGTTTGTACTAAAGTTACAGTATTTTCTAGAATCCATCAAGATTTCTTAAACCAAGTTAATTTTAGTTGGAATACGATTATTTTTAATTTTGGTGGAAGTGGTACTCATAAACTATTTGATTTAAATGAAAAAAAAAATTATATGCGTCTATTTTAAGCTTATTTTGAGCACCATTTCCACATCGAGCTTAATAATGTTCCTAGAACACTACAAAACAGCGATTTATTAAGATTTTAATTTATATAATTTTATTCATTTCATTATTTTCGTTAAAATGTATATTTCTGAAGATATTAGCAAACAGCGCTTTTAATTTTTCTTTAACGTTTAGTTAAAAAATAATAATATATCAAATTGAATTTTAAATAGGGTACGTTTAAGGCGCAATCACCGACATTTCACAATCGTGAGACCCATGCGCAGACTGCATCACCTGTCAGACGCATGTTGACTCTATCTTATTATATTACATATTTTAATTTTTGGCACATCTCCGCTGCTTTTTGGCAATAATAATGTAGACATTACATTTTTCTTAATTATAATCAAGAATTTATTATATTTTAAAATTGTCTTAGCCTATAAGTGAATGGAAATGTTTGGCAGATTACAGTCTTCATTTGTTTTTAATGTCAAACTATGCCTCGAATATTTTCAAGGTCAAACAAAGATAAGCAGTTTTTGTAATTTTTTCAACATTAAAAAATCTTATAAAATTCCCCGAACAAACTTCAGGAAGATTTATGAAAATCCGTGTAATATTTTGGGATGATTAATCATTCATACCCCATTACAACAGTTCTCGTTGAACCCTCGTAACGAACGGACGTGCTGTGAGAGCGCTCGCGTCGAAATTAAACGCGCAAGTAATCCATAATCATAGGTTAAACATTACTGTGAAAGTGAAATTAATCCACAAAAGTGATCACAATTTAAATATTTTTCTAATTGTATCCCCATATGGGGGTACGTTAAGTGATATTATAGTTTCCATTTATGAAAACACTTCAAGAGAATAATAATATTCAAAGTTCAGACTGCGAATTCGATGAAGGCCAATTAAAAAACAAAATACAATCTAACACAATGTCAACTAATTTGAATTCAGAGGAGACCGAAATAACAATGGAAGAAGATGATATTTCTTGGCAAATAGCTTCAAAATCGAAAAAAAGAAAAACACAAGATCCTAGAACTCCAATAGAACTAAGGAATAGATTCAGTGTATTAGAAAACACGTCGAATGAACCCGAAAAAATTGTCAAACCTCCGCCGATCTTTGTTTCAAACGTTTCTGATATTGACGACATGTTCAACGACATAAAAAAAGTGTTAAACGAAAAACAATATTACTATAAATGCATGCTTGATAATTCAATTAAAATCCAGTGCTCAAATTCTGACTCATATAGACATCTAGTGAAGTTATTAATAACCAAGAAAGCCGAGTTTCACACTTTTCAACTTACAGAAGAAAGAGCATTTTGAGCAGTAAGTAGAAATATCCACCATTCAACATCCATTGAAGAAATAAAATCAGAACTGCTCAAATCGGGACACGTAGTAAGAAACATAACTAATATTAGAAGTAAATATGATAACGAACCACTTAACTTGTTCTACATTGACTTAGAACCAGCTGATAATAACAAGTATGTGTTTAACATAACTAAATTTAAAAACTCAATTATAAAAATTGAACTACCTAGAATTCACAAACGAATAGTACAATGCAGCCGTTGCCAAAAGTATGGTCACACCAAGGCATATTGCCATCATATCCACCGCTGTTTGAAATGTTCAGATTTTCATGAGACTGCAAAGTGTAAAAAAGAACCTCATCTTCCAGCCAAATGCACCTTATGTGATCAAGACCATGTTTCGAGTTACAAAGGTTGTCCCGTATATCAAAATTTATACGCTCAGAAGTATAAACAAGAGGTCCGATTAACAAACCGAAATGCAGTTTACTCAAATCCGACTTACACTCAACTCAACATACTACCGAATCAAATATGAAACAAACATTTCCTACGTTCAAATCTTAACAACGATGCCACTAAAAATAATCGTTCCTTTCAAAACTCATCACCAGATTCTTCCACTCCAATAAATGAATTCTTAACCGAGTTCAAAATTATGTTCCAACAAATGTACAAACAAAATTCAACTATTCTCAATATGCTAACCATTTTAGTAAACAAATTAAATAATGGTAGAAGCAATTAAAATATGTCAATGGAACGCAAACGGCGTCATTCAACGTAAATACGAATTGGAAATATTTCTAAAACTCAATCTAGTCGATATTCTACTAATTTCCGAAACAAACTTTAATGTTAAATCATATTTCAAAATTCACAACTACATAACCTACTCTGCAAATCACCCGGATGGGAAATGTCATGGAGGAGCAGCAATTCTTATAAAAAACAATATTAAACACCACACCCTGCCTACTGTTCAATCAGAGACTATACAAGCTTCTTTAATCTCTATGCAAACCAAAAATTATGATATAACACTAGCATCTATTTACTGCCCGCCAAGACATAAAATTTTAGCCGCTGATTATACTTCATTTTTCAACAGTTTAGGCAATAAATTCATTGTCGGAGGTGATTTTAACTGCAAACACACATCATGGGGATCTAGACTAACCACTGCCAAAAGAAAAGAACTACTAACATCAATAAATCAAATAAATGCTTCACATATAACTACTAGTCAACCAACATATTGGCCAACCGATGTTAACAGAATTCCAGATTTGCTTGATTTCTTCATAATAAAAGGTATTCCAACATCGCAACTCATTATTGAACCTAACTTTGATTTATTTTCCGACCATTCCCCAATTCTTTTAACCTATTTTTCAAGTCCGATTCCTGTTTATCGGCCTTGCAGTTTATAAATCGGCAATAAATTTACTGACTGGAACAATTACAGAAACATTATAAATTCAAAAATTAAGCTAATTCAACGCCCGAAACTCGCTGATGAAATTGACAATCAAGTTTTGTTTTTGAATAAAACTATCATTGACGCATGCGTTGAATCAACACCAAGTATCCCACCACGAAAAGATAATCAAGTAATACCATCCGACATAAAAAGATTAATAGCTGCAAAGAGGAAGGCCAGGCGGAGGTGGCAACAAACTCATTGGCCGGAGGACAAAAGTAGTGTTAACCAAATTAGCAATAAATTATTCGCCATTTGGAAGAATGATTCCTTTAATTCATATGTTTTGCAGCTAAATAGATGTGATGCCTCTATTTGGAAGCCTATAAAGAACAAACATAAACCTGTAATGTCAAAATCGCCTCTCAAAGTTTGCTCTCAGAACCACATAACTTGGGCTAAAAGTGACGCTGAAAAGTGTAAAGCATTCGCAGAATACTTGATTGATGTTTTCAAAAAACAAAACTTGTCACCTGGAATTGAAATATTGAATGCCCTTCAAGGAAATTACCAAACGTCTACCATAAGACCTTTTAAACCAAGTGAAATCAAAAGTAAAATCAAAGTTATCAAATCAAAATCAGCCCCCGGAAACGATCAAGTCTCTCCTAAAATGTTAAAAGAACTTCCAGCAAAATGTCTATTATTTATCACATCCATTTTCAACTCCATTCTTCAATTTAACTACTGGCCATCTGTTTGGAAGAATGCAAAAATCATTATGATCCCAAAACCAAACAAAGATTCATCTGACGTAAAATCTTATAGACCTATAAGCCTGCTTCCATCCCTATCAAAAGTATTCGAAAGACTAATTTTACAAAGACTATTAGAAGATCATCCCGAAGAATCCTGGATACCTAACCACCAATTTGGTTTTAAAAGACATCACTCAACAATACAGCAATGCAACAGAATAACCAACTCAATCCTCACAGCCCTGAATAAAAAAGAATTTTGTGTAGCAGTTTTTCTAGACATCAGCCAGGCCTTCGACAAAGTTTGGCACATGGGATTATTATATAAATTAAAGAAAACATTTCCAAAATATTTCACAATTTTTGAATCTTACTTATCAAATAGAACCTTTCAAATTAAAGAAAATGAAGAACTCTCCTCTCCAAAACCAAATCATTCCGGTGTTCCGCAAAGTAGTGCTCTCAGTTCAATACTATATTTGCTATACACCAGTGATATGCCACTCGATCCGACATTAACGATAAGCACCTATGCTGATGGCATTGCTATAACCTCAAGTCATAAAGATGTGACAACAGCTACTTTTTTACTTCAAAATTACCAGGCGAAAATAGAACTATGGCTAGATAAATGGAACATAAAAACTAACGCTAAGAAATCTCAACACCTCATCATTTCACTGAGAAGTCACAGAAGTCCTGACTTGTATTTGAATAAGACAATTATACCAAACCAGGATTCCGTGAAATACCTAGAAATACATTTAGACAGTAAACTAAATTGGAAAACGCATATTTTAAAGAAAAAAAAACAAATAGATTTGAAACTGAAGGAAATAAACTGGCTAATGAGAAGATCATCTAAACTATCTCTAGAAAATAAACTATTATACAAAGCAATAATAATCCCAATATGGACTTATGGGATAGAGCTATGGGGATGCGCCAACAAGAGTAACATTCAAATAATCTAGACTCTAGATAATAGTAAAAAAGACCAAGTGACAAATTTTTAAAAAACAGAAAAAAACACATTTTTACAGTGATGAATTAGCTGGAAGTTGGACTAAAACATAGTCAGATGCTTTTTATTTGATGTGTCCTATTGGTTGTTATGTTTTTTGTTTAGTTTTCATAAATTGGACCCGCGTAACCTTATATATGTGTATTTTTTTTAAAATAATCTGCGTCTTTGACGTGAGTCAAATTTTGACCTTTCCTCGACGTTTTCTCGTCTGAACCGATGTTAAAATTTAAAAACTATAAAATCAAACTGGATAAGCGCTTGCGTTGATTAGTTTTTTGAGAAAATTGGTCGATCCGTTTCTTTACTATTGGCAGAAAAGTGCTAAAATTATCGTCCATGTTTTTGTCAAAAATTCTTAGTCGTTTTTGCTCAAACTATTCGATTGATATCATTTGGAAATAAATGGTTTCTGGCGAAGATCGGTCAAGTCGTTTCTTTTTCATAATAGGTTGTCATTTTTTTGCGATTTAAGTGAAACTTTACATGGCGATAGAGTTTCTGCTCTAAATGAACGTACTAAACTAGGCCTGCGACAAGTGGTTTACTTATGATAATTAAAGTTTTGGATTATTTTCCATCAATGTGTATTATTCAAACCATTTTTCAAAAATCACTACTATATTTGAAAAAAATTGCAATAGTTTCTCACTTCAAAATGGTTTACAGCGATGGACAAAACGTGGACAAAAAAATGCGGACATACAAAATACACACACACACACATATCAATTTTTTCTGAGGTATGCCAAAGTATTCAGATATCTTCAAAACGTCGAGAAATGCAAAAAAATTCATTCAAATCTAAAATGATTTTTTGCATTTCTCGACGTTTTGAAGATATCTGAACACTTTGGCATACCTCAGAAAAAATAGATGTGCGTGTGTGTGTGTTTTGTATGTCCGCATTTTTTTGTCCACGTTTTAGGGCGCACATATCAACCGATTTGAATGGTTCAAAAAACAATCGATTCCTATTGATAGGAAGATGAGCTGATTAGTTTTTGGCGAAGGCATGTCCAGCAGTTACGGAGATAAAGAGCAAAGAGTGCAGAAAATAGAAATCGAGGTTTTGAGAGAACGGAGCATCCGATTTGAATTACATAAAAAACATCCAATTTGTAATGATTGGGAGAAGATATGATTAGTTTTTGGCAAAGGCAGGTCCAGCCATTTCGAAGATACAGAGACAAATGTGCAAAAAATGGTAGTTTTTGAGAGAACTGAGCGACCGATTTGAATGATTCAAAAAACTTTCTGCTTGTTTTGACAAAATAATTGCCTTTGAAAAAAAATTGTTTCAATTTTTTTATTTCAATTTTTTTTTTTGTATATCGAAAATAATTCAGATTTTAATTTTAATTCTGACTTAAGTTTAAAACTTATATACTTTAAATAAATGGTTTTAACTTTGCAATTCAGTTTATATAATTTTTATAAATATTGGACATTGTTACAGTATTTTTAACAATCTATTTGAAAACATTTAATATTCCTCGAACATTTACGGTGCGGGTAGTTTCAGCAATTTGCCTTAAGGCACGATGCCATACACCACTATTTTATATGTTGATTAAGTCGTCTATTAATAGGATTACTGAAAGTTCATGCATAAAGGCCACTCACAATCAGTTTATTTATTTGATTTTTGAATGAATTTTTTTTCCTAAACTGTAATAAAACATATATTCGCAATACGATTAGAAAATCCTTAAATTTTAGGGTTTTTGATTCCGCCATTCGTCTACAATCAGTTAAATATTCGAGTTGTAAAATATGTTTGGTAACAAAATACATAAATAAGATCATTATGAAGTAATTTTGTTGTTGAATTAGTGTTTTATCTAAGTCCTAAAACAGGCTCAGGGGGGGTCATGACCCCCGTGACCCCCCCCCTGGATCCGTCACTGTCGATGTACTGAATGTTTGTAATGTATATATTTTATTATACCAAGATATATATGTATATATATATATACACACGCACATACTTATAATAAAGTTATGAAAAATCTTTTTTTTTCATACCGATGCGCCCTCGGTAAGTTTCAGATTTAGTTTTGCGCCCTTCACGGCATTCAGGTTGCCGACCCCTGATCTAGAGAGTACAAAACAAAACTCTGAGAATGATCTGTAAGGCTCCGTGGTTTATGACCAACCACATGATCCATAAAGACTTAAAAATTCCAACAGTGGCGGAAGTTATTAAGAACAGAAGTTTTATCTTTCAAAACAAATTGGATGCACACGTCAATCCGGAAATGCAAATTAAAACGCCTGAAAAGAAAATGAGCCAGCGATCTACCGTCAACAACATAATTTCCCTGTTTTGCACAGGAAAATTTTCAAACAAGTTATTTTTTAATTATTATTTATTATTGATTATCGTTTTTATTATTAATACTATTATTTTAATTATTTATTATTGATTCATTTATTTTTATTTCTTTTCTTTAATTTCTTTTATTTTATTTTATTTTCTTCTTGATTTTGATTTTCAATACCATAACTTTTAACTTGTAGATTGTATTGTAATCTAATTGTTAAAATTAGCATAAATGAAAAAAAAACCCATTACATAAGAATTCTATATGTAAGATATTTATATAGATACTAGCTGACCCGGCAAACGTTGTTTTGCTAAGTAAGGTATTTTCTAAACAATTTCTATAGTATCAAAAAAATAATATTTTAATTTAATTGTATAATAATGTGTTGTTTGAATGCTATATACAATAAGGTATTATAAAAACAATAAACCCCATTAGTTGTCTATATTTTATTAATACAATCAAAGTGGAAGTTTTATACACTTTCTATAGAAAACATGGCATAATCCAATCTAAGTTTTTCTTGGTCTTTCAACTTACATAGTCATTACAAATTCCATTTAATCGAATGTTGATTGCGTTTTTGAGTTTTTTTTTTTTTTTTTTTGATTTTGGAGTTTGTGTATAATTGTAAATAATACTACTGAGCTCATGCAAGGAGAGATAGAAAATGCATTAGGTATCTCTTCTTTTACCTGATTTTTGAAAAGTTTCAAGTAACATACCATGAATTAAAGTAAATTTAATAAAAAGTATATATGTAAAGCAGGGCAAGGCACGAAGATCCAATTTGACTTTGAGCAAATATAAAATATATTATGAAAATCAAACCAATTATATCACAACAAATGACACATTTCAAACGAATTATTATCTGACTACCAGCTACTTTATCATTGTTAAAATGTGTTTTTTTGCTGTCTCAAAAACTTATTATCTAGACCTTTTTACCCTATAGGCAAGGTAACTTGGAACGGCCAGATGGCAAGCAGGTTTAATGTCTTATTTTAATTTTAAAGGTATTTTACAAAATAATTACATTATTAACTAATGCTAAAAAACTACCAACAGAAGAAAATACTTTTACTATGGATTTTCAGATTACCGTTTATCGCCCAATAGCAAAGTCATAACAATCAAGGTTATAGCTGGTTATACATCTTTTTCCCTTTACTTTCAAATAATGTTGTTAAACATTGATTAGCTTTACTGGTTTTGAACATTTCGGTGGTAAAACTTTTAACCCCAGACCTTCAAATATTACTATCCATTCTTCAATAAATTCTGGGAAATTATAACTGGGAATAAGTTATTCGACAAAATGTTCCTTTGATATATTTCAAATTTAGATTCTGATTTTAAATCACATAAATAAAATAAAAATATTTTCTAGAGAATGTTTTATAAATACCAATGAGCATATAATTATACAAATGAGTTCTTTCACAGCATCGTGTTTGAGAAAAATATGATTTGTCAACCTTACTGAGTTTTATAGTTCACTTTACTACGAATGGGCAATAAAACTGTCATTACATAATAATCGTTAATTATTTATTTAAACAATGGGCTTACATACGAATGGGCAATAAAACTGTCATTATATAATAATCGTTAATTATTTATTTAAAAGAAATAATTTTATTATTGATTCTTTTGATTTTCATCTAAATCGGTTCAGTCATTCGTGAGGTTTAAGTGTTCTAACTTAAGCGATCCTCTTATATATATATATATATATATATATATATATATATATATATATATATATATCTCCTATATATATAAAAATAAGTCGAGTTTTCCTTCCTGACAATATAACTCCAGAACGCACAAACCAATTTCGACAATTTTGCATTCGTTGGAAAGGTCTCGAGCTCCGCAAGGTTGATAGCTAAGAAAATTAGTTGTGCATGGCATTGTGCCTTAATGCAAGCTGCTGAAACTTAACGCACCGTAATTAAATTTTCGAGTAATGACATTAGTGAGAATTATCAAAATTATGCTTGGTTAAGTCAACGAGCAATTCTTGCCGCAAAGAATAATGATGTACACGCACTGAATTTTACCATTCAATCAAAAATTGCTGGCGATTTGGTGACATACCAATGATTCCGACTGGTCTTCCGTTTGACTTCAAACGATTGCAATTTCCAGTTCGCCTTGCGTTCGCAATAACAAGTCGCAAAACCAATCGCTTAGTGTTTGCGGGATAAATTTCAAACAGATTATTTAGATAATCATTGTTTTTCACATGTGCAGTTATACGTTGCCTGTTCACAAGTTGGAAAACCATCCGCTTTGTTTGTGTTAACGTCAGACCAAAAAACAAAAAATGTGGTTTACCAAAGAGCACTTCAATGAAACGGATAATTTGCGTATTCACTTTCATTTACTTAGAGAAGTTCAACTAAAAAACACTTCATTTTTGTAATCGAAATAAATTCATTACTGTTGTATAATAAAATCACATTTTTCCTTTTCAAATATAAAACAAACAAAAAATTTCTTCATCTTTCTCACGAAACCATCTGGTGGCGAAACGAAGTTCGTCGGGTGTGCTAGTATATATATATATATATATATATATATATATATATATAATCAAAGAATTATATATAATCGAAGAAATTATCGAAGAATAGATAGTAATATATGAAGATCCGGGGTAAAAAAGCTCCACAACCGATGTGTCAAAAATCAGTTATGTTAAGCATTGTTTCACAACAATATTTGAAAGTAGAGGAAAAAATATGTATAACCAGCTATAACCTTGATTTGAAAACGGTAATCGTTGAAATGGGGGAAATAAACGGTATTCTTTAAAAATCCATAATGAAAGTATATTCTTCCGTTGGTAGTTTTTTAGCATTAGTTAAAAATGTAATTATTTTGTAAAATATCTTAGAATTATAATAAGGCTTCAAACCTTTTTGCCACTTGCCCGTTTCAAGTTACTCCGCCTATAGGGTAAAAAGTTTTAGTTAAATTTTTTTGAAAGATATAAAAAAGCACATTTCTACAATGATAAAGTAGAAGGCAGTTTACAGAACGTAGTCAGATAATCGTTCGTTTGATATATGTTATTTGTTGTGATATAATTGTTATGGTTTTCACAATATAGTTTATATTTGCTCATAGTCAAATTGATTTGATTCAAAGATTTAACCATAAATATGTTTAAGAAGAGCAGAATATGATTGATTTTTTTATATAAAATGAATAAAATTGTGGAAAAATTATTGAACAGAAATATGACAATATAATCAACATTATAATGATAAAAATAAATGAGTGGATTATATAACAAAATATTAAAAATGTTGAAACATTAGAAAGTTTTAGAAGAAATAGTTACCGAAAAAAGCAGAATTAATTACCAGTATAATTGATTTTACACTAACACTTTTTCACTAAAAAAGATTTTATCAAAAACAGTGATCTTGTGAATTTCTTTTCAGACGAAGAAACAAATTTTGCAATTCAAAATTTCTTTAAATTATGTCTTTCTTGAGTTTGTTACGTGAGACAAAAAGTATTATTCTCTCGATGTTATGAGACGACTATTGGTAACACACTGATTATTGAACTAAATGATTTTTGAGAAGAAAACACCTAACACTTGAAATCTGTGTGTATATGAGTGTCTTGTTTTTATATATCAGGATGCAAATACTTAAATTATTGATCTTAATTAGATGTCGATATTAATTATTTGTCAAAAAATCTAACAAATTTCAATAAGAATCATGTAACAGAATGTGATCTTGTCCAATATATTGGAAAGTACAGTCGTTAATCACTACTACCAACAGCAAAACCACCAATTTTATTTACTGCAACATTCCTTACGAGGAAGAATTATATTATTATTTTGCCAAAATTCTGTTAGATGAAAACATTTTAGTATCAGGCTCATCCTTACACTCCTTCAAAAAAAAATTTACGAACATTAAATCCCCTACGCCATCCAATTTCAATACTAACGTAGTCTACTTTGTTTCCTGTAACGACTGTACTTTTGAATATATTGAACAAACCTCGCAATATATACACAAAAGAATGAGACAACATGAACTAAGTGTCGTCCATCATGAACAAAAAAATTTTAAAAGTACCCTAGTACAACACTCTATTGAAAACGCCCACTCATTTAATTTTACCCCAAAGAACTTATATCACGAAAGTTGCATCTTTAGGAGATTATTTGCGGAAAGTTGTCTTATTCTTATGAATGTTTCTAATAGTGTCAACATTAGATCAGATCACAGCCTATTACATGATTCATATATAAATTTTTTACATTTTTTAACAAACAATTAATATCGACTTTTATTTAAGTTCAATAATTAAAGTATTCACATCCTAACATATAAAATCACACACATACAATCGCATAGTTCTCAAGTGTTTTACACGTGTTTTCGTTATGACTCAGACTTAGTTCGTTTCCAATCGCCGACCTCCTAACATCGAGGGAATAATATTGTTTGTGTTTTTCAAATAATAATTTTTTAAAAAAGACAAAACATATAGTAATTTTGTTTTACAAAATCTACTTATTCGGCGGAAAAAAAAATTACTCATAAATTCACTTCTTGTTAATATCTTGTTTAGTGAAAAAATGCTAACATATATTCAAACATAAAAATAATTAATTCAATTTTTTGTCATTAACCTTTTCTAAAAAAAATTTCCATAACATTCAAAAATTTTTTTAATATCCTGTTAGATAATCCACTCACTTATTTTTACCATTTTTATTTTGATGTGGCGGAATTAGCTCATGTGTAGCGTTTCCGACTCACACGCCGAAGGTTCGAAGTTCAAATCCCCGGCATAATATAGAAATTCTATTAAAAAATAGTTTGAAATAAAAGTTAAAAATAGTTTGAAATAATGTTAAAAAATAGTTTGAAATAGTATTAAAAATAGTTTAATTGTATATAAAAAGGTTTGAGAATAAAAATTAAATTGAATAGAAGAAGTAATGGAAGTAATGAAGATAGAAGATATAATGATAGATAATAAAAGAAGAAAAAGAAGAATGAAGTTATGTTGATGAGTACATAGAATAGGATAGGACAGGGGTCGGCAAGCTTTTAACTGTAGTGTGCCAAGCCACTCTACCAATATGATTTAGAGTGCCACCTTAATTTTGAAATATATAGTTAGGTTCTAGGGGAGAAGAATTACAACCAAATTTATCTTTTAAACATTTTTATTAACAAATAACATGAATTTCTAATATAAACAGTGCTGGATTACCCCATAGGCCCGTTAGGCCCGGGCCTGGGGCGGCATAATTTAGGGGGCGGCAAGTTTTTCAAAATGTAAATATTTTAAACTCGATGAAATGACACGACAATTCATTTTAAGGATAGATCCTTAGTGCCAAGTCTGGCACGCGTGCCGTAGGTTGCCGATGCCTGGGATAGGATATATAAAATAGGAAGAAAAATAGGATTTATATAAGAAAAATAGTATGAACATGAAGATTGTATTGAAATTGAAATATTGTAATGAAATTAAAATATGTTGTAGGTGGCTAAATGCTCGAGTAAGCGAGGCCAATAAAAAAAAAAAAAAAAAAAAAATTTTGATCATATCATATTTTTGTATATTATTTTTTCAACTAATTTATTATGTAAGAAAAATCCATTTTCTTTTCTTATACATATGGTTTGCTTAAATCTCATCAAGATCATGTTTCTTGAAAGATGGCCTGAAGATGGAACGTACCTAGTTCCGAAACGTCGACAGTAAATAAATAAATAAATAAAGAAATTGTTTATTGAAAAACTTTTCTTGTTTTTTATTACTTTTTGGATTCTTGTTCGAAACTCTACATATATATATATATATATATATATATATATATATATATATATACCAAGCCCTAAGACCCAGGAGCAAAGCACAAACAAAAAGCTGCTATAGTCATTTAGCCCCGCCTCTGACGCAGAAACACATCCGCTGAAAAAATCGGCTGTAGAAAATAACTGGACGGAAGTGGCTCGACGAAGTTCGAAGAATAAAGAGACAAGGAGCCCGACAGTAACCTTGAAGGTAACCGAGAAACCGGCAACCATAGACGACACTCCCGGCAATTTCGAAATCGGCTGTATGGGGCGCCGAATATTCGGCCAACAGAGGAAATGACGTGGCAGACTTTGCAGCAAGATTGGACCCAACTGTGCTGAATACTGGGAGTATTACAACTTTTAGAAGACCAGGATATCAGGAATCTATCCTCAACATTACGTTGGTCACTTCAAGAATAGCAAACATGATTGGAGACTAGACTGCATCTGAAGAGTATAGTGGCAGTGATCACCAGCATGTGACATTTAGTATTGGATCCGGTCCGACTTGACCAAGCAACTTTTGCAAACAAAGGTGGAATGCCAAGAAGCTTTACCATGAAGCGTTGCGAGCAGCCCTCGAGCAAACTTTACCAGAAGCACCAAAATCTCTAGCTCTGATGAATTGCATCGTAGCAGAACTATTCTCATTGAATTGTAGCAGAACTATCCTCAAGCAAAAAACATATCGGCGCAAAGAAGCGTCAGTGCAAAGGCAAGGAGCTCTGAGAGTTACCTGTGCCTATCGCATCGTCTCAGAGGCAGCTGTACTGGTAATAGCAAGAGCCACACCAATTGACTTGCTAGCATTCGAGTAACCAATTGACTTGCTAGCATTTCGGTATAAAGACTATCGTAACAACGCCGAAAACATTATAGGTACCAGGCTCACCCCCTCAAGCCTTGTGACCTACATGATGAAACAAGAAGAAATCTGGTCAGCTGTATGTGGGAGTAGTAATGATTATGACAATATATTAAATTAGAAACTCCCAACAATAAAAAAAATATAAATTTATTAACTATAAAAATATTTCGATATCAAAAATATACATGACATGTCCGATTGTTTTTTACAAATCAAAACCAGCCTGCTTGATATCGCCACACACTCCCTGCCCAGTGTTGATCTCACAGTTTAAAAAAAAAATACAGGGAAACACGTTATAAAAATGTGGTGGGAAAGCAGATTATAGCAGACCAGTGTTGTAATACTGGTCAATTACAAATTTCCATGTTTCGTTAGCAGATCCACCGTATGTGGTGATTTGACCTGCCATCAACTCCATATTCTGCATAAGGTTCTGACTAAAAAAAAAAAAATGTGGAAAATTTCCTGTACCTCGATGTCGGTGAACTTCTAAGATTCAGCCTCGATCTAATGGGTATTAGTTATATCAGAATAACTTAATGTTTAGAATGCATAATTTATGGGTACAGTTTCCATTTCTGCAAGTGTTGCATTCGTATCTGATGAGTTCCGATCAGAGAAAGAAGTTGGCTCTTTATCCAAATCAGGATCATTGGTTTCTTTGACATAAGAGTCCAGAATTGTGGAATCCAATAAATTATGTCAAATTTTGTTTTGACTCGTCGTTGTCACCGATAATGGGAGGTAGCATTATAAGACGAATTGTTGATTTAACAGAGAAAGAGAGGTTGAATTGCATTCCAATGAAAAGTTCAG
Organism: Ctenocephalides felis; assembly: GCF_003426905.1. NCBI lineage: Eukaryota > Metazoa > Arthropoda > Insecta > Siphonaptera > Pulicidae > Ctenocephalides > Ctenocephalides felis. Next base: position 57,067,195 of record NW_020537646.1, on the reverse strand, counting down.
GCTCCAAATTATTTTTACTGTCAGCAATAAACACTGAGATCTGGGTATACCAAATGAGTAACCTCGGAAGTCTGATCCAGATAGTAAGTGCGTTAACTATGATGGATTGGACTGGACATACCTTATAGGTCGTCACTGAAGACCAGTGATTATGGTGCTGCGTCAAAATCAATTTTTCTCAAATCATCGAAAAATAAAACTCCTTTTTTTGTCTTCATCTCCATCGTCGTGAGTCACCAATGTGGGAGTCGTAATGATTATGATAATATATTAAATTAGAAACTCCCAACATAATAAAAAAAATATAAATTTATTGACTATAAAAATATTTCGATATCAAAAATATACATGACATGTCCGATTGTTTTTTACAAATCAAAACCAGCCTGCTTGATATCGCCACATGTAGCAGCTTATACACAGCACCTTTTGAAGGATAAACCCGGAAAAAGGGATTAGTAGTCGAAAGCAGCGTTGCAAGGCGCAGCACGGACTGGATTGATGTAATGCTAACGCGGTTCCAACCCAGTCCTCTCCGTACCATCTGCGAGTGTTTTTTTAGTGGGTAAAAATCTCCACACTACTGTTCATCGTTGTCTGCTGTAGGATGGACAGCGGAGTATCAATGACGGCGGTGTCTCATTTTTTTGCGATTTTTTTTGCACCTCTATATATATATATATATATCTGTGTGTGTGTTGTGTGTGTGTGGGTATCATCAACATATATTTCTACTTGAATAACTCAAATATTATAATATAATATTATTTATTATATTAGATATATTTACATTGAAATTATAATTTATTATTTTCTTCTTCTGGCTGGCTACTGTCCGTGGTCCCAGGTCAGTAGTTGTTGACTCCATGAATGGTTGCGGTGAAAGAAAATTAGTCAGCGCCAATGAGTCGGGATGTCTAAATTGTATATCGTGGTGCCATCTGGTGCAACGTAGGCGGGTCCCACAAGCGGTGACACCAGTTGTCAAACCTCTTATATAGATGGTTTCCACAGGAGCCCCCCGCGGAGACTGGAGGTCATGATATTCAAAAATGAATTTTTCGGCGTGATCGAGTGAAATAGTTGTTATCTGCTTTGGCGATGATTGGTTGGTCTACTGGATCTGCGATGATGTAGGCTGGTTTGATGCAATCGATGGATACCTGTGTACAGCCTTTTTGTGTTCGTATGGTTACAGTTCTATCATCTCTCTTAAGAACTTCGTATGGACCTTGATATGGTTGTTGGAGTGACTTCCTGATAGTATCGTCGCGAAGGAAAATATGCGTGCATGTTTGTAGGTCCTGAAAAATAAATAGTTTGTTGTTTGTGTGATTACTAGATTTACTTGGTTGAAGATGCGCTATGTGTTGTCGAAGTATCGAGAGTAGATCAGCCGGATGTCTTAAAATTTCAGAATTTTTATGTAATTCAAAAATTTCTCCAGGAAGGCGGAGTGGTTTACCATACACCATTTCAGCTGCTGTCGAATTGATATCAGGTTTGTAAGCGTTTTGAATGCCTCATAGGATTAGCGGAAGTGCTTCCAACCATGTGTTGTCTTTGTAACACATTACCGCAGCCTTGAGTTGTCGATGGAAGCGTTCTATTAGTCCGTTGGAACATGGATGATAACTGCAAGTCCTGATCCTAATGGTACCTGTCAATTTGTTTGATGATCTAAATAATTCAGATTCAAATTGAGTATCTCAATCAGTCGTTATTTTGACTGGAGCTCCGAAACGTGGTATCCAGCATGATAAAAATCCAACTGCTACTTTTTCTGCAGATATTCCTTGTAGTGGGTATACTTCTGGCCATTTGGTAAATCGATTAATAGTTGTCAAACAATATTTATAAGAGTTAACAGGAGGTGAAGGACCAATTATATCGATGTGTACATGTGCAAATCTTGCTATTGGCAATGAAAACGTTGCGTGAGGTGCATATACATGCCGTGTTATTTTGGATTTTTGACAATCCTGATATGCTCTAGCCCAATCGTGGTAGTTTTTCTGTATAAATGGCCATACGTACCGTGCAGTAATAACACGCAAAGTTGCTCGTATCCCAGGGTGACTCAAACCATGTAATGAGTTAAATATTTGTCTTCGCAATGGTGCCGTAATATAAGGTCGTGGATGAGCCTTTGCCGTGACGCAAAACAACTTTATGTTTGTGCCTGGTACTGGAATTTCTTCTAATTGTAGTTTGGTTTCTTGCATCAAAAGGCGTTTAAGTTTTGCATCATCGTTCTGCTGCTGTGCTAGGATTTTGAAGTTAAGTAAATTATCTTCTGTAATGATTTCGACTTGTGACAGTGTATCAGCTATGATATTTTCCTGGCCCCTGATGTATTTTATGTCAGTTGTAAACTGTGAAATAAAATTTAGATGGTTTAATTGAACTGGCGGAATGGTTTGTGATCAGTGTATATTGTGCAGTGATGGGACCTCCAAAAATTGTCTAAAATGTTGTACAGCCAAATAGACTGCTAATAACTCACGGTGATAAGCTGGCCATGAGCTCTGTAGATAGTGTTGTTTTTGGAATATCTAGTTCTTCGACCGGTATTTGCGTATATGCTTTGACCAAGTCTATTACTGAAAATATTGTGCATCCTTGTAGAATGGTGGAGAAGTCGTGGATATGACTAATTGGGTACTCGTCTGGTACAGTTTGTGCGTTAAGTGGGCGATAGTCGCCACAAGGCCGCCATCCTCCATCCTTCTTTTCGACTAGGTGTAAGGGCGAAGACCATGAACTCTTTGAACGACGGGCTGTTCCTTCGTGGAGTATTACTTCGAATTCTGCCTTTGCGGTATTGTAACGATCAGGCGTCAGACGTCGTGAACAGCAGGACACTGGTGGACCTGGTGTTGTGATTATTGAATGCGTTATTTTGTGCTTTGTTTTGAGTGGTGTTCCGGACGTTTTGACTAAATTTGGAAACTCTGCCAATATGTTATGTATTACTTACTTTTTATTTTTAAGACTTTTTATTCTTTGTTCGGGTGTTTTAAGAGTTACTCCGGTTGTACACAAATCTGTGGTTCCGTCCACAATCCTTTTGTTTCGGCAATCTGGCAGTAGTCCGAAAAAGGCTAATAAGATGTCGGAGCCTATTATTGGTGAATCCACGTCTGCTACAATAAATTGCTAGCTAAATTCTCTTTTTAGCCCGAGGTTAAGGCGTAGATGTTTTTGACTGTATGTTTTAATCTGTGTACCGTTGGCTGCTTGCAACTCGTAATTTGTCTTGATACACCTGCGGATGGCCCTCCGAGGATAGCAGGAGACATCTGAACCTGTATCGATTAGAAACCTAATATTATTATTTTTGTCGAAAACAAATAGGCGACCTTTAGGGGTTTTGTGATCAGCCGTCGCCTTTACTGATCTTTCTCCTCGTTTTTTATAGTAGATGTTTTACGGTACATATTCCAGGAGCAAGGTGCCTGACATTTTCTTGCTTTTCTCCCGAATTGATTATGGTACCAACATTTTGTGTATTTCACCCGTTCTCTACTTTTTGATCTTGATCTACCCTTTTGATTTAAATGTCGTATTTGTTTATGTAAGTCGCGCACTTGCTTGGTTAATTCTTCCAGTTGATCACTTTGGCGTTGATCTAGGTCTTTTATCTGCGGTAGCTGCTAATTTATCTAGTGCAAGGATGAGCAACCCGCGGCCCCCAGGCCGCATGCGGTAGCTTATTTTTCTAAATATTGAGAATTTATCGAAGAACATAGCAACAACACATTTCTAAATTTAAAATAATTAAATAAGTAAATTCTATAAAGTCGCGAGGGTTAAATCATCGTGAATTTAAAGACTTTCTGACAATTTAGAGCGTGAATATGGCAATTTTCAATACTAAGGAACGTTAGCTCAATAGTGATGCAATGCTTAAAGGAGCATACGACTCAAATGGCAAATTACAATTGTCTTTGGATATAAAATAATAATTAAAATCTTTTCGGCATTTTGGTAATTAAGAATGATATCTTTTGCAGAATGTTGTGTTTCACTTTTTATATTCAAAAAAGAAAATGTGATTTCATTTTGTATTAATATTTATAAACACTTATATTATCACTTGTATATACTTTGTTACAAATATATACTTTGTTCATTTTATATTTTTGTTATTTTCTTGTTGCAATTTTGTAATTTTATTGCTATTCCCGCGCTCAGTCAATAAATCTTTTGACTTAATTTTAGATCCGAATTTTAAGTTTATGAAAAATCTTTAATTTTATCTGAAAACAAGTAATTTATTTTTATCATGGCTTGTACGGTCGTAACAATTTTTACAAATTTTGTTCTTTATATTAATTTTTTTTTAATGCGGAATGTAAAACTACACACAACTCCAAATTTTCATTATTTTATAATAGTCATTTTAGTAGTTCAATCATTTTTAATATAGCTCGGTAATCGATCGATTAATTATTATTTTTTGGGAAAGTTTTTAATTGAAATTTGATCAAAGTTTTGCTGAGCCTATAAAAAAGCTGCAACATTTTAAAAATGGCAAATAAAATGGTTACCTCCGATAAAACTAACTGATTTGCAGCCTTATCTTATTGTACAAATATTTCCCGATGTGCATAAGACGTACATAGTTTTTGAATGTCTCACAAAATAAGCTATTTCACCAAAAAATAAGAAATTTAATTTTAAAACCAGGAAATAAAACTGTTTTTGAGAGAAAACTCACTCGTTTCGCTAAACATAGCATACAATATGGATGTTAGTATTTTAGCGTTGCAGTAGGTAAATTATCAATGTAATAATATTTATACAATCAGAATTAGTTAGTCATTTTTTAAAATATTTCCTGTGAATAAACAATCGCCGGGTCAGCTACTATATATATAAATTACGTGCGGCCCACCATAAGATTTCAAAATTTAAATTGGCCCGTGGGTTAAAAAGGTTGCTCGACCTTGATCTAGAGGCAGGTCGCATTGTGTTTGCAGTATGGCGCATATGTACGCTGGAAGCCGTTGCATCCATAGTGATCTGAACATGCTTTCACCGATTGTCGTGTGGCCAGCAAGAGAACGTAAATGTCGAAGGAACTGCGATGGACGGCAATCTCCTAACTCTTCTTCAGAGAGGATTTGTTTGATTCTGGTTTCTTCCGAAGCACATAGTCTGCTTATTTGTACTTTCTTTAGGAAGGAGTAGGGGTTTTCTGTCGGTGGCTGTTTAATGACGTTCTTCACTTCGGGAGCCTGTTTCTCCTCGAGGTTTGCGATTACATATGATAATCTTGTGTTCTCAGTGGTTATTGTTGCGATGTCAAACTGTGCTTCAATTTGTGAAAACCAGAGATCCGGGCTGTTGTCCCAAAATGGTGGAATTTTTACCGATACTCGATTCACTATGTCCAGCTTTGAAATTTGCTTTGAAGGAGACTCTTGTAAACACTTCGAAGAAGTACCTTCTGAATCCATACTTAAAGGTTTTTTTTCCTGCAATTATCCACTCGTCGGGGTAACCAATTATGTGGGTCTTATCCTCATATATTTCTATTTAAATATCTCAAATATCATAATATAATATTATTTATAATATTAGATATATTTACATTGAAATTATAATTTATTATTTTCTTCTTCTGGCTGGCTACTGTCCGTGGTTCCAGGTCAATAGTTGTTGACTCCATGAATGGTTGCGGTGATATGTATGTGTGTATGCATATGTATGTGTGTATATATACATGTATATATATATAGATGTATGTATGTATATGTATTTGTGTATATATATATATATATATATATATGTATATATCTTATATAAAATTTTTTTCTGTAACTATGTATGAATGGTTAATCCTCCTAAACTATGATTTGGATTGTCATGAATCTTCCTGAAGTTTGTTCGGGATATTTTCTAGAATTTCTAGATTCATATAAATATAGTTAGATTGTAGAAATAAATGGAAAAAATTACAAAAAACCGCTTATCATTTTGCCCTTGAAAATATTTAAGGCATGGTTTGACATTCAAACAAATGTCACTTATAGGCTAAGACAATATTAAAATATAATATATTTATGATTATGATTGAGAAAAATGTAATGACTACATTATTATTGCCGAAAAGCATCTGAGATGTGCCACAAATTAGAATAATATAAGATTTACAGTCAATATGCGTCTAACAGGTGATGCAGTCTGCGCATGCGTCTGTCAGTGATCGCACATCAAACTTAGCCTATGATTCACTTTGACTGATTATTATTATTTAACTTTTAAATGCAGTCGTGTTTTGCCTTACTTTACTAAATCACGATACAAAAATAATTTAATTATTTAAACAATTATTTAGAAGTTTCATTGTGCCAATAAAAATTCAAGGTCTTTTATTGGCCAATTATTGCTTTTTATTATTTTTTCTGTTACACAAATATTGATATTGTGCAATCAGAGTGTCTTTCGAGTCCTTCAATTCTTTGCCATTTCAAAATAAGAGAAGTTACGGTAAAATTTATTATAGAGAAAGTTGTAGCTCATTTAATAACCTTTAAAATAGTGTATTGCAAGTACTGATAAAATCAGAATTAAAAGAGTTATAATTCAATTAATCCGGTGGGTGGTGACGAAGTGCAAATTGTTTTCACAAGATAAAGATTAGCCTATTTCCAAAATATCAAGCGAATTGGAGCATAATAAAAAATTTGCAGAGCACACGCTTTTTTCCTCTCTATTTAATGCAATAATTTTGTTGATCGTCGGTTGAATAGAGCACATGTGAACAGGATTTGATAAATTAATTCTCTTCAAATATAAATTTAAATAATAATGAAGTCATTCAGTGAATAATAATGAAGTCAGTCAGTCAGTATATTGAATTATTAGTTAAAAAAATTTAATTTAGATCGTAAATTACTAAAAGCCAGTTGAAATATGGTACGTAATTATAAAAATTATAGGCAACATTATTGAAGCAATTATTTTGGGTAGAGGTGATATTGTACCTATACCGCGAATGCTATATATTAATTCTTTCTGAATTTGTAATACCTTTTAAAAAACTTCAATTTTCAACACGTGTGTCTTATGCTATGACCATAAATCACAAAGGTAGACTATGATCTTTTGTGTGATAAATTTGGAAAATCAATGTTTTAGTCGTGTATAAACAAAAAATCATTTATTTATACATCCACATCTGCAGGTATGACTGAAAAATTGTATAACCCTTGGCATTAAAATAAATTGGACAACGTCTGTCGGGTCATCTAGTCTATATATATATATATATATATATATATATATATATATATATATATATATATATATATATATATATATATATATATATATATATATATATATATATATATATATATATATATTATATATATATATATATATATATATATATATATATATATATATATATATATATATATATATATATATATGTATCTAAGTATGTATGTAAGCATGTACATTTGCGTATATATATACGTACGTATATATGTGCATATGTACATGTTTATCTACATGTACATGTTTATATACGTTTATGGATATGTGTATATATATATATATATATATATATATATATCTGTCTACATATATATAAAAATAAGTCGGGTTTTCCTTCCTGACGAAATAACTCCAGAACGCACGAACCGATTTCGACAATTTTGCATTCGTTGGAAAGGTCTCGGGCTCCGCAAGGTTTATAGCTAAAAAAATTAGTGGTGCATGGCATCGTGCCTTAATGCAAATTGCTGGAACTTCACGCACCGTAATTAAACATTCGTAAAAGTTGGGTCAAATTTTAAAAAACTTGTTTTGGCTCATTTAGAGCGCCTCAATAATGTCCAAATGTATGACCGACCCCCAGTAACTTTGGAAGGCCTTACCCATGCTCATGGTTAACTCCCTGGGACCTCCCTTTAGAGGTTCCCCATACAAAAGTTGCATCATTTTGGGTACTTGAACAAAAATCTGCGATTTATTTTCATTGTAAAATTTATTTAATCATACGATATGTAAATAAAACTATGTAAAACTTATAAACTATTGTTTAAAGTCTTTTTTAGTTTCAAGTCTAGAAAATTTTACAATGCTTTCTAATATCGTCGCCGTAACAGCCTCTAGCTAGCATTGAAGTGCAGAGACAAAATGCATTGGAAAAATTGAAGCAAAGAGAAATTTTAATAATTTTTTTTGTAAAAAAGTTTTTTGTGTGTGTATGAATTAATATCTGAAAGAATTAGAAAAAAATGCTGAGTAAAATACCAAAAACGATGATTTTTTGCAATATTTGTATGGGTGACTTCTAAGAGGAGGTCCCAGGGGGTGAACCATAGGCATGGGTGGATCGGCCTTCTAAAGTTAGTTAGGGTTTGTTATACATTTGGACGCAATTGGAGCACTGTAAATGGATTAAAACGGATTTTTTCAAAAATTCAATTCCTATCTTTGGGTCAATGCAGGGGACATTAGAATTCATTTTAGAGGTATGGTTTCTTCAGCAAAGTATCTTATTTTGATCTCTAGTATCCAAAAATTATATGGGCCTAAGCGACTTCCAAATCGACCCGCCCTAATATATATATATATATACTAGCTGACCCGGCAAACGTTGTTTTGCTAAATAAGGTATATTCTAAACCATTTCTAGAGAATCAAAAATATTAATACTTTAAGTGCATAAGGATCTGTTTGAATGCTGTATACAATTAGATATTATAAAAACAATAAACCCCATTAGTTTGTCTATATTTTGTCAATTTAATCAAACTGCAAGTTTTATACACTTTCTATAGAAAACGTCGTATAGTCCAATCCGAGTCTTATTTGGTCTTTCGGCTTATTAATTACGTTTCAAGTTTTTCAGATTTTTTTTGGATTCTGGATTTTGTGTATTATTGTAAATAATACTACTGAGCTTATACAAAATTTTCAAATTTTTGCGAGGAGAGAAAAAAAATGAATTAAGTATTTCTTCTTTGACCTGCTTTTTGAAAAGTTTCAAGTTACATTCGATGAATTAAAGTAAATTTAATATAAAGTATATATGTAGAGCAGGGCGAGACTCAAACGAACAAAGGTCCAATTTGACTTTGAGCAAATATAAACTATATTGTGAAAACCATAACAATTATATCACAACAAATAAGACATATCAAACAAACAGTTATCTGACTACGTCCAGTAAACTGACTTCTACTTCATCATTGTAGAAATGTGCTCTTTTGATGTCTTCCAAAAATTTGTTATCTAGATCTTTTTATCCTATATGCGGGGTAACTTGTAACGGGCAGGTGGCAAAAGGTTTAAAGTCTTATTATAATTTTAAAGGTATTTTACAAAATAATTACATTTTTAACTAATGCTAAAAATACCAACGGAAGAAAATACTTTTATTATGGATTTTCAAAGATTACCGTTTATCTCCCCCATTTCAAAGATTATCGTTTTCAAATCAAGTTTGTAGCTATACATCTTTTTTCCTCTACTTTCAAATATTGTTGTTAAACAATGCTTAACTTTACTGATGTTTGGCACAACGGTGGTGGACCTTTTTAATCCCGGACTTTCATATACTAATATCTATTCTGTGATAAATTCTGGGAAATTATAACTGGAAAAATGTTATTCGACAAAATGTCCATTTGATCGATACCAAATTTAGGTTCTGAATTTAAATAAGATAAATAAAAAATAATATAACCAAGAAAATGTTTCATAAATACCAATGACTATATAATTATACAAATGAGATCTTTCAGAGCACCGTGTTTGAGAAAAATATGCCAAAAAGTGCATTTTCATATTAACATATCAAAGAAGTTCATATTTTGAGTCTCTAGTAACACTTGCGGCCCGTTTACTAACGTTTTTGTATATAAATAAAACTACAAACAAAACTACTTACTACAAATTTATCATAAATAAATAATATTCGCGTAAAACATCCTATTAAACGTAATTGAACATCATCTGTCAAAAGCGTTTGACATTTCACGAAATTGCCGCCGTCCATTGTTTTATTTAAATTACGCTTCTACAAAAATTTTCAAATTAAAAATGTAAAGTTTTTACGCGGATTTGAAATAATTTCTCACCTTTTGGACTTTCTCTGGATTGGCACGAATATTTCAAGACTAAGACTGGCCAATTCGATTCAGCCGTTCTCGAGTTTTATTCGGACATTTGAAAGAGAGCTTCATTTTTATATATAAGATATATGTATATATATATATATATATATATATATATATATGTTAAATTTTTATAATTTTGATGTTGAGATATGTGAGATTCAGTCTTCAGGGCAATACATCAATTAAAAACTTGTATGACTTTAAAACATTTTTATTTTTTCCATACGTTTCGACACATAGTTTTGTGTCATCTTCAGTGGACTCTAGTTTGAAGGCACAGATAGAAATTATTAGTTAAAACTAATATATAAGAAGTGATATGGTATGAACTTACATGTAATTGTAATAATCCTAATTATTGTTCACAATGCACAATGAAACCAATTCTTGTCACTTTAAATTGAACAATATATAAATTTTAGAATGAGTTTTTTTTATGAAATTGTAAAGTACATCGCGCTATCCCGTATTCCGATGCAAGAGTGAAGCCTAAATATACACAAATGTGCGCACCACGTGTTAAAAGCTAGGTACAAAGCACACGAACAGACCAGAGAATTTAAGGTTTGACAACGCGAGGAGGATACATATAGTAAAATATGAAAAGATGACAATTGTGAGGGTGGACATAGTTGGTAGAATTGAGATAAAAATTAAAAGAAAAAGAAAAATTAACATTAAAATTAATATAATTAAAACGTCAATCAGGAAAGGTAATTATTTTAAAAGTATGAATTTCGAGACATTGTTTAAAACTACTTGGTAATTCTCACACAGTGAAGAAGTATCTAATCTTTTGTTTATGCTATTTTTAAAAAGGTGTATGAAACATGATTCTGAAAAGCGTCTCTGCGATGTATTCGACTTGTGATATAAAATTGTGGCAACATCAAAATTAAAAATATGATTGAAACTTTGAATGTGGTCAGTTATCATTGTTTGAGTTTGATTTTTATTTTTGGAGTTGTTATAGTATTGTCTAAGACGTTTTTTTAGATGTTGACCAGTTTCGCCAATATAAGTGGCCTCACAATTTGTACAGTCAATTTTATACACGATGTTAGAAATACGATCTAAACTTGTCGGTGATTTTAAGTTCGAAAATAAAAAGTTAAGAGTCTGATCAATATTGCAAACTAAACGCAACTCCGCGAATTCAAATAGATTTTTCCAAATAGGAAAGAGATTTTTAATGTATGGGAGACAAATAGTGCCAATAAACTTATTTTCTTCTTTTTTCTGGGACTCGAGGGAAGGATGATTATGTTTTGTGTTAAAGACGGAAAGCCTGTTGTTAATTACTGATTTTATAAGATGTGGAGGATAGCAATTATTTAATAGGGTTCTCTCTAATCCACAGAACCCTATTAAATAATTGCTGTCCTCCTATTATATATTCTAGCTTTAGGACCAAAATTTGCCATTCATAAAAGACATTTAAAATACAACGACATTATAAAAATCAAAAGCAGTCTGGAAGCTGGACTTAAATTGATTGAGAATCCAACGGCAAAGGATATAAATTTCATCAGAGTCACTTTCATACAAAAATTATTGAAGATTTCGAAGAATAATAAACAAAACATCAATTCAATAAATAATTTAGCATACATTCATCGGGACATAAAAGCTGCAAAAACCTTTCTAAAAGGGAATAGCCAATTAATTTTAAGTAAAGCAGGCAAAGAAAATATTTCAGTAGTTCTGTTAAGAGATAATTATGAAAAAGAAGCAATGAACATCCTAGAAGACAAATCAATGTATGAGAAGTTACCGAGTGATCCGAACAATTACCATTAAATACATCAATCTTTTGAAAAAAAAGGTCACATCAACAATTCTATCGCCCTAAAGTTAAAAATCCAACACTCTTTAGTACCTAAATTCTATTGCCTTCCCAAAATACATAAACCTAACTGCCCTTTCAGATCTATAGTTTCATTCATTGATTCACCTTATTATAACTTATCTGAATTCTGTTCCAAAATTTTAAAAAATGTCACTGTTAATTCACCATATTTTTTGAACAATTCATACAGTTTAGTAGATCGCGTAAAGGATTTCAAGATCCCTCATGATTTTTTCTTCGTTAGTTTTGATGTTATTAATCTTTTCAGCAACATTCCACATAAATTAGTTATTACCGCCATTAGAAGTAGATGATTGCAAGTTGTAGAATACACTTCACTACCTCTCGAAACATTTATTTCTGGAATAGATTTACTACTGTAGGCCTCATATTTCCGTTCAATAATAAATTTTAGACTATGATAAGAGGATGTCCTATGGGAAGTCCTTTAAGTCTGCTAAAACAGACTTAGTGCTACAAGGTTTAGAGAATAGTGTGTTGAGTTCTACAATTTGCAAACCACTACTATATTTTCGATATGTCGATGACACGCTTTTATTAATGAACAAAAATGACAAAGAAAATATTTTTCAAAAATTTAATAATTATAATTCTCATTTACAATTTACACAAGAATTAGAAAAAGATAACTCTATACATTATCTTGATGTTCAGCTCATTAACGACGACGGTATTTGCATTACCAATTGGTTCAGGAAAGATTGCTGGTCAGGCAGGTACACTAATTTTAATTCTTTTACACCCCTCAATATAAAGATATCCACAGTTCTCAGTTTAGTAGACCATGCAATTCTTTTATCTAACCCAAAATTTCACAATCACAATATCAAATTAGTCATTAACACATTACTCATGAATAGTTTCCCTTACAAAATAATCAATCTAATAATTAAAAATAGAATTAAATTTTTATTAGACAAACAAATAATAACCACACATTGCTCAAATAACTTGTCTGTATCAGAAAATGTATGTTTTGTGAATTTTCCATATATAGACAAAGATTTACACCTTTTATCCAAAAGACTTTTTAATAAACACAATATTAACATATCCGTGTCACCCTTACTACAACTGCAAGACATATACACAAACATTAAAGATAATATACCTACCAAAAAAGAAAAGATGTTGTTTACAAAATAAACTGTTGAACTGCGATTCATCTTATATTGGGCAAACATGTCAAAATTTAGAAAAAAGATTAAGACAACATAAATTACAAAGTAAACAAAGTAAAAATAATACCATACAACAAAAAAGTACACTCGTAGACCACGCTATCTCTAACAACCATGGTTTCGATTTCAATAATCCGCACATATATTATGAATAAGATTTATTTAAGTATTGCAGAATCGATGTTAATAGCTCATACATATAATACAGTAAATTTACGGACAGATGCCAATATATTACATGATACATATCTAAATCTTATTAATACTTTGTAATTTTTTATGTACTTATGTATGTATATGTATATATGTGTATATTTATAAGCATAAGTGTTTGTGTAAAATGGTTGTATGTATGTGAGTATACGTGGGTGTTTATATATATATATATATATATATATTGTTTTTTTGTATGGCGATGGGAATACTTTTACGTATTCAACAGACGCAGAATAGTTTGGACATGTCGGACTCAACAATGTTTTTACCGACTAAAACCTCCGCTTTCCTCAAGCCTTGTAACCCCCACGGAAACCGCCGCTAGGCATTACTTCGCAGGGAAGGATCTAGCAACTGCTGTTCCTTATTGTAGCTAAGATGTCATACATCTTTCATTCGCTCTTTTTCTCTCGATGAAACGTAGTGTTATGATGACTTCTGTAACATACGTACTACTGGCGTGCCAAGCATCTTCTGATGAAAGCATTGATTCAATTAGTGTTTCTGGTTTAATCATTTGCTTTAACATTTTTTCCAGTTTATTCCGCTGTGCACTAAAACACGGGCACACAAAGAAAACATACTCTGCATCTTTATTAACTCCTTGGCAAGCTGGGCATTCAGAAGAATCATCGTGCTTAAATCGACGAAGATAAGCCCGAAAGCAACCGTGTACAGACAGCATCTGCGTTAAATAGTAATTGACCTCTCCATGTCTCCGGTCCAGCCAAACGTTGATCTTAGGTATAAGGCGGAGCGTCCATCTACTCTTTTCTGCGGCATCCCACTGTAGTTGCCATCGTCTTATGCTGTTACGACGTTCTTCGGTTCTGAGATCATCAGCGCTTAGTGTCGTTGACCTCTTGCGTTGGTAAAAATTTTGTCTTTCCTCAGATAAGACTCTAAGAGGCAGAGTCCCGGCAATGACACATACCGCTTCCTCAGATATTGTGCGGAAGCCGCATACTACTCGTAAAGCACTTAAGCGGTATACAGGACCAACTTTCCTCCATGATTCTTGGAGCTCTAGTGCATCTGCCCAGATAGGTATTCCATAAGTGGGCACTGACGCAACTACTGATGAGAATGTGAGTCTTCTGTTCTGCTTTCGTCCGCCGATGATGGGCATCAGTCGTGCAAGACAAGAACTTACTACTGATGCCTTGTCACTCACTTGTTTTACGTGCTGCCTAAAATTTAGTCGAGCGTCAAGCATCACACCCAAGTATCGGCTGTAAGGTTGTGATATAATCTCTTGTTCACCCACTTTCAGTTTAATGGTCTGTATTGTTTTTCTGCTAGTGATGAGTACCGCTTCTGTCTTTTGTTTAGCTAGTTGAAGGCTTACAGTATTCATCCACTGATTTACTTTCTCGAAGGTAATGCCGAAAATATGACGTATTTTGTCTACATGTTTCGCAATGATCACTACAGCTACGTCGTCCGCATATGCCACTAGTTTGTCGAGTCTTGGAATCTATAATCTCAAAAGCCCGTCATACATAACATTCCACAGAAGTGGTCCAAGGACTGAACCTTGAGGAACACCTCCAGTGATATTATATTCTTTTGGGCCGTTCATCGTGTCGTACTTCAGAATCCTATCCGTGAAATAGCTTGCCACTATTTTACATATGTAACCCGGCACATTCTTTTCTTCAAGAGCTTGCATTATGCAGTCCCAATTTGCGCAGTTGAAAGCGTTCCTGATGTCTAGTGTGGCCACAAGGCAGTACTCTTTTGTACCTCCCTTCCATCTTGTTCCTTCGATTGCTATTTGGACGTATCGACAACTAGCTTTATTACTTTGGGTTGATCGTCCTTTCCGGAATCCATACTGGTTGTCCGCTAGAAGTGGGTCAACGACTGCCTCATTTCTTTGGTGAATTATTTGTTCTAATATCTTACCAGCCGTATCTAGCATGCAGAGTGGACGGTAAGATTACGGCTCTTCTGGTGGCTTATTTTTCTTAGGTAGAAGTACCAGCCGCTGTTGCTTTCACTTTCTGGGAAAAGTCTCTTCTTTCAGGCATGTGTTGTAAACGTCGAGAAATAGCGTCGGCGCTGCCTTAATAATGGTTTTTAGTGCAATGTTAGGAATACCATCTAATCCTGGCGCTTTGTTATTTCCTATACGGTTACATGCCTCCATTAACTCTTTTGCAATGACTAGTGGGATGCCATCCAGTTTACTTGATGCCAACTGGTAGCTGAAACTGCATTGTTGTGGAAACAGCGCAATTACAACTTTCTGGAGAAAATGAGGACACGTAGGTGACTGCACTTGTTGCTTTTTCAGCAGTGTCATAACCACCTTATAAGGCCTACTCCAAACGTCTTTGTCCACCTCACAAATGAGATTTTTCCAGCATCTCTGTTTACTTTCCTTGATGGCCTTATTCAATTTTTGGCGAGATTTTTTGTACTCTGCGATTAGTTCCTCGCTGTTAGGGCGCTTATAGCCACGCTGGGCTATTCTTCTTTTTCTGTGACATTCTTTGCGAATAACACTGATGCTATCATTCCACCAATAGACGGAAGGTCTTGAGTTTATGCCACCCTTTCGGGCCATACTGACATCACAAGCCTGGGTTATTCTTTTCATCAGGGTTTTGGTCCTTTCTTCCGCGCATCCAGTGTTGATCGGGTTACCGTCAAAGGCTATTAGCAATGCATCTCGGTCAAAAGATTTTGCTTTCCAACCAGCGCTGTTAAATTGCTTCATAGGTCTTTCAAGATTCTGTTTGGACGATATTTTGGACGACACCCTCCAGTTACAGTTACCTCTGACGAGACTAGTGCTGACACAAGTAAGGTCTATAATCGAACTTGCGTCACATTTGGCGTAGGTCGGCGTATCGCCACTATTGAGCAGGACAACGTCTAGATTACTGAAAGCTTCTAGTATTGCTTTTCCCCGTGCGTTTGTGTACTCGCTGCCCAGGAGTTGAAGTCTCCGGCTATCGCAACTGAATGATGTTGCTTAGCGTCCTCGGTAAGGGTGTTTTTATGTATTCCTGGGTGTTTTCATATATATGTAGGTGTGTGTTTGTGTGATGTGTATATGTGTATGTGTATGTATGTATACATGTGTGTATGTATATATATATATATATATATATATACATATATGTGAATATATGTGTATGTATATATGTGTGTATTTAAATATGTATATGTTGTGGGTATATAGGTATTTCTATATGTGATGTTGTGTACTTTGGGTATACATTTGTATATATGAGTATGTATATATATGTACATATATTTTTAATTATAACAATTTAAAACAAATTTAAAACAAACCGTCTCATTCATAGAATATGTTTTCTCCTAACGACATCTATTATTCAACTGGACCCTAATCCTTCCTTTCCTATCTGATTGCGTGACTTTTGAATTTCAAGTGGTTTTCAAGTGGTTAGAGAATTCGGACACCGACGATCGTTGGTGTGGCAGAAGACAGTATATCGAACGACTTGTAACGGATAACACATAATGCTAATTTAGGTTTCCATATTTCAAATTTTAAATTATAACACACTGATGATGAGACAAACCTAGTCTCAAAACGTTTTTGAAAATTATTTTTTAATAAATTAGTGCAAAAAAGAGTGTTGTTTGTTCATATTTCCAAATTAATATCTATTATTCACTCAGAATACGTTTGTTATATTATTCCGTAAACTTCAAAATGGATCAATCTTATTTCAAATTAGTGCGCACAAAATATGAAGCAGAAGCCGCAAATCGATGTAAACATCTATCGACAACGCACCTCACCTTAGCAAAGACTATTAACAAGCGGAATTTTCTCATTAAATGTAAGCATGAAAATGTGTTACCAAATTTTATCTCCAACACTTGTTCGTTTAAAAATACACCTTATGAAATATACCACAAATTACAAAATAGCATACAAATAGTACATAACAAAATATTGAAGTTTAAAATTTGGACCAGTGAAAAAGACATCATTTTGTTGAACAAAACAATAGTTAATCTTAAACATGATATTCAAGAAATATTAGCATTAGATTTGTATGAAAAATTCTTTAAGCTCGAACTGAAAAAATATAATAAAAAAATCAATCATTTTAAAGCCAAACATCAGAAAAAGTTATTGAATTTAATAGAAAATAGAGACAAATTACATCCAATATTAAACGTAGGATTAGATTGGAACAAATGGCTCATTAATAAAACAGAGGCAATTATATCTGATAACATAAAATATATTCTAGCCTTAGGACCAAAATTTGCCATTCATAAAAGACATTTAAAATACAACGACATTATAAAAATCATAAGCAGCCTGGAAGCTGGACTTAAATTGATTAAGAATCCAACGAAAAAGGATATAAATTTTATCAGAGTCACGTTCATACAAAAATTATTGAAGATTTTGAAGAATAATAAACAAAACATCAATTCAATAAATAATTTAGCATACATTCATCGGGACATAAAAGCTGCAAAAACCTTTTTAAAAGAGAATAGCCTCATCACCCACATCAACAATTCTATCGCCCTAAAGTTAAAAATCCAACACCCTCTAGTACCTAAATTCTATTGCCTTCCCAAAATACATAAACCTAACTGCCTTTACAGACCTATAGTTTCATACATTGATTCACCTTATTATAATTTATCTAAATTCTTTTCCAAAATTTTAAAAAATGTTACTGTTAATTCACCATATTTTTTTAACAATTCATACAGTTTACTAGAGCGCGTAAAGGATTTCAAAATACCTCATAATTTTTCCTTCGTTAGTTTTGATGTTATTAATCTTTTCAGCAATATTCCACATAAATTAGTTATTACCGCCATTAGAAGTGGATGGTTGCAAATTGTTGAATACACTTCACTACCTCTCCAAACATTTATTTCTGGAATAGATTTACTACTGAAAGCTTCATATTTCCAATTCAATAATAAATTTTATACTATGATAAGAGGATGTCCTATGGGAAATCCTTTAAGTCCCGTTTTAGCAGACTTAGTGCTATAAGATTTAGAGAGTAGTGTGTAGAATTCTAAAATTTGCAAACCACTACTATATTTTCGATATGTTGAAAAATATTTCAACTGGACCCTAATCCTTCCTTTCCTATCTGATTGCGTGACCATTCAATTTCAAATGGTTTTCAAGTGGGAGAGAATGCGGACGACGACGACCGTCGGTGTGGCAGAGGACAGTGTATCGAGCGACTTGTAATGGATAACACAAAATGCTTATTTAGATTTCCATATTTTAAATTTTAAATTATAACACACTGATGATGAGACAAACCTAGTCACGAACCGTTTGTGAAACTTATTATTTAATAAATTAGAGCAAAAAAGTGTGTTGTTTGTTCATATTTCCAAATTAATATCTATTATACACATCACACACACACACCTACATATATAAAATCACCCACATATACACATACATACAACCACATTACACATACACGCATACATATATACATACACATATATACATATACATACATAAGTGCATAAAAAGCTACAAAGTATTAATAAGATTTAGATATGTATCATGTAATATATTTGTATCTGTCCGTAAGTTTACTGTATTACTTGTGTGAGCTATCAACATCGATTCTGCAATACTTCTTTTAAATAATTCTTTTTCATAATATAATATGTGCGGATTAATGAAATCGAAACCATGGTTGTTAGAGATAGCGTGGTCTACAAGTGTACATTTTTGTTGTATGTTGTCATTTTTAATTTGTTTACTTTGTAATTCATGTTATCTTGATCTTTTTTTCTAAATTTTGACATGTTTGCCCAATATAATATGAATCGCAGTTCAAATAGTTTATTTGTAAACAACATCTTTTCTTTTTTTGGTAGGTATTATCTTTAATGTTTGTGTATATATCTTGCAGTTGTAGTAAGGGTGACACGGATATGTTAATATTGTGTTTATTAAAAAGACTTTTGGCTAAAAGTTGTATATCTTTGTCTATATAATCGGAAAATTCACAAAACATTTATTTTCTGATAAGTTATTTGGGCAATGTGTGGTTATTATCTGTTTGTCTAATAAAAAATTAATTCTATTTTTAATTATTGGATTGATTATTTTGAGGCAAAACTATTCATGAGTAATGTGTTAATGACTGATTTAATATTGTGAAATTTTGGGTTTGATAAAAGTATTGCATGGTCTACTAAACTACTAAACTAAACTGAAAACTGTGGATATCTTTATATTGAGAGGTGTAAAAGAATTTAAATTAGTGTACCTGCCTTACCAGCTATCTTTCCTGAACCAATTGGTAATGCAAATACCGTCGTCGTTAATGAGCTGAACATCAAGAAAATGTATAAAGTTATTCTTTTCTAATTCTTGTGAGAATTAAAATTATTAAATTTTTGAAAAATATGCTCTATATCATTTTTATTGATTAATAAAAGAGTCTCATCGACATATCTAAAATATAGTAGTGGTTTGAAAATTGTAGAATTCAATACACTATTCTCTGAATTTTGTAGCACTATGTCTGCTAATACGGGACTTAAAGGACTTCCCATAGGACATCCTCTTATCATAGTATAAAATGTATCATTGAATTGGAAATATGAGGCCTTCAGTAGTAAATCTATTCCAGAAATAAATGTTTCGAGAGGTAGTGAAGTGTATTCAACAATTTGTAACCATCTACTTCTAACGGCGGTAATAACTAATTTATGTGGAATGTTGCTGAAAAGATTATTAACATCAAAACTAACGAAAGAAAAATTATGAAGAATCTTGACATCATTTACGCGATCTACTAAACTATATCAATTGTTCAAAAAATATGATGAATTAACAGTAACATTTTTTAGAATTTTGGAGAAGAATTTAGATAAATTATAGTAAGGTGAATCAATATATGAAACTATTGGTCTGAAAGGGCTGTTAGGTTTGTGTATTTTGGGAAGACAATGGAATTTAGGTACTAGAGGGTTTTGGACTTTTAACTTTAGAGCAATAGAATTGTTGATGTGACCTTTTTTCCATAAGATTTATGTATTTAAAAGCTTGTCTATGATGGTAATTGTTAGGATCATTCGGTAACTCCTCATATATTGTTTTGTCTTCTAGGATGTTCATTGCTTCTCTTTCATAATTATCTCTAAATAGAATTACAGAAATATTTCCTTTGTCTGCTTTACATGAATTAATTGGTTATTCTCTTTTAGAAATATTTTGCAGTTTTTATGTCCCGATGAATGGATGCTAAATTATTTTTTGAATTATTCTTTAAAATCTTCAATAATTTTTGTATGATAGTGACTCTGATAAAATTTATTCCTTTTTCCATTGGATTCTTAATCAAGTTAAGTCCAGCTTCCAGACTGCTTATGATTTTTATAATGTCGTTGTATTTTAAATGTCTTTTATGGTCGGCAGATTTTGGTCCTAAAGCTAGAATATATTTTATGTTATCAGGTATAACTGTCTCTGTTTTATTGATGGGCCATTTGTTTAAATTTAATCCTACGTTTAATATTGGATGTAATTTGTATCTATTTTCTATTAATTTCAATATTTTTTTTTATGTTTGGCTCTAAAATGATTGAATTTTTTATGACTTTTATGAATAAATAACAAAAAATTCGAGTACACTTGTGGATCATGTTAATATCGACAACCATAAGTTTGATTTTGACAATCCCCAAATCTTATTCCATGAAAAAGACTTATTTAAACGGAGCATGGCAGAATCAATGTTAATAGTTCGGACTAACAATAGCATAAATCTGAGAACCGACACAAATATTTTACACGACACTTATATAAACATCATTAATAATTTATAATTTTTTTATTTATTTTATTCTTTTCAATAAATTAATCTGTTTTTTCATATTTATCGATTTTTGTATGCGAGCGCCTTCCTTTTGTTAACATCCCGTAGGGCAAGTTATAGTAATCGCAAAAAAATCGAAAATGAAAATTTTTATATATCTTTACGTTTCAAAACCTTCTGAACATTTTGGCATACCTTAGAAAAAATGGACGTATGTGTGTGTGTGCGTGTGTGCGTGTGTGTGTGTGTATGTATGTATGTATGTGCGTGTGTGTATGTATGTGCGGATACAAATTTTCGTCGACGATTTCGGGAACACAGATCAACCGATTTGAATAATTCAAAAAACATTTGATTCGTATTGATAAGGAAACGTGCTGATTAGTTTTTGGCGAAGGCAGGTCTAGCCGTTCCAAAGATACGGGGCAAAAAGTGCCGCAAACGGTAAATCAGTTTTTAAGAGAACGGAGCGTCCGATTTGAATAATTCAAAAAACATTTTACTTGTATTGACAAGATGAAAAATCGATCAAATTTTTATGAAGGCAGGTCTAGCGATTTCGGAGATCTAATGAAAAAAGTAAAAAAAATGTCATTTGGCGGTTAAAAATGATCATTGGACATATGCACATCAAATTATCAGATATTTTATAGACATTTTAACAATAAGTATGTTAGACGGCGGCGCGGCACTTGTGCGCTTTGACATTTCGTCTCTATGCAGTTCAAGCAGTACGATTGCTTTGAAAAAAAGCTCAGAATTTCCAAAATATGTCAAAATGAAGAAAACATTTTTCTTTTCAAAAGAATTTTGTTTTCAAAAATTTTTTTTTTTTTTTTTAAAGAAGTAATTTTTTGTCACATTTATAGTTTCTCATAAATCTAATTTTTTCGAAGTAAAATTTTTTCAAAAATGTTAATCGTTTTTAAAAAAATTATAATTTTTGGTACGGGAAGTTCCAGCACGATGCCTTAATTGCCTTAAGACAGAATTTCACTTACAGCTAGTTTACATTTTATTGTTACCCATCCTGTCTCCGTCTAGATACTTCAGATGTGTTTCGAATAATTCTGTAAATGTCATATGTCGGTTAGTACCGTGTAAAGCATTGAATGAAACAATTGTCACTTGTCAATGCAAGGAATAGTTGGTGTTTTATGTTCAAATGTTAAATATAGTTTTAAATAAAATATTAAAGGATGTATAGTAATAAGTAACTGTTTTTTGAAATTACACTGAAGATGAGGCTCACCATGGTCTCGAAACGTTTGTAATCATAAAATAAAGTTGAGTTGCTTTGGTCATATTAAACATTTATATATATATATATATATATATATATATATATATACTAGCTGACCCGGCAAGCGTTGTTTTGCTAAATAAGGTATATGCTAAACCATTTCTAGAGAATCAAAAATATTAATACTTTAAGTGCATAAGGATGTGTTGTTTGAATGCTGTATACAAATAGGTATTATAAAAACAATAAACCCCATTAGTTTGTCTATACTTTGTCAATACAATCAAACTGCAAGTTTTATACAGTTTCTATAGAAAACATCGTATAATCCAATCCGAGTCTTTTTTTGGTCTTTCGGCTTATTAATTACGTTTCAAATTTTTCAGATTCTTTTTGGATTCTGGATTTTGTGTACAATTGTAAATAATACTACTAAGCTTATACAAAATTTTCAAATTTTTGCGAGGAGAGATAAAAAATGAATTAAGTATTTCTTCTTTGACCTGCTTTCTGAAAAGTTTCAAGTTATATTCGATGAATTAAAGTAAATTTAATAAAAAGTATATATGTAGAGCAGGGCGAGGCACAAAGGTCCAATTTGACTTTGAGCAAATATAAACTATATTGTGAAAACCATAACAATTATATCACAACAAATAACACATATCAAACGAACAATTATCTGACTACGTTCAGTAAACTGACTTCTTGAATGATAATGTATCATTGTAGAAATGTGCTTTTTTGATGTCTTCCAAAAATTTGTTATCTAGACCTTTTTATCCTATATGCGGGGTAACTTATAACGGGCAGGTGGCAAAAGGTTTAAAGCCTTATTATAATTTTAAAGGTATTTTACAAAATAATTACATTTATAACTGATGCTAAAACTACCAACGGAAGAAAATACTTTTATTATGGATTTTCAAAGATTACCGTTTATCTCCCCCATTTCAAAGATTATCGTTTTCAAATCAAGGTTGTAGCTGGCTATACATCTTTTTTCCTCTACTTTCAAATATTGTTGTTAAACAATGCTTAACTTTACTGATTTTTGGCACATCGGTGGTGGACCTTTTTAATCCCGGATCTTCATATATTACTATCTATTCTGCGATAAATTCTGGGAAATTATAACTGGAAAAATGTTGTTCGACAAAATGTCCATTTGATCGATACCAAATTCAGGTTCTGAATTTAAATAACATAAATAAAAAATAATATAACCTAGAAAATGTGTTATAAATACCAATGAGTATATAAATATACAAATGAGATCTTTCAGAGCACCGTGTTTGGGGAAAATATGCCAAAAAGTGCATTTTCATATTAACATATCAAAAAAGTTGATATTTTGAGTCTCTAGTAACACTTGCGGCCCGTTTACTAACGTTTTTGTATATAAATAAAACTACAAACAAAACTACTTACTACAATTTAATCATAATTAAATAATATTCACGTAAAACTTACTATTAAAAGTAATTGAACGCCATCTGTCAAAAACGTTTGACATTTTACTATTAGCCACCGTCCATTGTTTTATTTAAATGACGCTTCTATAAAAATTTTCAAATTAAAAATGTAAAGTTTCTACGCGATTTTGAAATAATATCTCACCTTTCTGACCATCTCTGGATTGGCACGAATTTTTCAAGACTAAGACTGGCCAAATCGATGCAGCCGTTTTCGAGTTTTATTCGGACATTTGAAAGAGAGCTCCATTTTTATATATAAGATATATATATATATATTTATATATATATATATATATATATATATATATATATATATAACAAATGTATTCTGAGTGGATAATAGATATTAATTTGGAAATATGAACAAACAACACTCTTCTTGCACTAATTTATTAAATAATAATTTTCACAAACGTTTCGAGACTAGGTTTGTCTCATCATTAGTGTGTTATAATTAAAAAAATACAACACACAACATACAATAGAATAACAACATACAACATACAATAACATACAACAAAAAAGTACACTTGTAGACCACGCTATCTCTAACAGCCATAGTTTCGATTTCAATAATCCGCACATTTTATATTATGAACAAGATTTATTTAAAAGAAGTATTGCAGAATCGATGTTAATAGCCCATACAAGTAACACAGTAAATTTACGGACAGATACCAATATATTACATGATACATATCTGAATCTCATTAATACTTTGTAGCTTATATATAGATGTACATACATTTTTAATTATAACAATGTATAACAAATCTTATAAACAAACCATCTCATCATAGAATATTTTTTCTCCTAACGACATCTATTTTTCAACTGGACCCTAATCCTTTCTTCCTATCTGATTGCGTGACATTACAATTTCAAGTGGTTTTCAAGTGGGAGAGAATACGAACACCGAAGACCGTTGGTATTAAAAGAGAAGCGAGCAGTGAACGACTTGTAATGAAAAACACAAAATGCTAATTTAGATTTCCATATTTTAAAAATTTTTTAATTATAACACACTGATGATGAGACAAACCTAGTCTCGAAACGTTTGTGAAAATTATTATTTAATAAATTAGTGCAAGAAGAGTGTTGTTTGTTCATATTTCCAAATTAATATATATATGTGTATATATATATAGATATGTATATATATGTACATATATTTTTAATTATAATAATTTAAAACAAGTTTTATAAACGAACCGTTTCATTTCATAGAATATTTTTTCTCCTAACGAGATCTATTTTTCAACTAGGCCCTAATCCTTCCTTTCCTATTTGATATTGCGTGACTAACCACTTGAAATTGAATAGAGAATTCGGACTCTGACGATCTTTGGTGGGGCAGAAGACTGTATATTGAACGACTTGTAACGGATAACAAATAATGCTAATTTTATTTTAAATTTTAAATTATAACACACTGATGATGAGACAAACCTTGTCTCGAAACGTTTGTGAAAATTATTATTTAATAAATTAGTGCAAAAAAAGAGTGTTATAACAAATATATATATATATATATATATATATATATATATAAATATATATATAACAAATGTATTCTGAGTGGATAAATAGATATTATTTGGAAATATGAACAAACAACACTAAACCTCGTGTCTTGATGTTGGTTCGCGATAGACGCCTAAACTACTGAACCGATTTTAAATTTTATTTGCTCATCGTGTGCGCATATATCCAACTTAGATTATAGGAAAGTTTGAAAAATACATTTAATATAGAAATGTATAATTTATAAAAATTTCCAAAAATTTTGACAAAAATTTACTAACAAAAAACAAAACACTAAAATGACAAATGTCAATATTTATGGAAACAGAAAAAAAGCGATTTATGATTTTTGAAAAAAAATTGACAGATAAAAAATAATATTATTGTTACTACTTGAAAAAGGAGCAGATATATTATAATATATCCAACAGTTATATCCAAATTAGGCAAAATGCTATATTCAAAATAACGGAATATATTGTTTCAAAATAACGGATATAATGTTTATAGATTCAAATAAATTTTGACAGTTGTAAACTAAAAAAAATGTGAAATGTTATTTTCCAATATCTATGGAAAGTATTAGATGAATAAATTTATAGTTTATATTTATCTTGTTTGCTCAACATATTAGTTCGGATACTAAAACGTCCTCAAAACATAATAGATCATAATGAAAAAGCGACATATTAAATTTAACTTTAATCATAAACAAAATTTTGACAGATCCAAAGAATTAATATTTTTAACAAAATCAAATAGGAACAAATACATAAATTATTCCAACTTATGTTATAGGGCCTTATAATATAGGCAATATTACAAATCACATTTTAAATACACAATTCTTAAAATTTATCAAATTTAAATAAATTTGGGCGGTTATGAATTTGAAACAAATGCCGAAAATGACG
Organism: Ctenocephalides felis; assembly: GCF_003426905.1. Classification (NCBI taxonomy): domain Eukaryota; kingdom Metazoa; phylum Arthropoda; class Insecta; order Siphonaptera; family Pulicidae; genus Ctenocephalides; species Ctenocephalides felis. Next base: position 57,040,804 of record NW_020537646.1, on the reverse strand, counting down.
TTTGTTAATGTTCCGGGAAATTTATGAATAAATTGATTTATGATTAAGATTTAATTTGATTAAGATGTTCATTCAGGTAAACATCACAAAATTATTATAAATCATGATTAAAAACTAAATATTATATCGTATTATATTAAATTTCAAAGTGCCAAAAATCAAACATTAAATAGATTTGGACTCGGATTCCTCGGAACTTTATCTATGTTAGTTTCAGGGATAGTATGAATATGAATTTATAGTCGGAAATTTATATTATAAGTGTTTTGTAAGTAATCACAAAATTAAAAAATACTGCATTAAAATCTGTTAGTGTCTAATCATAAATTTATGGAAATATTTTAAAGAAAATATTAAGGCCTTATAGCAAGTTCTCAATAGTATGTGATCAATGAAACCATTCAATAGTATGTGATCAATGAAACAGCATCATAGAACATGTTAAAATGTTAGCAAGGTAAATAGGACGTAGTATCAAATAGGATATAACAAATTTATGAAAGTCACTTGGTAATTCGTCATACATTTTGTAATGTACTCATTTATTCAAATCTTTATTAATTTCATTTTATTATTAACACTTTCATTTTATTTTTATTTTCATTTTATTGGATTGATATGAATTTTTTATAACAAATGGTTTGAAATGTTAGTTGTCAAACGGATTCAAATTTTAATCAGGTGGATTTTAATAAGAGCCGTCGCAACGCGAGGCTGGGTATGCGTTGCGGTAAAAATTGTAATAATTAGGTTTTTTTGTTCGACGTTGAGACATGTCTTGATATGATTTTCAGCCGTTGAAATAAAAAGAAACAAATAAATACAATACAATAAATACTTAAAATATACGTTTCGACACGGATTGTCTGTCATCATTTAAAAATTCTTTATTAACAGTATCTAAAAAAAAATTTACAAAGATTTTTTTTAAAAATAAACTTAATTTTAATTTAAAATAATTAAAAAATATACATACCACACCAGGAAAAAATAACACACGAAAAACACATTGTTTTAAAAATAATTACATATGCATTAAAAATAAAATAAATATATAAACTAACAATATTAACTGAAACATGTTTTCCTTTTGATTTTTAAAACTGAACTTTATGTAATGTAGTTTTGTACGCAACGACTGCAACGCCAACCAGAAAAGACGTGACACCCAGAAGGGAAGAAAGTTGATTTTCAGGAAATGTTAAACCGTGAGGACAATAATTTGGAAAAAAACTTATCAAATAAACAATGAAACAAAATAGTCAACAATTTCGAAAATTATTTATTTTTTGAAAAAATTGATAATGTTATGATAAAAGTCATGTACCAGAACAGCAGAATTTCGTTTATTAACGCAAAGGGGGTTTAAAAAAATAAATACAGATTCAGCAAATTTTCTGAGGTCAACATTCTTTGTAAAATAAAATATAAAAGGGTTTTTGGTATTGAAAGTATAGTTTAAACTAATCACATGTTCAGAAAACGTTGTCTTAAACTGATTCTTATTTCTTGAGTTGCAAATGTGTTGGTTCATTCTCTTGTAAATATATTGCAAACTTTCACCAATATAACAACAATTACAATCATTGCAATCCACTTTGTAAAAAACGTCAGTAACGCGCTCAACTGGAGTTTTAGACTTTAAGGGAGTGAAAAGTGAGTTTAAAGTAATTTCAAAAGAAGAAACTAACAGAAAACCTTGATTTAAAAACAATTTTGTTAGAAAATGTGAAAACTACCTAAATATGGCAATAAAAAATACCTTTTATCTATTTGTAAAAGACGGATCTGAATTAGTCAAAAAAGAACTTTTTGAAAAATTATCACAAATAGAATTATCAGACTGTAAAGTAAAAAATTTATTTTTAAAAAAAATTAACCTGTTATTTATCGCATTAATTATTAAATGTGAAGGGTAAGAATTATCATAAATAACTGAACGAATTAAATTTAATTTTTTTCCCCAAAAGATTTTATCGCTGAGTAAAATAGCTCTATCAATTGAGGAAATAATAGTGGCAATTTTTATTGAACGTGAATGAAAAGAAAAATAATTTATGTATCTACCAGACCAGGTTGGCTTTTGATACCAATCAGTGAGTAAGCGGTTGTCTGAATTACTTTTGATGATTTTCAAATCTAAAAAACCAATTGAGCTATCACATTCAAGTTCAAAAGTAAACTGCAAAGGGTTATTGAAAGAATCGAAATAATTTAATGTAGTGAAAGTGGTCCAACTAAACGCACTGCACGAAAACACCAATTGAAAAATTTATTTGTCTTATTCAGCTAATAATAATTGTTCTACATAATGTGGTCTGAGTCAATGTGAATAGAATCACGTATCGATATCTTTTATGGTTACGCAAAATAGTGATTTTGAAAGAAGGGGCCACTTTGGCATATTTTCAATGATACCTCGGCCATAAGATGAGGTACAAAGTTGAAAATTGGTATTTTTGTTTTTATCATTAAGACCTGTAAAATGGCGTATAAATTATTCAAATACCAGAGTGGGGCCGATTCTGTATGGCAATGCGCCCATACCCTTTATTTCCAATAGCTCAATTTATTTTATTGAATTTTAGGGTTATACAATATTTTTAGACATACCTGTAGGTGTGGATGTTTAAATGATTTTTTTTTATTCACGGCTAAAACATTGATTTTCCAAAGTTATCACACAAAAATCATCGTCTGCCTTTGTGATGTATTTATTGTCATAGCATAGATACACGTATTGAAAATTGAAATCTTTTAGAAAGTATAACAAATTCAGAAAGAATTAATATATAGCATGCGCGGTAAAGGTACAATATCACCTTGAATTTTTCTATCGAAAATAATTGCTTCAATAATGTTGCCTACAATTTTTATAAATTCGTAGCATATTTATCTGGCTTTTAGTATTTTAATATCTAAATTACATTTTTCACACTAATAATTCAATATACATCATTACTTAAGTTCATATTTCAAATGAATTAATTTGTCAAATTTTGTTCACATGTGCTCTATTCAGCCTACTATCAACAAAATTATTGCAGTAAATGGAGATAATAATCTTAAGTTCAGAAGTGAAAACAATTTGCATTCCGTCACCACCCCCCGCATTAATTGGACTATAACTCTTTTAATTCTGATTTTATCATAACTTGTAATATACTATTTTAAAGGTGATCAAATGAGCTACAACTTTCTCTATCATAAATTTTACCGTAACATCTCTTATTTTGAAACGGCGAAGGGTTAAAGGGCTCGAAAGACACTCCGGTTGGACAGCCACGCACTCTTTAAACAATTAGAACTCTATCAATATTTGTGTAACAAAAAATAATAAAAAGCAATAATTAGTCTGCAAAATACCTTGAATTTTCATATATATACTTTTATGCGTATCCTTTCAGAGATATTATAATGAGAAATTGTTTTTTTTTAAATGGATTTTTTTATGAAATCATAAGTTTTTTGAAAATCGTTTGTACTAATGTCATGGTATTTTCTAGAATCCATCAAGATCTCTCTACCAAGTTAATTCTAGATGGAAAACGATTATTTTTAATTTTGGTGGAAATGGCACTCATAAACTATCTGATTTAAATAAAAAAAAACATTGTATGCGTCTTTTAATTGCATGATAGCTCACTCATTTTACACGCAGAAGTACTTATTTTAAAGCTGATTTTGAGAAATATAAAAACCCATTATTATAATTAACTTAATATTGTTCCTAGAACACTGTAAAATTGCGATTTATTAGGATTTTAATTGATATAATTTTGTTCTTTACATGATTTTCGTTAAAATGTATATTTTTGAAGATATTAGCAAAAAACGATGAAAAACGCAAAAAAGAAACAAATTTTCAGTAGCCAGTAACTTGAAAAATATTTGCTTTTTTGAAAAACATTATTAAACATTTTTCTCTTATAATTAGTTCTTTTATCCAGACCCTTGAACTTGAGAGTACGATGAGCCTAATTCCAAAATTCCAAACGAATTGGAAAACAGCTCCATTGCATATATTCCGTACCCAATGCCAAACATATAAATTTTTGACACAATGAAACTTCTAAATAATTTTTTGAATAAGTATTTTTTTTTGTATTGTGACTTAGTATAGTAAGGCAAAATCACTGCAAATTGAATATTCTTGAGCGCAATCACTTAATAGCTCGTCTCTTTTGCACGAATTCGTACGACGAATCTGTTCGCAAAGTGCGCAGCCAAAATTATTGCAAGCAAAAGCAAACCACGCGTACGTTGAGAACACGACTCGCAGTGCGCGTCAGACGCATGCGCAGACTGTCAGACGCATGTTATATTATTTGCATCTTATATTATTTTAATTTTTGGCACATCTCAGCTGCTTTTCGGCAATAATGTAGACATTACATTTCTTTATTTATAATCATGAATGTATTATATTTTAATATTGTCTTAGCCTATAAGTGAATCGAAATATTTGGCAAATGACAGTCTTTATTTGTTTTTAATGTCAAACCATGCCTTATATATTTTCAAGGTCAAACAATGATAAGCAAATTTTTGTAATTTTTTCCATTTATTTCTACAATCTAACTATATTTCTATGAATCTAAAAATTCTAGAAAATTTCCCGAACAAACTCAGGAAGATTCATGAAAATCCGAATTATAGTTTAGGAGGATTAACCATTCATACATAGTTACAGAAGAATTTTATATATAAGATATATATATATATATATATATATATATATATATATATATGAAATGATATGAGTTGTTGTTGTGGGGTTGATTGGATTGGATTGGGTTCCAAATGTAGATTGATCCACTCTCCAATGGGGTGCTAGATCAGTCCAACCTTGTTCTGGTGTCGTCGGCAGAGCTTATAGTTTATAATAGAAAATAACAACACTGGTATGAGTCTCCTCAGAACCGTGAGCACTTTATATTGGTATAGGCTGAAATATGTCTTTACGCAAAGTGGAATACAAACACTGAATCTAATTTGGACTATAACTTTATTTAATCTTTAATAACTTCACATCACAAACTAGCATAGATTCGTGCTAAGACATACTCTCGACTTTCTCCTAAGACATCACTGGTCTAGATTCTTGACTAAGACATCACTGCCTTTGCTGGACGATAACTACTCTATTTATTTAGTATAGGACGTGACATATGTGTACTTCCGCATTCGTGCGCTGGCCTTGCACTTTGATTATTTATTAAACCCGCACGAAATGCATTGTTACACAATACGCCACCCCTAAAGATTGTTGCCTGTCCTCAGAAAACATAAAAGAAAAAAAATTGCAAATTTTTGAGGTTCTTCCCCTCTTAAAAAATTTATCGTCCTCGATTAAAAAAGTTAAAAATAGCAATCTATGGTATAATTGATTGTAGCAAAAGAGAGAGAGAAAAAAAAATTGAAAATTATTTGCAAAATATAAAAAAAAGTAAAAGTATAAAATTTTGTAGTATGTCTGCAATATAATAATTAGTTAACAATTCTGATGATAATATTGGTAAAAAAAATAACATAAAAAAAAATCTAATATTGTTGTAACATTTTGCTGCATATTGTGATTTTTAATAGTTCATTAAAATTATTTTGATTTAGTTTCAACGGCTTGTTTAATTTCAAAAGTAGGATTTTGACAATACAGCAAAATATTATAAACAATAATTAGTTACATTTTTAGAATATTCTTATTTGATACAGTATGCAACCTAATATCATATGAATTCGCTTAAGTTGCATAATTTGTGTGACTGCTTTAAAATGATTAGTAGACAAAAGCGAAGTTGTGACCTATTTGATTTATATTGTTTACACATCAATAAAACTTCTAAAAATTTATGTGATTAATTATTTGATCCATTATCACTATCATTGATTAGTTTCGATAAAATAATAAAAACAATTTTTCTATTTGCATAAGAATATTAACAAGGTGCAAGATCTCTCTTTCTTTTCACAAATTTAATATAATAAATTGTTTAATTTTGTATGATAATTTATTTATTTGATTCGAATTTAAAATATGATCAAAATACTCTGTCAGATTCAGTTCAATATTTTTAATAGGATGTTTAAAAATGCGCGCGCGATTATTTCTTACTGAAGCTGTATGAGAATCTTGTATCAATCTTCGAAGATTTTTAAAAAATAGCTTGCACACTTGTTGCCATTCTGATGCATTACATCTAGATAGAAATGGAAGATAGTGATAATTTGTCTTGTAATCTAATAATTGTGTTTTGTCACATACTTCTACATTAATACATTCCTGTAGGCCCTCTTGATTGTATAAATTTTATTTTTCAAATTCTATTCTGAACATTCTATTTTTACTATAAAAATATACAATATAAAAATATTAATTGGAAATTATTAAATTTAGAATGTCAGTATTAATAAAAAATTGAGTGGCCTTTCAATTTCTGAATATTTGATACAAATATATTATTATATATACTTTTTCTATATTTTGTTTCCATGTGAATTATTGATACTACTCATCAAATTACTTTTGTTATAAGTGAATAAATAATTAAAGGTGATAAAAATTCTATTTCTGTTGTTGGTCTTATTATATTTGAACGCTCGAAATTCATAGTTATTTATTATTAATTAAATGCATAATCACGAGTGTATTAAAATTTTTGAAGAATAATTCAATAAACCAAAAAGTAAAATTTCAAATTATTGGTATTATAATTGATATAAATATGCTGAAAGTTAGAAATATACTCAAATTTTCAGATAATTACAGAAACAAAGTTTTTGTATAAACGTCAAGATTCATAAAAATTCAAAAGTTCGCAAAAATAAATCATAAATAAATCAGGTTAATTAATATTTTGAAATTTGTATCGTTCATGTTACATGATATGATGAATCTTCTTACAATATGTTACCCAATTGATCGAATGAACAATCATGTACAATTATATAAATTTAGCTAGAATTTACTCAAGGATTTAGATACCGTTAATAATAAAAAATAGTAAAATAATGGGATTATTATATTTAGAAGGGTAATTTTGCAATTTATTGCACAGACTTTACCTTTGAGCCTTAATAGTCATCAAAAGCCAAATTTTAAACTACATCATCCTGAACTGCGATATCTACGATGTTGGCGTTAGACCGCTCGAAAGCCGGGTTACTAACTTTATCAACGTAAAAAATGATTCGCGATTGCAGGGAATAAATATTAATTGAATTGAAAATAGTATCATTCTGAACTGCGATATCGTCTGTTTTGGCGTTAGACCGCCATCGATTCGCGATTGCAGGGAATAAATATTAATTGAATTGAAAATAGTATCATTCTGAACTGCGATATCGTCTGTTTTGGCGTTAGACCGCTCGAAAGCCAGGTTACTAACTTTTACATAAAATGATACGCGAAGTTCAAAGAATGAATGCTAGATGAAGATGACCCTTTTTTCTTTTTACCCTTCGCAGATTTCTAAATGAAATTCTGTATCTATAAAATTCAAATTCTTCTTGCTCTTGATAAAAAAAAAAACTTGTTGAAAAAAATCTGCTTAAATAGTGAATAAAATAAAATGAAGTTACTACATCATAAGCGTGTCTCGTTAAAATTTGAAACCGAATGTTACGTGATATTTCTTTACTCAAATTTCAAAATAGAAATACGATAAAACTTCTTATACCATTAACGCAAATAATCAAAATTACATTTAGTATGAACAATTATAAAAATATTTAGAAAAGATGCAATTACTATAATAGAAACAAATTTACTCAATCGCTTACTAATTTTCAAAATAAAATTTATTATATTTGTAGAGAAAATTTAGGAATTATTTTTCGTTCAATATAGCACCAACAAATTGAATTGAATTTTAAAATGAAATCATTTAGTATCAATAATTCAAACATGGACTTTTTCTATTTTCCTATTTTTTTTAAATTTATAATTCTGTTCTATGGGGATAGTTACATTGCTATTATTGACATTAATTTAAATTTATCCCCTTCATTTCTGTAACATTTTGTGGTATGGACAGTTGATTAAATTTAATTATTATTGAAATTTGCATATTCAAGTTCAATTATTTTCACACCAAACTTCAAAGTTCATTTAATGTAATATTCAAGATTAAAATTTCATTCTTATGTAATATTTTAAAATTATTTCTATACTCAACATTAATAGTTGGAATTTATTCTCATGCAATATTTAATATTATCAATATAATCGATGAGCATGCTTTGGTTCTAACAATGAAAATATTGAAATAAAATTTATTTGAAAGATTTGATTGACTCGTTCCCGCGGATTCATGAGTCTCTTATAAGTCATCAAAATTACGTCAAATATATTCAAGATCTCGCGGTTTTCACTAACCTTACGAGTCTCCATTCGGGTTTTTCCTACCCTGATTAATTATTTATTTGTCAGATACCTATTGTTTCTTTTGAACAATTTAATATTAGGCTATCTGAAATGAAGGATTGGCACTATCGCCTGAAAAGTGGCACAATGGCTACACTAAATCCTTTAGGCATTTCGCCTTTATACTGGCATTTAAAGCCACATTAAAAATCGCGACGTTATAAAAAGATCAACAGATGTAAATTTACTCGTGATAGGATACTGAAAGTCATTAACTAGAGTCACTAACTTTTCAATATTACTTTCTGAGTCTTTTATATTATTACTTGATGACTTTGTTACTAATCTTTACAATTATTTTACTTTGAAATATTTCTGTTATCAAATTCGGACCTGGCAATGCTCGTAATTGTTTTTGTTAAAAATGCTTAGTTAACAATATTAGCTTGAACTTAACCTTGATGGTTACGTGAAGTCAACAAAATAATAGTGGTGTGAACAATAATCGAACTACCCATTGTTACAAAAATGTTACCCAAGTACAACCAAAATCCTAATACTTAAAAAAAATATTCAAATTGACAAAATATTATTATTTATATTCTAATTGACAAATAAAATTTAAAAAAAATTGAAGACTATGATGTTCTGGTCTGGATGTGTAGTTTTGCCAAAAGAAGGATTGGTTTTTCTTACTTGGGGAGTGAGCCTTAATCGAGAAGTCTGCGTCGATTTGGGGAGAGTATGTCCTTGTCCCTCTGCGTAGAGTCGCCTTTCTCACGGTGTTATTTGGTATGCCGCCACCTTTAATGCCTCTGATACTTTGTGCCAGTCCTGATCCTGCTGGTTTTCAGCTGTTGCTGCAGCGCCGGATGCAAAATTTCTGCTACTCAGCTTCTTGCTCGACACTCACAGCACACTCAACACTGCACTTCACCACGAGGTAAAACCACCGCTTGACACCATGAAATGGTATGAGTTGTTGTGGGGTTGATTGGATTGGATTGGGTTCCAAATGTAGATTGATCCACTCTCCAATGGGGTGCTAGATCAGTCCAACCTTGTTCTGGTGTCGTGGGCAGAGCTTATAGTTTATAATAGAAAATAACAACACTGGTATGAGTCTCCTTAGAACCGTGAGCACTTTATATTGGTATAGGCTGAAAGATGTCTTTACGCAAAGTGGAATACAAACACTGAATCTAATTTGGACTATAACTTTATTTAATCTTTAATAACTTCACATCAAAAACTAGCATAGATTCGTGCTAAGACATACTCTCTAATCTCTCCTAAGACATCACTAGCTAGAGTCTCGACTAAGACATCACTGCCTTTGCTGGACGATAACTACTCTATTTATTTAGTATAGGACGTGACATATGTGTACTTCCGCATTCGTGCGCTGGCCTTGCACTTTGATTATTTATCAAACCCGCACGAAATGCATTGTTACACAATAATATATATATATATATATATATATATATATATATATATATATATATATATATGAAGTGTAATAACAATTCGAATCATTATTTTGTTTAATAATTACAAAACGCGTTGCTAGTTATATGTAGGTTACGCGGACATCGGAAGTGCTTACTGTTGGATTTTGTAAATAGGTTGTAAACAATAAATTAGTATATAAGAGTTAGACAAAAGTTAGACAGTCAGTCAAGTTTGGATTCAAGCTTTGAGTCAAACCTGGAGAGAAGCTTGGAGTCAAGCTTGGAGCCAGACATAGTATTTAGTAAAATGTAGTCTTTGCTGATATGATAACCAAAAGGTTATCAACATATATTAATTGTAACAATAGTGAATAATAAAGTATCATTCGAAGAAAGAAGTGTGTTTACAAATTACTATCAAATCGCTGTTCGTCCTAAAGGCCTATCACACTACCAATGGACTCTGGAGAGTCCACATCACAAATATAATATTTCAACAACTATTCAACTATTCACCGCTCGGGTCCAGCCTATCATTACAATTCCTGGTCGTACTGGTGATCCAGAACATACCTCCCAATATATCAACCACCAGCCAGCACAATTCATGGTGGCTTAGCGGTTTTTTCCCTCGTAGCGCTGAAGAATTTTCTGACGGAGACATCGAGTTCAAAGCTGCCACAACTCGACAAACCGAACGATCATTCGCAGCACAAACTAAGGGATGGTGGCGCCTACCGAAGAACTTTAGAACAAACGCGAGACTACGACTAACTTGGACATAACTATCTCATCGGATTCAAGTAAGCAAATCGAAATTTAATCATATCTCAAGATGGAACCCATTTTTGAAGAAGCTAGAAAAGGTAAAGATAATAGTATAGAAATAAATAAATTTAGAATTCAATTAGCAATTAGCACCATACCCGAATTCAATGGCAATTCAGATGACCTTTATAGATTTTTAAGTACTGTAGACTCAATTTTAGATGACGTGGATTTTGAGGCATACAAATTCATATCAAAAATCGTTATATGTAAATTAAGTGGAACAGCTTTTGATTGCATTAGACGGGCTGATTATCAGTTATGGAATACTATCAAACCTATTCTAATTAAACGTTTTAAAGATAGAAGGTCCATCGCTGAGTTACATCACGAGCTAGCAACAACAACAAGGAAAAATGGGGAATCGATTGAGGAATTTGCAGAGAAAGTTGAGAGTTTGCTTACGTTAATAAACAACGAATGCTATTTTACACAAAATGAAATAGCGTATCCAACATATTGTGACTTGGCTTTGGCAGTTTTTGTTAAAGGCCTACCATTGGACTTGAAAATTATAGTTAAAGCAGCCAAAATTTGAAAGATGCTATGCACATCGCTGCAAAGGAAGAAAAATATTTAAACATCAGATCTAATAAAAAATACAACCCATTCGTCACTTGCGGATACTGCAAGAAAAGGGGACACCACATTAACCAGTGTCGAAAACTTACAAATCGGAAAAGAGATGACAAACTTAGAATCTACAATGGTGGAAATGACGATAGAATGGACTACGAAAGTAATAAGGATCTGAAATATACAAAAACATATGATGATACATACAAGGCATTCATAACAACTAAGGAAGAATCTGAAGAATCCGAAGAATCCGAAGAACAAGAAGAATACAAAGAAGAAAGTTTGACTCACAACACCAAAATAGAAGAGTTGACGACAATCGCTGCAAATTCATACGAAGAAGAAAAGGATCTATATGTGGCCGAAGATATGGAACAAACCATACGTGCAAATTCATACGAAGAAGAAAAGGATCTATATGAGGCAGAAGATATGGAACAAACCATACGAACAAATTCATACGAAAAAGGAAAGGATCTATATGAGGCAGAAGATATGGAACAAACCATACGAACAAATTCATACGAAGAAGAAAAGGATCTGAACATATATGTGGCACAAGATTTAGAACAAACCCAAGATGAGGTTTACGACATGAAAGAAATAAATTATGAACAAGAAGAAACAAGAATACTTAATGATGAAGGCCCAGAATATATGAAAACTATTCCCATTAAAATAAAGAAGAAAAAGAAAAAGAAAAGAAATATTAAAAGAAGAAAAATTAATGATGAAATTATAGAAGAAAATAATCAAGAAATCAGGGAATATAATATTAATATGATAAGAAAATTACCTTCACAACGAAAATTGTCAATAAATGAAAATATAGCCACTATTACAGATATGTTCAACCGTAAGAATATGAATTTGAACACAAAGAAGAAATATGCACATTTCCAAAGCCAAAGCAGCAGAAAATTGATATCGTCGCAAACTCATGTAAAGAAGAGAAACATTCCCGATTTTATTATATTCAGAAAAGCACCAAAATTGTTTAATTATAAATACCGGAAGAAACAAAAAACTCGCCAGGTGTAAACACAATAGTAACAACGCAAGTCATTATGTTTGGTTGACATAAGCAAATTCTCATATTTCAAAGCAGCATTTGTCCAATTTTGATTACCCAGCAAATTTCGAATATATCAAGTATTAACAATACAGCGTAAATTTAAATTTGCATTAATTTCTAATTATGATTTAAATTATCAAATGCAAGATTCTTTACGCCATTAATATTTTTTTGCAGATTTTAAAGACATTTTTCATATTATGATTTTTATGCTCTATTGATATAAAAGTTTTTTTTAAAAAAATTATTTGCATCATTTATGGTAAGTTGTTCGAAACATATTTTGTTTTATCGGAATAAGATTTTAAATTTCAGTGATGCCTTTACATAATCAGCAACCATCTAATTTGCATTCAACTGCTGATTTTTTTTATATGTATGTTATTAAAGATTTATTCATGTAGAGATAAAAATAAAATTATTATTAGATTTTTTTTTCAGAGCACATTATTTGTAAACATATTGTAACAGTAATGACACTTTTGAGGACAAAAGTTTTTAAGGGCCGAAGGAAGAAGAGATGGAACTCATTTTTTTAAAGTTTTTTCTTAATTTTTATAGTTTTCCGAGGACGAAAAACTTTTGAAGAGGGAGGTTGAAGTGTAATAACAATTCGAATCATTATTTTGTTTAATAATTACAATACGCGTTGCTAGTTATATGTAGGTTACGCGGACATCGGAAGTGCTTACTGTTGGATTTTGTAAATAGGTTGTAAACAATAAATTAGTATATAAGAGTTAGACAAAAGTTAGACAGTCAGTCAAGTTTGGATTCAAGCTTTGAGTCAAACCTGGAGAGAAGCTTGGAGTCAAGCTTGGAGCCAGACATAGTATTCAGTAAAATGTAGTCTTTGCTGATATGATAACCAAAAGGTTATCAACAAATATTAATTGTAACAATAGTGAATAATAAAGTATCATTCGAAGAAAGAAGTGTGTTTACAAATTACTATCAAATCGCTGTTCGTCCTAAAGGCCTATCACACTACCAATGGACTCTGGAGAGTCCACATCACAAATATAATATTTCAACAACTATTCAACTGTTCACCGCTCGGGTCCAGCCTATCATTACAATTCCTGGTCGTACTGGTGATCCAGAACATACCTCCCAATATATCAACCACCAGCCAGCACAATTCAATATATATATATATATATATATATATATATATATATATATATATATATATATATATATATATATTAGGGTGGTCCTTAAAATGGTCATTTTCGAATTTTCTTGCTCCCAGGGGCTCAAATGGTTCCAAATTGATAGAAAACAATTCTCTGAAAGTTTTAGCTCTTAATATTAACGTTTAGATAGAGCGCAATTCAATCAAAGTTTTGTATGGAAATAGCATGGAAATTTTTTAAAAAAAATTAAAAATGTTTTTTATTAACGTTTAGATAGAGCGCAAAGAATGAATTAAATTCATTCATTTGTCGCTAAGTTATACCTAAAAAATTTTTTTAAATTTTCAAAATTTTTTCCATGCTCTTTCCATACGAAGTTTGATTGAATTGCGCTCTATCTAAACGTTAATATTAAGAGCTAAAACTTATAGAGAATTGTTTTTTATCAATTTGGAACCATTTGAGCCCCTGGGAGCAAGGAAATTCGGAAATGACACATATGTATTAACAAAGTCTAATAATCGGGCATAACATCAATAAAAAACATGAATTTCTTTCAAAAATTTATTTTAAATCCACACGTTTCGGCTATAATCCTAGCCTTCATTCAGTGGAAACTAAAAATAAAATTAAAAACTAAAACAATTGAATTGGAGTGAAAAGAAAAAATAAAATAGTAAATAGTACTTACAATTAGTTAATCTTAGTGTTAAATTGGAAAATTTTAATAATCCATGGTATCAGGATATGGTAATGCACTACACTATGTATTGTAAACATTAACTTGTTATTACACAATATTTTCACAAAATACTAATTTTAAAAAATCACAAATAGATGGTGTGTTATTCGTAGACTGGTTGAAGATATAATGAAGAAAGACATTTTTAAAAAATATTTTATCAAGATTCTACACATGTGTGGAACGAATTGCGAATCCTTTGCGCGACGCTTTTATTGTTTTGTAAGAAATTTGGAAATGTTATCTAAATAGAAGAGATTTGTGTCGCACAGCGTGTTAAGTTCATTCCGTTTATTTATTGTCTTATTGTTATAAATAGTTCTTTTTCAACTATTTATAACAATAATTAAAATTTTCCAATTTAACACCAAGATTAACTAATTGTAAGTACTATTTACTATTTTATTTTTTCTTTTCACTCCAATTCAATTGTTTTAGTTTTTAATTTTATTTTTAGTTTCCACTGAATGAAGGCTAGGATTATAGCCGAAACGTATGGATTTAAAATAAGTTTTTGAAAGAAATTCATGTTTTTTATTGATGTTATGCCCGATTATTAGACTTTGTTAATATATATATATATATATATATATATATATATATATATATATAATATTGTAGAGCTTCAAACAAAGAATACAAAAAGTTATAAAAAACAAAGAAGTTTAAAAATAACATCCTTTATTTACTGTCAACGTTTCGGAACTAGGTACGTTCCATCTTCAGGGCATCTGTTAAGAAACATGATCTTGATAAGATTTAAGCAAACAATATGTTTAAGAAAAGCAGAAGATAGTGGATTTTTTATATAAAATAAATAAAATTGTGAAAAAAATAATATACCGAATTATGAGAATATAATCTGGTGTGGCCTTGATTCGATTAGCAGACCACACGGATGGCTGGTATTCTTGGACTGTATATGGACTGTATTTGAAACTAAAAAACGTTCTTCTTCTATGATAATAACAAACTAAAAAATGACCTCACTTTGAACAATAAAAGGAAACTCAACAAAACTTCTAAACTCGACTGACTCGGAAGGAAACTCAAAACTGAACCAAACAAGGAAAGCAGGCTGAAAGCGTACTTACGGAACTGGAAGCGAATTGAACGCGGAACTGGAAGCAAACTCGAACGTAACAGAACTCGGAATGAACTAGAACAGACTGACCACATGTCGGAAGTCTAAGGTTTTGGAAGGAAAGAGACAGGTAGTCTGGATTAGAAAGAAATAAATCGGTTGACATATTGCAACCCCGAGATGGCGACTATATTATTATTATCGACGCATGTAATAGTCAGTGGCGTCACCATTTCTTCCCCGGGCAAAAAGGTTACCCTTTTAAATACTAGAAATATAAATGGAAATATCAAAGCCATTAGTCAAACTATGCAAAGAATGAAACACATAAAATATGGTAAAGAAATAACATGTCGATTCCTAATTGAATCTAGGAAGTAAGTTAAGTTTTGACGGAATATCTATTGCTTCTATGTTCACCAATCAGAATCAATGTTAAGGATAAGTAATCTTGACAGGAAAGCAGTAACCTTGTTATTTGTTTAAAATATATTATAGTTGCTTAGTATCTTGCTGTAATAATGCTGCCAAATTTCATTTTTCTGCTATTATAGCAAATGATTTTAAAATGTTCTAATTGATATAACTTCCATGAAACTTGCATATAGCACCACTGGAAATTATTTTAGGTTTGCATCATACATGCTTGCTTTCGAAACACATGAGAATTTGTCTTGGTGGAATTAACAATTGCCATATATAAGATGCCTTTATGTTGAATAGGAATTAAAATTTCATTGACCTTGTTTCGTGGATTTGTTGATGATGGTTGTAGTTTATTTTGAGTAACCAGCATGATTTGAAACAACTAGTTCGTATTTGAAGTGTGTCCACTATGGGGCCGTATTCATTTCCAAATTAAAGGCATTTTCACAATAACTGCAATATTATGATGATTCATAGCATTCGATAGTCTTGAATATACAGATTTTTGAATATTATCAAAAGTTGTGAGAACAACTGAGCAAATAACATTCTGCTGCTCTTGAGTGTGATTGAGTTGTCATGCGATTTCTCTGAATAGAAGCAAGTTACTGATAAAGTTACTACACATAATGGTAAAAGGTAAAAGGAAGGAATTAATTGAAAGGTAACAAATAAAAACATTAGATTTTTTTTATCGTTTGCAAATATGAAAAAACATATTTCCTCACTATAAATTACTGTGTAGGTAGGGGGCAGAGCTTTACTACAGGGCGTTTCAATAACGTAGCCCTGGTTCTTACTAAAGCTGTGCGCACCTCTCCGTCTTTTCCGGGAAAAACGTCTTCAATAACCACCATAGACCATTGAAAAGGAGGCAAATTTTAATTTTTTTGCGTCGGTAAATCTATTTGCAATATGTTTTTTGATGGAAGGATGTTTAAGGGAGTCAAAGTGAGAAAATGAGCTGGCGTAAGAGGTTGAGGATCACTTGGATCTGAACTTACCCAACATAATGGTCGAGAATTGAGAAGCGCCTCAATTTGGATTAACACGGTATTCAATTCCTCGTAAGTAAGAATTTGTTCACCTATTACTCGATATAAATGCCCCTTTATAGATTTTATGTTAAACTCACGCAAACCCCTGAAATGGGGTGCGGCTGGCGGATTGAAAGACCAGTTGATATTATGCTTGTGAAGTTCGGAGTTTAATGATACACTAAATGTTTTTGAGTTAATAAGCTGAAATATATCTTCCAGTTCTGATTTGGCACCAACGAAATTTGTTCCGCGATCTGAATACAGACAAGAAACTGGACCTCTTCATGAAATAAAGCGCTTAAAACAATTTAAAAACGTCGAAGTTGTTAAATCGGAGGCAAGTTCAATATGTATTGCTTTTGTGGAAAAACAAATAAATAAACAAATATATGCTTTTGAACTTTTTACGCCCCTAAATTTTTCCATGGTAACGCGAAAGGGACCAGCATAGTCAGTACCGGTGTGCTGAAAAGGTTTTGCCTCCATTACACGAGGAGAAGGTAAATCAGCCATAACAGGAGTAAAGGATTTAGTATTACTCCTAAAGTACTTATTGCATTTATGAATACGTTGGCGTATAATGCTGCGAACTGATAAAATCCAGTATCTCTGACGAAGAACGGAAGTAAGTAAATGTGGACCAGCATGTAAATGTTTCTCATGATAATAATCAATTATTAAATTTATCAAGTGTTCCTTTTTGGGTAAAAGCAAGGGAAATTTATGATCAAAATTTAGGTTAGCATGTGTTAAACGTCCACCAACTCTTAAGAACCCATCATGTAAAAATAGTCGTAAAGTCCGATACCTTTTAGGAAACTTATTCATTTTCAAACAATCAATTTCTTCGAAAAAATAGATTTGTTGGATAAGTCTGATTATAGTTAATTTGGCTTTGTTGAAATCTGAAAAATATATTACACTTCTAGATGGAATAATTTTGCAGAAACGTAAAATAAATACAAATATTCTGCATAGCCTGGCCCATGATGATATAGTGGAAGTGAATTCGTATAGATCATTTTTACAGGAGTTTACCACTAAGCAAGAGGAAACCTTTTCTTCTGGAACATTTTGCATGGAATCTAACGTAGAACGTATGGGCCAATGACTTCTTTGAGAGTAAAGCCACGAGGGACCTGTGTACCAATTACTATTATTAAGCAATGTATTTGGTAATGAACCACGAGAAACACAATCGGCAATATTTGCCTCGGAAGGAATATGATACCATTTGGCAGAAGGAAGCAAATATTGAACTATCGTTACTCTATTTGCGACAAAAGTTTTCCATCTATGAGCTGGACCTGTTAACCAATGAAGCACAATAATCGAGTCCGTAAAACCATATACCTGTTCGATACATAAAGAATGATGATTGGAAGATATGACAAAGGATAATAATTTTGCCAATAAATGCGCCGCACACAACTCTAATCTTGCTAAAGTTTGAACTCTAATTGGAGTAATTTTTGATTTTGAAATAAGAAGGTAATATTTATTAACATGGCAAGGCTTGATGTAAATCACAGCCCCATAAGCCTTTTCTGAACTATCCGCAAAACCGTCAAGAGAACAACGAATATAATTTTTGGTACCTACAAATCGAGGAATGGAAAGATTAATCAATTCTGAAAGTTGATTATAAATACTAAGCCATGTTGCAACTAACGAGGAAGGTGATGGCTCATCCCAATCCAATTTTAATAACCATAGTTCTTTCATGATCATTTTGAATTTGATGGTAACAGGCGTAATAAAACCTAAAGCATCCCAAATACGAGCAATGGTGGATAATATATGGCGTTTTGTCAAATTTTGATGGAGAAGGTTAATATTAAATTTAAAACAATCTTGAATTGGATCCCATCTCAATCCCAATACTTTAACGGAAGTATCAAATTCAGAGATTGTTTGTGAAAAATTAATTTGTGTTTTATGGTGTGATTCGATTTGTTTATACATTAGACAATCATTCGAAGCCCACTTCGCTAGTTCAAAACGCGCGGAACGGAACAAACTCGACAATTGAACGTAAAGTTGTTTTGCGATTTCGACGGTGTCTGCACTAGTAACCACGTCGTCGATATAAATATCATTTTGAATTATATCAGTGGCTAAGGGGTAATTTTTGCTCTCATCTTTAGCTAGTTGTTTAATAGTGCGTAACGCATGAAAAGGAGATGACGTAATACCAAACGTGACAGTGTTTAATTCATAAATGCCGAGGGGATCTTTCAGAGAAAATCTCCAAAGTATCCTTTGAAATCGTCTATCTTGATCACGAATTAATATATTTCTGTACATCTGTTTAATATCGGCCGTTAACGCAATTTTGCCAAAACGAAAGTTAAAAAGAATTGTGATAATGTTAGACTGTAGCTTTGGCCCGGAAAATAGGTTGGCATTCAGGGAAGGAAATTCAGCATTCTTTGCTGATGCATCAAATACAATTCGTAACGGTGTGGAGGAGCTGTCTTTAATCACGGCGAAATGTGGAATATAATACCCTTCATTGGCTGCGGAATCATTTACATGGCCTAAAAATGACATGTGTTTTTGTTGTAAATAATCTTGAATTACTTCTGAATATTGTTTATGGAATTCAAAAGATTTCCGAAATTTTTGTTCTAAAATACAATAACGCTTATGCGCGAGTTCATATGATTTCTGAAAATTTACATTAACGTTGTCACGAAATGGTAATGCGACCACGTAACGTCCATCGAAATTCCGTACTGTGGTGGACGTATAGAACTGTTCGCAATAATCGTTTTCCGACACAATCATGTAAGGTACATCTTCTAACTCAAAAAATATTTTCATTTGTTTAGATAAGGAATCATGTTCAATCGTGCATAGATTTGTCGAACTTGAATCAGGCGATGCAACGTTTGGAAGAGATCCCATTATTACATAACCCAATTTTGTATCCAATGCGATAGGTAAATCGACGGTTTTTATGTGATTTGACATAATAATAGCATTAAATACATCACAACCCAAGATTCCATTAACAGTTTGAGGAATGAAAAATTTATTATCCGCCAGTTGTAAAGATAAAAATTTATTAATGGAATCGAAGGGAATTTTAATGGTCGGTTGTGGTTTGACAATTTCATGAATTACATAGGCACATACAGACATTTGAAAGGAACAATCATTCGACATAATAATAAAATTTGCCATGCCCGTAATTTTTTGCGAAGAGTTACCTATAGAAATGACTTGAGCCTAGATCGGTGTTATCTCTAGTTAGCGGATTTACAGAATGACTCAGTCACATAGTTGCGATCGCTTGCGGTATCAATACTGACACGTAACGGACTAGTTTTAATACCTGTTGCCAATACATAAACAGTTGCGGTCGGCATAAGATTTATATAATGTGATAAATCTGATCCATTTACAACGCATAAAATATTACTTGAATTGGAATCGGAAATTTTTTGCTTCGAATTTTTGGAATGAATATCTGTTGGAAATTGTTTTGTATTGTCAACACAATTATTTGAATGTAATGAAGTATGATGTTTGGTATTACAATACAGACATGTTTTCTTAGAATGACACGGACTGTTACATTTATGACCCAGGCAATTCGAACAAAGATTCAATCTCTTAATTGCCGACCATCTGTCATTGATATCTAATTCTAGAAATTGCGAGCATTTAAAAATATTATGACTTGCGTTGCATAAGTAACATTGAAGCGATTTGACATTGCTGGTGACCAAAGAATGAGATATGTTGGTTTTCGTAACCTTCTCGCGCAAATCATAAATATAACTTTGACCTTTTTGCACTTTATTTATGAATTGTAATAATTCTTTATAGGAAGGATATTCGCCCTGAAAATAATTCTCAAATTTCTCCTGTAAATTGGTATTTAATTTGGATAGAGCGATCTATGTTAGTAAAAAATCATACAGGTCTGGAATATTTAATTGATTTAATGCTTGTACAGCAGTATCAAATTTCTCGATAAAGTTATGCAACTGTGATGAGTTTACAGTTTTAAAAGACATTAACTGTTTGAAATAGTTAATGCCCAGATAACGTTTCTTTTCGTATTTGATTATCAGTGCTTCCCATAAAATTGAATAATTATTGGCGGTAGGTAATATAGTATTGAAAATTTTCATTACTGGGCCTTCTAATGCGCCCATTAAATAATGAAATTTGGATATAATATCAATCTCGGGATTCTCGTGTATAAGTGTTTTAAATGTTTCGTAAAATAGCGGCCATTTTTTTAAATCACCCGCAAATTCGGGTATTTCAATTGTTGGTAGACGGGATTTTGAAATAAATTTAGATGGGGAATCTTCACTTTTTGTAAAAGAGGAAGTATTATTTACAGCAGAAATAGTTTTTTCAATATATTTTATCTCCGCGTATAATTGTTCCACGGATAGAAGGGCAGCATAATCCGGTACGAAACTGGGATTTTCCAACGCGTTTAATTTATTAATATCGTCGGCAAGTTTTATGAATTGATCTCGAATGTTATCTAACATTACCAGGTTCGTACAGAATTGTTGCTTGCTTGACGCATCTTCCACATCTCTGCTCAAGTCATACGTCTTCTGTATAATGGAAAAATACATTTCTCGTTTTGAAATTAGTCGTGCGACTTCAGCACTGGCAGATACACTCTTGGGCGGCATTTTTGAAATTATATAAGAAACTTGGAAATATAATAATCTTACCTCGATATCCGGTAAATGCAAATATATATATACTTGTAAATTAGTACTTAGATTCTGAATCGGCAACTTGTAGAAACTCTCAATCTTAATTGAGATCCGGCTCGGAAGGCCAAAATGTGGTGTGGCCTTGATTCGATTAGCAGACCACACGGATGGCTGGTATTCTTGGACTGTATATGGACTGTATTTGAAACTAAAAAACGTTCTTTTTCTATGATAATAACAAACTAAAAAATGACCTCACTTTGAACAATAAAAGAAAACTCAACAAAACTTCTAAACTCGACTGACTCGAAAGGAAACTCAAAACTGAACCAAAGAAGGAAAGCAGGCTGAAAGCGTACTTATGGAACTGGAAGCGAATTGAACGCAGAACTGGAAGCAAACTAGAACGAAACAGAACTCGGAATCAACTAGAACAGACTGACCACATGTCGGAAGTCTAAGGTTTTGGAAGGAAAGAGACAGGTAGTCTGGATTAGAAAGAAATAAATCGGTTGACATATTGCAACCCCGAGATGGCGACTATATTATTATTATCGACGCATGTAATAGTCAGTGGCGTCACCATTTCTTCCCCGGGCAAAAAGGTTACCCTTTTAAATACTAGAAATATAAATGGAAATATCAAAACCATTAGTCAAACTATGCGAAGAATGAAACACATGAAAGATGGTAAAGAAATAACATGTCGATTCCTAATTGAATCTAGGAAGTAAGTTAAGTTTTGACGGAATATCTATTGCTTCTATGTTCACCAATCAGAATCAATGTTAAGGATAAGTAATCTTGACAGGAAAGCAGTAACCTTGTTATTCGTTTAAAATATATTATAGTTGCTTAGTATCTTTCTGTAATAATGCTGCCAAATTTCATTTTTCTGCTATTATAGCAAATGATTTTAAAATGTTCTAATAGA
Source organism: Ctenocephalides felis (assembly GCF_003426905.1). Lineage (NCBI taxonomy): Eukaryota > Metazoa > Arthropoda > Insecta > Siphonaptera > Pulicidae > Ctenocephalides > Ctenocephalides felis. Next base: position 57,018,441 of record NW_020537646.1, on the reverse strand, counting down.
TATAACTTCCATGAAACTTGCATATAGCACCACTGGAAATTATTTTAGGTTTGCATCATACATGCTTGTTTTCAAAACACATGAGAATTTGTCTTGGTGGAATTAACAATTGCCATATATAAGATGCCTTTATGTTGAATAGGAATTAAAATTTCATTGACCTTGTTTCGTGGATTTGTTGATGATGGTTGTAGTTTATTTTGAGTAACCAGCATGATTTGAAACAACCAGTTCGTATTTGAAGTGTGTCCACTATGGGGCCGTATTCATTTCCAAATTAAAGGCATTTTCACAATAACTGCAATATTATGATGATTCATAGCATTCGATATTCTTGAATATACAGATTTTTGAATATTATCAAAAGTTGTGAGAACAACTGAGCAAATAACATTCTGCTGCTCTTGAGTGTGATTGAGTTGTCATGCGATTCCTCTGAATAGAAGCAAGTTACTGATAAAGTTACTACACATAATGGTAAAAGGTAAAAGGAAGGAATTAATTGAAAGGTAACAAATAAAAACATTAGACTTTTTTATCGTTTGCAAATATGAAAAAACATATTTCCTCACCATAAATTACTGTGTAGGTAGGGGGCAGAGCTTTACTACAGGGCGTTTCAATAACGTAGCCCTGGTTCTTACTAAAGCTGTGCGCACCTGTCCGTCTTTTCCGGGAAAAACGTCTTCAATAACCACCATAGACCATTGAAGAGGAGGCAAATTTTCATTTTTGATTAGAACTAACATACCCTTTTTAGCCGGGAGAGAAGGGGTGTTCCACTTTTGGCGTGATTGTAAATCACTTAAATATTCAAAATGCCATCTCTTCCAGTAAGATTGTATTATTTTATCAATTAATTGTTTTCGCGTCGGTAAATCTATTTGCAATATGTTTTTTGATGGAAGGATGTTTAAGGGAGTCAAAGTGAGGAAATGAGCTGGCGTAAGAGGTTGAGGATCACTTGGATCTGAACTCACCCAACATAATGATCGAGAATTGAGAAGCGCCTCAATTTGGATTAACACGGTATTTAATTCCTCGTAAGTAAGAACTTGTTCACCTATTACTCGATATAAATGCCCCTTTAAAGATTTTATGTTAAACTCACGCAAACCCCTGAAATGGGGTGCGGCTGGCGGATTGAAAGACCAGTTGATATTATGCTTGTGAAGTTCGGAGTTTAATGATACACTAAATGTTTTTGAGTTAATAAGCTGAAATATATCTTTCAGTTCTGATTTGGCACCAACGAAATTTGTTCCGCGATCTGAATACAGACAAGAAACTGGACCTCTTCATGAAATAAAGCGCTTAAAACAATTTAAAAACGTCGAAGTTGTTAAATCGGAGGCAAGTTCAATATGTATTGCTCTTGTGGAAAAACAAATAAATGAACAAATATATGCTTTTGAACTTTTTACGCCCCTAAATTTTTCCATGGTAACGCGAAAGGGACCAGCATAGTCAGTACCGGTGTGCTGAAAAGGTTTTGCCTCCATAACACGAGGAGAAGGTAAATCAGCCATAACAGGAGTAAAGGATTTAGTATTACTCCTAAAGTACTTATTGCATTTATGAATACGTTGGCGTATAATGCTGCGAACTGATAAAATCCAGTATCTCTGACGAAGAACGGAAGTAAGTAAATGTGGACCAGCATGTAAATGTTTCTCATGATAATAATCAATTATTAAATTTATCAAGTGTTCCTTTTTGGGTAAAAGCAAGGGAAATTTATGATCAAAATTTAGGTTAGCATGTGTTAAACGTCCACCAACTCTTAAGAACCCATCATGTAAAAATAGTCGTAAAGTCCGATACCTTTTAGGAAACTTATTCATTTTCAAACAATCAATTTCTTCGAAAAAATAGATTTGTTGGATAAGTCTGATTATAGTTAATTCGGCTTTGTTGAAATCTGAAAAATATATTACACTTCTAGATGGAATAATTTTGCAGAAACGTAAAATAAATACAAATATTCTGCATAGCCTGGCCCATGATGATATAGTGGAAGTGAATTCGTATAGATCATTTTTACAGGAGTTTACCACTAAGCAAGAGGAAACCTTTTCTTCTGGAACATTTTGCATGGAATCTAACGTAGAACGTATGGGCCAATGACGTCTTTGAGAGTAAAGCCACGAGGGACCTGTGTACCAATTACTATTATTAAGCAATGTATTTGGTAATGAACCACTAGAAACACAATCGGCAATATTTGCCTCGGAAGGAATATGATACCATTTGGCAGAAGGAAGTAAATCTTGAACTATCGTTACTCTATTTGCGACAAAAGTTTTCCATCTATGAGCTGGACCTGTTAACCAATGAAGCACAATAATCGAGTCCGTAAAACCATATACCTCTTCGATACATAAAGAATGATTATTGGAAGATATGACAAAGGATAATAATTTTGCCAATAAATGCGCCGCACACAACTCTAATCTTGCTAAAGTTTGAACTTTAATTGGAGTAATTTTTGATTTTGAAATAAGAAGGTAATATTTATTAACATGGCAAGGCTTGATGTAAATCACAGCCCCATAAGCCTTTTCTGAACTATCCGCAAAACCGTAAAGAGAACAACGAATATAATTTTTGGTACCTACAAATCGAGGAATGGAAAGATTAATCAATTCTGGAAGTTGATTATAAATACTAAGCCATGTTGCAACTAACGAGGAAGGTAATGGCTCATCCCAATATAATTTTAATAACCATAGTTCTTTCATGATCATTTTGAATTTGATGGTAACAGGCGTAATAAAACCTAAAGCATCCCAAATACGAGCAATGGTGGATAATATATGGCGTTTTGTCAAATTTTGATGGAGAAGGTTAATATTAAATTTAAAACAATCTTGAATTGGATCCCATCTCAATCCCAATACTTTAACGGAATTATCAAATTCAGAGATTGTTTGTGAAAAATTAATTTGTGTTTTATGGTGTGATTCAAATTGTTTATACATGAGACAATCATTCGAAGCCCACTTCGCTAGTTCAAAACGCGCGGAACGGAACAAACTCGACAATTGAACGTAAAGTTGTTTTGCGATTTCGACGGTGTCTGCACTAGTAACCACGTCGTCGATATAAATATCATTTTGAATTATATCAGTGGCTAAGGGGTAATTTTTGATCTCATCTTTAGCTAGTTGTTTAATAGTGCGTAACGCATGAATAGGAGATGACGTAATACCAAACGTGACAGTGTTTAATTCATAAATGCCGAGGGGATCTTTCGGAGAAAATCTCCAAAGTATCCTTTGAAATCGTCTATCTTGATCACGAATTAATATATTTCTGTACATCTGTTTAATATCGGCCGTTAACGCAATTTTGCCAAAACGAAAGTTAAGAAGAATTGTGATAATGTTAGACTGTAGCTTTGGCCCGGAAAAGAGGTTGGCATTCAGGGAAGGAAATTCAGCATTCTTTGCTGATGCATCAAATACAATTCGTAACGGTGTGGAGGAGCTGTCTTTAATCGCGGCGAAATGTGGAATATAATACCTTTCATTGGCTGCGGAATCATTTACATGGCCTAAAAATGACATGTGTTTTTGTTGTAAATAATCTTGAATTACTTCTGAATATTGTTTATGGAATTCAAAAGATTTCCGAAATTTTTGTTCTAAAATACAATAACGCTTATGCGCGAGTTCATATGATTTCTGAAAATTTACATTAACGTTGTCACGAAATGGTAATGCGACCACGTAACGTCCATCGAAATTCCGTACTGTGGTGGACGTATAGAACTGTTCGCAATAATCGTTTTCCGACACAATCATGTCAGGTACATCTTCTAACTCAAAAAATATTTTCATTTGTTTAGATAAGGAATCATGTTCAATCGTGCATAGATTTGTCGAACTTGAATCAGGCGATGCAACGTTTGGAAGAGATCCCATTATTACATAACCCAATTTTGTATCCAATGCGATAGGTGAATCGACGGTTTTTATGTGATTTGACATAACAATAGCATTAAATACATCACAACCCAAGATTCCATTAACAGTTTGAGGAATGAAAAATTTATTATCCGCCAGTTGTAAAGATAAAAATTTATTAATGGAATCGAAGGGAATTTTAATGGTCGGTTGTGGTTTGACAATTTCATGAATTACATAGGCACATACAGACATTTGAAAGGAACAATCATTCGACATAATAATAAAATTTGCCATGCCCGTAATTTTTTGCGAAGAGTTACCTATAGAAAGGACTTGAGCCTAGATCGGTGTTATCTCTAGTTGAGCGGATTTACAGAATGACTCAGTCACATAGTTGCGATCGCTTGCGGTATCAATAATGACACGTAACGGACTAGTTTTAATACCTGTTGCCAAAACATAAACAGTTGCGGTCGGCAAAAGATTTATATAATGTGATAAATCTGATCCATTTACAACGCATAAAATATTACTTGAATTGGAATCGGAAATTTTTTGCTTCGAATTTTTGGAATGAATATCTGTTGGAAATTGTTTTGTATTGTCAACACAATTATTTGAATGTAATGAAGTATGATGTTTGGTATTACAATACAGACATGTTTTCTTAGAATGACACGGACTGTTACGTTTATGACCCAGGCAATTCGAACAAAGATTCAATCTCTTAATTGCCGACCATCTGTCATTGATATCTAATTCTAGAAATTGCGAGCATTTAAAAATATTATGACTTGCGTTGCATAAGTAACATTGAAGGGATTTGACATTGCTGGTGACCAAAGAATGAGATATGTTGGTTTTCGTAACCTTCTCGCGCAAATCATAAATATAGCTTTGACCTTTTTGCACTTTATTTATGAATTGTAATAATTCTTTATAGGAAGGATATTCGCCCTGAAAATAATTTTCAAATTTTTCCTGTAAATTGGTATTTAATTTGGATAGAGCGATCTATGTTAGTAAAAAATCATACAGGTCTGGAATATTTAATTGATTTAATGCTTGTACAGCAGTATCAAATTTCTCGATAAAGTTATGCAACTGTGATGAGTTTACAGTTTTAAAAGACATTAACCGTTTGAAATAGTTAATGCCCAGATAACGTTTATTTTCGTATTTGATTATCAGTGCTTCCCATAAAATTGTATAACTATTGGCGGTAGGTAATATAGTATTGAAAATTTTCATTACTGGGCCTTCTAATGCGCCCATTAAATAATGAAATTTGGATATAATATCAATCTCGAGATTCTCGTGTATAAGTGTTTTAAATGTTTCGTAAAATAGCGGCCATTTTTTTAAATCACCCGCAAATTCGGGTATTTCAATTGTTGGTAGACGGGATTTTGAAATAAATTTAGATGGGGAATCTTCACTTTTTGTAAAAGAGAAAGTATTATTTACAGCAGAAATAGTTTTTTCAATATATTTTATCTCCGCGTATAATTGTTCCACGGATAGAAGGGCAGCATAATCCGGTACGAAACTGGGATTTTCCAACGCGTTTAATTTATTAATATCGTCGGTAAGTTTTATGAATTGATCTCGAATGTTATCTAACATTACCAGGTCCGTACAGAATTGTTGCTTGCTTGACGCATCTTCCACATCTCTGCTCAAGTCATACGTCTTCTGTATAATGGAAAAATACATTTCTCGTTTTGAAATTAGTCGTGCGACTTCAGCACTGGCAGATACACTCTTGGGCGGCATTTTTAAGATTATATAAGAAACTTGGAAATATAATAATCTTACCTCGATATCCGGTAAATGCAAATATATATATATATATATATATATATATATATATATACTTGTAAATTAGTACTTAGATTCTGAATCGGCAACTTGTAGAAACTCTCAATCTTAATTGAGATCCGGCTCGGAAGGCCAAAATGTGGTGTGGCCTTGATTCGATTAGCAGACCACACGGATGGCTGGTATTCTTGGACTGTATATGGACTGTATTTGAAACTAAAAAACGTTTTTTTCTATGATAATAACAAACTAAAAAATTACCTCACTTTGAACAATAAAAGGAAACTCAACAAAACTTCTAAACTCGACTGACTCGGAAGGAAACTCAAAACTGAACCAAAGAAGGAAAGCAGGCTGAAAGCGTACTTATGGAACTGGAAGCGAATTGAACGCGGAACTGGAAGCAAACTAGAACGAAACAGAACTCGGAATCAACTAGAACAGACTGACCACATGTCGGAAGTCTAAGGTTTTGGAAGGAAAGAGACAGGTAGTCTGGATTAGAAAAAAATAAATCGGTTGACATATTGCAACCCCGAGATGGCGACTATATTATTATTATCGACGCATGTAATAGTCAGTGGCGTCACCATAATCAAAATGAAAATGATAAAAATAAATGAGTGGAATATGTAACAAAATGTTAAAAAACTAGAAAGTTTTAAAAAAAGGTTATTGAATAAAAAACAGAATTAATTATGATTGATGACACTAACACTTTTTCACTAAAAAAAGGTTTTATCAAAAAAAAGTGATTTTATAAATTTCTTTTCAGACCAAGAAACAAATTTTGTAATTCAGAATTTCTTTAAATTATGTCTTTTTTTAGGTTGTTATGTGAGACAAAAAGTATCATTGCCTTGATGTTTTGAAACGACTATTGGCAACAAACTGATTATTGAACGAAAGGATTTTTAAGAAAACACTTGACACTTGGAATTTGCGTGTATATGTGTGCGTGTTGTTTTTATATATCAGGATGTAAATACTTAAATTACTGATCTTAAATGCTTGTCGATATTAATTATTTGTCAAAAAGTGTAAAAAATATAAAAAAGAGTGCGTGTAAGGTTCACACGCGATTGAAGTAAAACTTTTTTACTATTGTACGAGATGGCATTTAAGTTAAAAATAAATACACTATATAACAATTTTGAATAATGTTTATCAGTAATATGGTAACACTCGTGATGCACACATTTTTAATTTCAACAATTATACATATTTATATAATTATAAATTATAAATTTATAATAGCATTAAAAATATTTATAATATTTGAAAACAATAATGCAATTAAAGTCATACGACATGATCGGTTTGTCGTTGGAATTAGCATCTAGGACTTGAATCTTTATTAGAGAAATGAAGTAATTGCTGATTAATAAATTCTATAATATTCGTTCAGAAAGTGGACAGCTGTAATATAACAATCTTGAATAATTTCATTAACACTAGAAATGAATAAACTGCTTAGATGTCCATTATAAAGTATATTTGTATATAAATGATACAAACAAAGCTACACAAACTATTGTTGTGCTTGATCTCTTGTTTCGAGTAATAATCTAAATATCAATTTATTCTTCATTATTTATAAAAATATGTAACTTTGTTATACCTAATAGCCATCATAAACTTCCTCTAAACTTAAAAATGTATATGAGATATAATTCTGAGAAAGATATATCTTTGGCATGTTAGAATAAAACTGTACTGCTTTAATTTTTTTAATATCTATAAAAATGCAGAGAATTATTATGTTAAACAACGCTTAAATAAATATTGATTTTACAATTTCACTTGTCAAGTAATTATGTTTAAGTAACTTTATGGAATTAAAATTAACATACAATAATTGATTGCTTGTTTTTTTTAGTTTTTTGCTGGCGATAAAATCTCATTCTTTGAACAGCTGTATTATCTGTCTCGCCAAAAAAATAATTTCCATTTTCGTAACCTCAAAAATATATATAGTAACCACGAATAATTCAAATTACTTCAATAATCTTACGTTTCTTATACGGCGCAGATTTTTCATTTGCTTTATTATATGCACTATAATTATTTATGGGTAACGGGATAAAATATTCTTCCGATCCAGTCATTTTTTATTAACTTAAGATTTGTATTAATATTTAACCTTAAAATGTAATGACATAAAATACCAAATAATGAATATGCTCGACGCTTTCAGTGACGTACGCACGTATAAAGTCAAGCATACCTCGAATAAATATGAAGCTCATATAAAGTCACGCATACCAAGAAACCTCGCACAAATATAGCCGTATAGATTTATCATCGGGAGCGAATGACGAATCATTGGCACTCGACCCTGCCGTAACTCACTTCCGTTGCATTTATACGGATTCACATCCATGTCGCGCCTAAAGAAGTTTCACTTTAATAAGAATTATGTAACAGGTAGTGATCTGATCTAATGTTAACACTATTAGAAGCGTTCATAAGTATAAGACAACTTTCTACAAATAACCTCTAAAAGATGCAATTTTCATGATATAAATTTTTTTGAGTGAAGTTAAACGAGTGGGCGACAGAATGTTGCACCAGGGTACTTTTGAAATTTTTCGTTTATGATGGACTACACTTAATTCATGTTGCCTCATTCTTTTGTGTACTATTGTGAGGTTTGTCCAATGTATTGGAAAGAACAATCGTTGCAAGAAACAGAATATACTACGTCAGTATTGAAATTGGATGGAGTAGGAGATTTAATGTTCGTAAAAAAATTGTTGAAGGAGTATAAGTATGAACCTGATACTAGAATGTTTTCATCCACCAGAATTTTGGCGAAATAATAATATTACTCTTCAATGTGTGGTATGCTTACAGTAAATAAAATTAGTGTTTTTGATGTTGGTAGTGGAATTGGGAGAATTTATATGTGTTTCTAAAAAAGTTTATTAATGGAATAGTTTATAAAATCAAATGTTTGCTTGAAGATCATCCTGCTTATTGAAACAGGAGTTTTAATAGAGAATATTACGATTCGTGGCATGTATATTAATATATTGATCAGCGTTATATTATTACACGATACAAATCAGGCATTATTAAAAAATTTATAACTTTTCTAACAGCAACTGACTCTAACAACAACTGAATCTAATAAAGCGCAGCGGTAAAATTCAAATATTCAAACGACTACTATTGATGCTGAACGTGTTGTTGAACTTGCGGTTGATTGAAACTTATATTAATTATGTTAATTGTATTGATGGTACATCTCTTGAGTATCATTATCAAAACTATACAGAATGTCATGAAATGAATATTTGTTTCTATCAAATTCCTGGGCTCCTTGATTCCCACAAGTCTATTGAAAAATAACCATGTAAGTATTAAAACATAGTAGTGTTTGATAGTGAATTCATTAAGCAGAAAACTACAATGAATATAATGTGTTAATATTACAGCCTGCAACAGATTGTGTTAATATTACAGCCCAAGATTGACGAAGGCAACAACCATGCTCCACATTAACACAAGCATCATTTGTTAGTCTTGCTTTTGATCAATAACTACTCTGCTCAATTGGATAAAGTTTGCCAATATTGTCAGGCTATGAACTTTAGAAATATAACAGAAGGCATGTGCTGCAAGGAAGTTTCAAATGAGATGTGATTCTTATACAACGGATTTTTACAATACCCTCACATTGCACGATACCATTTAATCTTGAACTATCGTTACTCTATTTGCGACAAAAGTTTTCCATCTATGAGCTGGACCTGTTAACCAATGAAGCACAATAATCGAGTCCGTAAAACCATATACCTTTTTGATACATAAATAATGATGATTGGAAGATATGACAAAGGATAATAATTTTGCCAATAAATGCGCCGCACACAACTCTAATCTTGCTAAAGTTTGAACTTTAATTGGAGTAATTTTTGATTTTGAAATAAGAAGGTAATATTTATTAACATGGCAAGGCTTGATGTAAATCACAGCCCCATAAGCCTTTTCTGAACTATCCGCAAAACCGTAAAAAGAACAACGAATATAATTTTTGGTACCTACAAATCGAGGAATGGAAAGAATAATCAATTCTGGAAGTTGATTATAAATACTAAGCCATGTTGCAACTAACGAGGAAGGTTATGGCTCATCCCAATCCAATTTTAATAACCATAGTTCTTTCATGATCATTTTGAATTTGATGGTAACAGGCGTAATAAAACCTAAAGCATCCCAAATACGAGCAATGGTGGATAATATATGGCGTTTTGTCAAGTTTTGATGGAGAAGGTTAATATTAAATTTAAAACAATCTTGAATTGGATCCCATCTCAATCCCAATACTTTAACGGAAGTATCAAATTCAGAGATTGTTTGTGAAAAATTAATTTGTGTTTTATGGTGTGATTCAAATTGTTTATACATTAGACAATCATTCGAAGCCCACTTCGCTAGTTCAAAACGCGCGGAACGAAACAAACTCGACAATTGAACGTAAAGTTGTTTTGCGATTTCGACGGTGTCTGCACTAGTAACCACGTCGTCGATATAAATATCATTTTGAATTATATCAGTGGCTAAGGGGTAATTTTTGCTCTCATCTTTAGCTAGTTGTTTAATAGTGCGTAACGCATGAATAGGATATGACGTAATACCAAACGTGACAGTGTTTAATTCATAAATGCCGAGGGGATCTTTCGGAGAAAATATCCAAAGTATCCTTTGAAATCGTCTATCTTGATCACGAATTAATATATTTCTGTACATCTGTTTAATATTGGCCGTTAACGCAATTTTGCCAAAACGAAAGTTAAGAAGAATTGTGATAATGTTAGACTGTAGCTTTGGCCCGGAAAATAGGTTGGCATTCAGGGAAGGAAATTCAGCATTCTTTGCTGATGCATCAAATACAATTCGTAACGGTGTGGAGGAGCTGTCTTTAATCACGGCGAAATGTGGAATATAATACCCTTCATTGGCTGCGGAATCATTTACATGGCCTAAAAATGACATGTGTTTTTGTTGTAAATAATCTTGAATTACTTCTGAATATTGTTTATGGAATTCAAAAGATTTCCGAAATTTTTGTTCTAAAATACAATAACGCTTATGCGCGAGTTCATATGATTTCTGAAAATTTACATTAACGTTGTCACGAAATGGTAATGCGACCACCTAACGTCCATCGAAATTCCGTACTGTGGTGGACGTATAGAACTGTTCGCAATAATTGTTTTCCGACACAATCATGTCAGGTACATCTTCTAACTCAAAAAATATTTTCATTTGTTTAGATAAGGAATCATGTTCAATCGTGCATAGATTTGTCGAACTTGAATCAGGCGATGCAACGTTTGGAAGAGATCCCATTATTACATAACCCAATTTTGTATCCAATGCGATAGGTGAATCGACGGTTTTTATGTGATTTGACATAATAATAGCATTAAATACATCACAACCCAAGATTCCATTAACAGTTTGAGGAATGAAAAATTTATTATCCGCCAGTTGTAAAGATAAAAATTTATTAATGGAATCGAAGGGAATTTTAATGGTCGGTTGTGGTTTGACAATTTCATGAATTACATAGGCACATACAGACATTTGAAAGGAACAATCATTCGACATAATAATAAAATTTGCCATGCCCGTAATTTTTTGCGAAGAGTTACCTATAGAAATGACTTGAGCCTAGATCGGTGTTATCTCTAGTTAGCGGATTTACAGAATGACTCAGTCACATAGTTGCGATCGCTTGCGGTATCAATACTGACACGTAACGGACTAGTTTTAATACCTGTTGCCAAAACATAAACAGTTGCGGTCGGCATAAGATTTATATAATGTGATAAATCTGATCCATTTACAACGCATAAAATATTACTTGAATTGGAATCGGAAATTTTTTGCTTCGAATTTTTGGAATGAATATCTGTTGGAAATTGTTTTGTATTGTCAACACAATTATTTGAATGTAATGAAGTATGATATTTGGTATTACAATACAGACATGTTTTCTTAGAATGACACGGACTGTTACGTTTATGACTCAGGCAATTCGAACAAAGATTCAATCTCTTAATTGCCTACCATCTGTCATTGATATCTAATTCTAGAAATTGCGAGCATTTAAAAATATTATGACTTGCGTTGCATAAGTAACATTGAAGCGATTTGACATTGCTGGTGACCACAGAATGAGATATGTTGGTTTTCGTAACCTTCTCGCGCAAATCATAAATATAGCTTTGACCTTTTTGCACTTTATTTATGAATTGTAATAATTCTTTATAGGAAGGATATTCGCCCTGAAAATAATTTTCAAATTTTTCCTGTAAATTGGTATTTAATTTGGATAGAGCGATCTATGTTAGTAAAAAATCATACAGGTCTGGAATATTTAATTGATTTAATGCTTGTACAGCAGTATCAAATTTCTCGATAAAGTTATGCAACTGTGATGAGTTTACAGTTTTAAAAGACATTAACTGTTTGAAATAGTTAATGCCCAGATAACGTTTATTTTCGTATTTGATTATCAGTGCTTCCCATAAAATTGAATAATTATTGGCGGTAGGTAATATAGTATTGAAAATTTTCATTACTGGGCCTTCTAATGCGCCCATTAAATAATGAAATTTGGATATAATATCAATCTCGGGATTCTCGTGTATAAGTGTTTTAAATGTTTCGTAAAATAGCGGCCATTTTTTTTAAATCACCCGCAAATTCGGGTATTTCAATTGTTGGTAGACGGGATTTTGAAATAAATTTAGATGGGGAATCTTCACTTTTTGTAAAAGAGAAAGTATTATTTACAGCAGAAATAGTTTTTTCAATATATTTTATCTCCGCGTATAATTGTTCCACGGATAGAAGGGCAGCATAATCCGGTACGAAACTGGGATTTTCCAACGCGTTTAATTTATTAATATCGTCGGTAAGTTTTATGAATTGATCTCGAATGTTATCTAACATTACCAGGTTCGTACAGAATTGTTGCTTGCTTGACGCATCTTCCACATCTCTGCTCAAGTCATACGTCTTCTGTATAATGGAAAAATACATTTCTCGTTTTGAAATTAGTCGTGCGACTTCAGCACTGGCAGATACACTCTTGGGCGGCATTTTTAAGATTATATAAGAAACTTGGAAATATAATAATCTTACCTCGATATCCGGTAAATGCAAATATATATATATATATATATATATATATATATATATATATATACTTGTAAATTAGTACTTAGATTCTGAATCGGCAACTTGTAGAAACTCTCAATCTTAATTGAGATCCGGCTCGGGAGGCCAAAATGTGGTGTGGCCTTGATTCTATTAGCAGACCACACGGATGGCTGGTATTCTTGGACTGTATATGGACTGTATTTGAAACTAAAAAACGTTTTTTTTCTATGATAATAACAAACTAAAAAATGACCTCACTTTGAACAATAAAAGGAAACTCAACAAAACTTCTAAACTCGACTGACGAAGGAAGGAAAGCAGGCTGAAAGCGTACTTATGGAACTGGAAGCAAATTGAACGCGGAACTGGAAGCAAACTAGAACGAAACAGAACTCGGAATCAACTAGAACAGACTGACCACATGTCGGTAGTCTAAGGTTTTGGAAGGAAAGAGACAGGTAGTCTGGATTAGAAAAAAATAAATCGGTTGACATATTGCAACCCCGAGATGGCGACTATATTATTATTATCGACGCATGTAATAGTCAGTGGCGTCACCATAATCAAAATGAAAATGATAAAAATAAATGAGTGGAATATGTAACAAAATGTTAAAAAATTAGAAAGTTTTAAAAAAAAGTTATTGAATAAAAAACAGAATTAATTATGATTGATGACACTAACACTTTTTCACTAAAAAAAGGTTTTATAAAAAAAAAGTGATTTTATAAATTTCTTTTCAGACCAAGAAACAAATTTTGTAATTCAGAATTTCTTTAAATTATGTCTTTTTTTAGGTTGTTATGTGAGACAAAAAGTATCATTGCCTTGATGTTTTGAAACGACTATTGGCAACAAACTGATTATTGAACGAAAGGATTTTTAAGAAAACACTTGACACTTGGAATTTGCGTGTATATGTGTGCGTGTTGTTTTTATATATCAGGATGTAAATACTTAAATTACTGATCTTAAATGCTTGTCGATATTAATTATTTGTCAAAAAGTGTAAAAAATATAAAAAAGAGTGCGTGTAAGGTTCACACGCGATTGAAGTAAAACTTTTTTACTATTGTACGAGATGGCATTTAAGTTAAAAATAAATACACTATATAACAATTTTGAATAATGTTTATCAGTAATATGGTAACACTCGTGATGCACACATTTTTAATTTCAACAATTATACATATTTATATAATTATAAATTATAAATTTATAATAGCATTAAAAATATTTATAATATTTGAAAACAATAATGCAATTAAAGTCATACGACATGATCGGTTTGTCGTTGGAATTAGCATCTAGGACTTGAATCTTTATTAGAGAAATGAAGTAATTGCTGATTAATAAATTCTATAATATTCGTTCAGAAAGTGGACAGCTGTAATATAACAATCTTGAATAATTTCATTAACACTAGAAATGAATAAACTGCTTAGATGTCCATTATAAAGTATATTTGTATATAAATGATACAAACAAAGCTACACAAACTATTGTTGTGCTTGATCTCTTGTTTCGAGTAATAATCTAAATATCAATTTATTCTTCATTATTTATAAAAATATGTAACTTTGTTATACCTAATAGCCATCATAAACTTCCTCTAAACTTAAAAATGTATATGAGATATAATTCTGAGAAAGATATATCTTTGGCATGTTAGAATAAAACTGTACTGCTTTAATTTTTTTAATATCTATAAAAATGCAGAGAATTATTATGTTAAACAACGCTTAAATAAATATTGATTTTACAATTTCACTTGTCAAGTAATTATGTTTAAGTAACTTTATGGAATTAAAATTAACATACAATAATTGATTGCTTGTTTTTTTTAGTTTTTTGCTGGCGATAAAATCTCATTCTTTGAACAGCTGTATTATCTGTCTCGCCAAAAAAATAATTTCCATTTTCGTAACCTCAAAAATATATATAGTAACCACGAATAATTCAAATTACTTCAATAATCTTACGTTTCTTATACGGCGCAGATTTTTCATTTGCTTTATTATATGCACTATAATTATTTATGGGTAACGGGATAAAATATTCTTCCGATCCAGTCATTTTTTATTAACTTAAGATTTGTATTAATATTTAACCTTAAAATGTAATGACATAAAATACCAAATAATGAATATGCTCGACGCTTTCAGTGACGTACGCACGTATAAAGTCACGCATACCTCGAATAAATATGAAGCTCATATAAAGTCACGCATACCAAGAAACCTCGCACAAATATAGCCGTATAGATTTATCATCGGGAGCAAATGACGAATCATTGGCACTCGACCCTGCCGTAACTCACTTCCGTTGCATTTATACGGATTCACATCCATGTCGCGCCTAAAGAAGTTTCACTTTAATAAGAATCATGTAACAGGTAGTGATCTGATCTAATGTTAACACTATTAGAAGCGTTCATAAGTATAAGACAACTTTCTACAAATAACCTCTAAAAGATGCAATTTTCATGATATAAATTTTTTTGAGTGAAGTTAAACGAGTGGGCGACAGAATGTTGCACCAGGGTACTTTTGAAATTTTTCGTTTATGATGGACTACACTTAATTCATGTTGCCTCATTCTTTTGTGTACTATTGTGAGGTTTGTCCAATGTATTGGAAAGAACAATCGTTGCAAGAAACAGAATATACTACGTCAGTATTGAAATTGGATGGAGTAGGAGATTTAATGTTCGTAAAAAAATTGTTGAAGGAGTATAAGTATGAACCTGATACTAGAATGTTTTCATCCACCAGAATTTTGGCGAAATAATAATATTACTTTTCAATGTGTGGTATGCTTACAGTAAATAAAATTAGTGTTTTTGATGTTGGTAGTGGAATTGGGAGAATGTATATGTGTTTCTAAAAAAGTTTATTAATGGAATAGTTTATAAAATCAAATGTTTGCTTGAAGATCATACTGCTTATTGAAACAGGAGTTTTAATAGAGAATATTACGATTCGTGGCATGTATATTAATATATTGATCAGCGTTATATTATTACACGATACAAATCAGGCATTATTAAAAAATTTATAACTTTTCTAACAGCAACTGACTCTAACAACAACTGAATCTAATAAAGCGCAGCGGTAAAATTCAAATATTCAAACGACTATTATTGATGCTGAACGTGTTGTTGAACTTGCGGTTGATTGAAACTTATATTAATTATGTTAATTGTATTGATGGTACATCTCTTGAGTATCATTATCAAAACTATACAGAATGTCATGAAATGAATATTTGTTTCTATCAAATTCCTGGGCTCCTTGATTCCCACAAGTCTATTGAAAAATAACCATGTAAGTATTAAAACATAGTAGTGTTTGATAGTGAATTCATTAAGCAGAAAACTACAATGAATATAATGTGTTAATATTACAGCCTGCAACAGATTGTGTTAATATTACAGCCCAAGATTGACGAAGGCAACAACCATGCTCCACATTAACACAAGCATCATTTGTTAGTCTTGCTTTTGATCAATAACTACTCTGCTCAATTGGATAAAGTTTGCCAATATTGTCAGGCTATGAACTTTAGAAATATAACAGAAGGCATGTGCTGCAAGGAAGTTTCAAATGAGATGTGATTCTTATACAACGGATTTTTACAATACCCTCACATTGCACGATACATTTAAGAGGTTACAATTTCTGATACGATTGGCATACGATGGGCCAAGGCTCAGGAACAAACAATGCTCGTTTTTGGACTTGAATTAGAAAATCAATGTTTTTGCACAAGTAATTATATGTTGACCAAAGAGGATTTGCTCAAAAATATCGTGCAGCAATTAGTTTATACTAGATTTATAAAAGCATTCATTATTGAGTAATAATAATTGAATGGGAATATGTGATACAGCTATATGGAACGTTAGATGTTGAAACGTGTAATTAATTGAAATTAGAATAATGTGTTCAATACAATAAATTATTTTTATTGTATATATTTTTTATGTATTGTGATATTTAATGTTAGGATAATATTATGCAGTTAATTGTATGTTTGTATAATGGAAATTACTAATTATAAGCAAATTTGCTTAGAATATTATATATTATAATTATTTGTAATTATAACGAAAATTATTTAGAAGTATATTTTGAATAGTATTTAAATATAATATATATATATATATATATATATATATATATATATATATATATCTTCTATATATATAAAAATAAGTCGGGTTTTCCTTCCTGACGAAATAACTCTAGAACGCACGAACCGATTTCGACAATTGTGCATTCGTTGGAAAGGTTTTGGGCTCCGCAAAGTTTATAGCTAAGAAAATTAGTGGTACATGGCATCGTGCCTTAATGCAAATTGCTGGAACTTCACGCACCGTAATTAAAAATTCTAATAATGACATTAGTGAGAATTATCAGAATTATGCTTGGTCAAGTCAACGAGCAATTCTTACCGCAAAGAATAATGATGTACACGCTCTGAATTTCACCACTCAATCAAAAATTGCTGACGATTTGGTGACATACCAATGATTCCGACTGGTCTTCCGTTTGACTTCAAACGATTGCAATTTCCAGTTCGCCTTGCGTTCGCAATAACAAGTCGCAAGGCCAATCGCTTAGTGTTTGCGGGATAAATTTCAAATAGTTTATTCAGAAAATCATTGTTTTTTACATGGGCAGTTATACGTTGCCTGTTCACGAGTTGGAAAACCATCCGCTTTGTTTGTGTTAACGTCAGACCAAAAAACAAAAAATGTGGTCTACCAAAGAGCACTTCAATGAAACGGATAATTTGCGGATTCACTTTCATTTACTTAGAGAAGTTCAACTAAAAAACACTTTATTTTTGTAATCGAAATAAATTCATTACTGTTGTATAATAAAATCAATTTTTTCCTTTTCAAATATAAAACAAACAAAAAATTTCTTCATCTTTCTCACGAAACCATCTGGTGGCAAAACGGAGTTTGTCGGGTTTGCTAGTATATATATATATATATATATATATATATATATATGTGTGTGTGTGCGTGTATGTGTAATTTAAATATCGCTGGTTAAGAATTGAAAAATAAAGATACTGATAAAAAATCTTCACAATCAACTTGAATCAAATATATTTATGAGTAAAATTATCACTGGATTACTTATGATAAATTTTATAAATTTATTCTAAACTTTAATTTATCGTTTTTCTACAAAATACAATAATACAAAAGTTGATAATAAATAAAAATATATGAAAAGGAAAAAATTATATAAATATCAAACCAGAAAAAATTAATTATGTAAAATTTATTGAACACTAAAATTGTGTGAAGGAATAATATAATATAATTATAAACGAGGAATTAAAGGAGCACACATTGCCCTTCTATATTGTATGCGTTCAATAGCGGTGCATTATGAATACTGATCAAGGTTACGCAGCACGTGTGGTGAGTGAGTGGGGGCGGAGTATGAGAAACAAAAAAGGAATAAGAAACCGAGAAGGAATATAACGAACGAAAGATACTAACACTTTGAAGAATCATAAAAATTATAATGACTTTGTAACTGTCATGTAAGAGATGAGAGGAATTACGTTTGTTGACACAAGCAGTATTAAGGGAAGGAATATAAGTAACGACTCAACTATCTTTCTAAGGTCTCAATTTTTCTTCAATGTATAAGATGGTAGGATTTGATGTTAAAAGTATGGTTCAAATTAATCATATGTTCTGAAAGCATAGTTTTGAATTGATTAGGGTTTCTAGAATTATATATATGTTAATTCTTGTGAATACATTGGAAACTTTTCCCAATGTAGCAACTATTGCAATTATTGCAGTCCAACTTATAAACCGAATCAATAATCCTATCAGCGGGAGTTTTTGATATAAGATAGGAAAAAATGCAAATAAACGTGTTGTCAAAACTGAAAACTAAAAGAAAATCTTCAACGGCAAATAACTTCTTTAAAAAATAAGAAATATTACTTAAGAAAGGTAAACAAATAACTCCTTTGTATTTATCTAAAGAGGAAGAAATTGATTTTGAAAAAGAATTGTAAAGATAGGAAGAACTGTTTAAATTGTTTTGTAAAAACTCTAATCTATTTTTAATGACGATTATATTTGGAACCAGTAAGTGAGGACGGCGAAGTCTAACCTTTAATTCACAAGTATTAAAAGAATTAAAATAATTTAAAGTGTGAGATACATAATCCTTATCTAAACACAAAAGGATGTCATCAACATATCTGTACAGGGGCGTAGCGTGCATTGGCGGGGCCTCGTATCAAAAATTTTTTGGGGGGCCCCTAAAGCAGGACAGAATTTTCTCATTTTGTTTCAAATTCAATCTACACATTAAATCATTTATAGCTTATAGTTTTTGAAAAAGTTTCTGCTTATACGAACAATAATG
Source organism: Ctenocephalides felis (assembly GCF_003426905.1). Classification (NCBI taxonomy): domain Eukaryota; kingdom Metazoa; phylum Arthropoda; class Insecta; order Siphonaptera; family Pulicidae; genus Ctenocephalides; species Ctenocephalides felis. Next base: position 56,999,117 of record NW_020537646.1, on the reverse strand, counting down.
ATCTGACTGCTGTTCCGGTATCATAGAAGTATTTAACTTCCCGAAAGAGTAAGCACGTTTAAACACGTAGGCTTTACTCAAAAATATGTTGTGTGTAAATCTATTTCATTTGTTTAGAATATAGAATGGTATGCACAGTATGTAGTTTATTAGTTAATGTCGTTAAAATCAATTAAAACAAACTGTAAGCAAAATTTATTTTTCCTAATAAATTTTTTTTTAATTTTGTGAAAAATTCCTAATCTATGAATCCAAAAAGTTTCGATAACTTACTACTTTTGCCGCATAGTGTACGCTACCAAATCTGAGCCATATTCTGGAGCCAACAATAAAATGCCCGTCCTTCGTAATAGAGTCATTCCATCTCGCTGGCACAATAAATGTTCTATCATACCATACCAATCCAAGATGGTCTCGAATATTTTTGTCCATGGTGATGTCATTGTAACTTGAAGGCACGGGCATGTCTATGACAGGCCCAGTCTACAATAAAAAAATATGATAAGTAATGACATGTTAAAATTAATTAACTCTTCGCAGAGCTTGTTTTTGCTAGAAAATTTGATTTACTAATTTTGTTTTTGTCAAAGAATCATATAAGACTGAAGTGTTATTTGATGAAAGTGAATAAAAACTATTATGGTTTAATTATGCTCGACGATCGTCCTAGCTGTTTATTCATAATTATCAGAAAAGTGCAACATATACTAGTTGTTATTCCATTGATGAAAATCGTTATAGTTATGAGCCGAAAATCTAAAATGAAAATTCTAGCATATCTTAACGTTTTGAACGTTTCTGAACATTTTGACATACCTCTGAATAAATAAATGTGTGTGTATGTTTTGTGTCTCTGCATTTTTTCGTCCAAGTTTTCGGGCGCACGGATCAACTGATTTGAATGGTTCAAAACACATTCGATTACTATTGATAGTGATATGTGCTGATTAGTTTTTGGCAAATGCAGGTCCAGCGAAAATCGAGTTTTTGAGAGAACGGAGCATCCGATTTGAATGATCCAAAAAAACATTCAATTCGTAATGAAGGGTAGAAGTGGTGATTTTGGCAAAGGCAGGTCAGGCAAGATAAGTGTGCAAATAATGGCTGTTTTAGCAAAAACTAAGCATCCAATTTGAATGATTAAGAAAAATATTACTTGTTCTGACAAAATGATTGCTTTTTGAAAAACAATATATATTTTAATTTTTTTTTTCCAAAAAAAATTTTTTTTTGTATACCATATAATACAGATTTTAATTTTAATTCTGACTAAAGTTTTGAAGATCACTTATATACTCCGAATAAATAATTATAACTTTGTAATTCATTTTATAATTTATAATTCATTTTATATAAATATTAGACAATGTTACAATATTCATCATAATCCATTTTATACATTTAATATTCTTCGAATATTTTATTATAGTTCGAAAAGTTCCAGCAATTTGTCTTAAGGCACGGTGCCGTTAACCACTGGTTAACTTCCCGAAGGAGAAATTTATTTTTCCATAAAAAATCCGATTCGCTAATTTTATGTTTTCTCGACGTTTCAAGCCATTCTGAATCGAATGAGACCGAATTTGGAAAAAGTATGTGTGCGTGTGTGTGAACAGATTTTTTGCCGTGAATCGACGTTTTCTCAAAAACGGCTCTCAAAAAAAATCGTAAATTTTTATGATTTTTTTTTGACAGCAGATACCATAGATTATAGATCATCAAAGATTAGATTAGAAATTCATCAAAGTTTACAAACATTAGTAACGTGTTTTGAGCATTTGTCAATACTATACCTTTGATCGACATTTTCTCAAAAACGCCTGAACCGATTTCAGAAATTTGTAAACCATTTGATGTATCTCGATCAGGATTATCGTATCACAGTTTTGTGCGACGATCGCCGAGCCGTTTCTTTGTAATTTGAAAAGTATTAAACTTATTTAAGCTAATACTGCCGAATCTTTTTTAAAAAATCAAAAACAGTTCGAAATGTATTAGTTGGGAATGATACTCGTTAGTTTTAGATGAAAATCTACAGAGCCGTTTTCTTATAATTAACTGTTGAAAAAAAGATTTTAAGACGATTTTTATGGAACCTTTTTGGCGATATTTACTATGGTCTTATTGATTAGTTTTCGGCATAGGCAGGCCTAGCCGTTGTTCATTCGCAATACAAAAAAATACACCTTAAAAATACCTATTTTTAAGGTGTGAGCTAATATGACTCACAGAATAGTTTAAGAGTATTTTCCAAGAATGATTCATCGACAAACATAATTTTGTAATTTAATTGCAAAATTGCATTATTGCAATCAAAAATTATATATAATACGGAATTTTCAAAATTATATAAAAATAGAAAAATTTATAGTGATTGTCAGTCAGTCAGATATGAGTTAGGTTCATTAAAAAATGGACGCAAAAAGAGCGACCGATCTCTACTAAAGCTCGATGACCATTTACGTAGTACGTACCAAATAAGCTGGATAAATTTGGCATCCAATTTTGTAAGAATACATTTTCTTGTACCGTACTTGGGAAAGGATAAAATCAGATTACCAATAATTTTCTTGAACAAACTTGTAGGATCTAAGGCATATTTAGGCTTTGGACGTAAAATTACCATAATTTATCACCAATTACTGTGTGAAAATTTGAGCCAGTAATCATAAAAACAAAAGATTGTCATGTCAAATCGACTTTTCAAAATGACACAGTTTAATCCGGGTTTTTACTTTTGTAAAGAATTTGTTTTTAATTAATAAATTTCGAATTTTATTGAAAACCTTACTTGCAAAGAGAACTACATTAGCTGGCACAAAACGTGAAAATCGGAAAAAAAATCGCCCAGATTGCGACCGCCAAAAAATATACAATGATAAAGTTCTCTTCACATTCATATTAATAAAGTAAATTTTCTTAAAAAATGCTACCAAGTATATAATGACAAATGCTGCTAAAGTATAAAACATAAAAATATACCAAATAAACATGTTTCATAAACAGTAACTTTTTATAATAGCACTATGTATGGCTATAAGATATTTGGGATAGCCACTTTAGGGTATTTGACCAAATGGTAAAACATTACATAAATTTTATTACAATAAATAATTCCTGTTCACACTTTTTTGAATGAGATTTGTCTAAGCTTGCTAGATTATTAAATATTATAAATCACATGACAAAATACTGCCTTTCCATTGGTTCGAACAAACAAATACAACTCCAAAAATAGCGCACGTTTTGACTTTTCGATCGCGACATTTTGCTGACAACCGGCATGCTTTCTAGCAGATCAAAAAAAAAAACAAAACAAGCCTCATAGTTCATTCTCTACCGCTCTATGTATAGTTAATTAAAATAATATTGAATTTACACAAATATATATTGCAGAATTGTTGAACGGCAGAAACAATTGCAGTATATAAACATTGAAATGAATAATCAATTGATATAATAGCCGTAGCATGCTGGCTCCCCACGCCATTGATACTTGATTCAAACCTCCACGTTGGCATAAAATTCAAACATAAAAAAATATTGAAACACACAAAAATAAAAAAAAAATAAAAATTAAGAAATAAGTAAAAGAAAAGGAGTTGAGTAGAATTAGCGGCTGGAAGATAGAAAAACACTAATATTGGGAGATAGATAAAATGAAGAAATCAGTTAAAAAAAATGTGTAGTAAATAAATGTAGAGGAAGATTGTGAGTAACGAAATAACGTTCTGTTTTATATACTTCCCAAATAATAAATTATATATACGGAATTTAGTAACATTATTTAATTTAAACAGTAAAATTCTAGTTGCGGGAGATTTTAATTCAAGACATGATAATATGTAAAGTATTTGTATATAGTATGTAAATAAAAACATTACAATTGTCAAACATATCAATAATACCGAACAAACAAAGGTATCGGTTCAACGACTTACAGATAACATACAAGTATACCAATTAAGTAAACTCTGCCTGAAACTGAACTTTGTATACGTTTCAAATAATGAAGACAAAGCGAATATCATTGCTGACGTCTTCGAAAAAATTCATAAACAGAATGATGGACTGGAAAAATCTGAATTTGCAGATTATGTCAAGGCTTAAATAAACTCAATATATTAAAACCCTCAAGATTATCTCATAATTAAGTATACTACTCCAAAAGAAATAAAAATATTATTCAACGCAGAAAAACAGAAGCGCTCCAGGCACGGATGGTGTACCAAATATTGCATTAAAAATCTAGGCAAGAAAACTATACTATTAATAACCAAAATAGTAAATAGTATATTATAACTTAACTATTTTCCATCCATATGGAAAACTTCTAATATAATACCTGTATAGAAATATGTAAATTAATAGAAAGATATTTCTATGCTTTGTAAAAATGTATTAAAATATATCATTATCAAAACTATATAAAATGTCATGGCATAAATATTTGTTTCTCACAAATTCCAGGGATCCATGATTCCCACATATACTCCCTGCTCAGTGTTGACCTCACACTAGTTCAAATATGCACGTCAACACTCTATACTTATTTGGTAGGAAGGCATATTGTAGCAGAGTTGTGAATTTGAAATATTTCAGCACATGAAATCTTGCACAAATCCATGAAGGTATGAAAACATTCGTAATCCACCATAACAGGATAAGAGTCATCTGGCATAATCATCGAAGTTAGTAAAACATTTTACGTACTTGTCGATAGAGTATCTCGAACAGTTGGGCCGATGAGGGCAGTTGATTCAATAGTGCAGGATTGAATTGTCTGATTCTTTATAAGAGCTTACTGTTTGATTGACTAAAGTCGATGAGGACAACTTGGATGAAGTATCTAAATCCAGTTCTAAAAACAACATACAATCCAGATCCAGTTCCAAAGTCTTAAGCATCAAAAGTCGATTTGGTGAGTTAAATGACAAGGAGAGGTTGAATTGCGATTCCAGTGAACTTTTTGGCGTCAGCGATAACCCGAGGTCTGGACATACAGAATGAGTATGCCAACAGAAGTCCCGCGTCATGGCTAAAGTAAATGCGTTAACTCGAGATGACCAGAGGTCTGGGCGTACCTTTTAAGTAGCCAACGGAGGACTAGTGATTAGGGCGTTGCACCAAAGTCTTTTTTTTTTTTTTAATTCTTGATCCATGTTCAATTGCTATCTTCATAATAAGCGTCGTAGGTCGCCAGTATAGAAAAATATATTAATTAATAGAAAGATATTTCTATGTTTTATAAAAATGTATTAAAATATATCATTATCAAAACTATATAAAATGTCATGACCTGAATATTTGTGTCTCACAAATTTCTAGGCTTTTTGATTCTCATACCTGTAAAGAAACCCAACAAGGACTGTGATCTACCCACCAGCTACAGGCCGATTATCCTACTAAGTCACTTAAGTAAAATAGTTTAGATGGTAATTCACCTTAGAATTAATAAGTTTTTATTGGAGACTAGCTGACCCGGCAAACGTTGTTTTGCTAAATATGGTATATTCTAAACCATTTCTATAGAATCAAAAATATTAATACTTTAAGTGTATAAGGATGTGTTGTTTGAATGCTATATACAATGAGGTATTATAAAAAACAATAAAACCCATTAGTTTGTCTATATTTTGTCAATGTAATCAAACTGCAAGTTTTATACACTTTCTATAGAAAACATCGTATAATCCAATCCGAGTCTTTTTTGGTCTTTCGGCTTATTAATTACGTTTCAAGTTTTTCAGATTTTTTTTGGATTCTGGATTTTGTGTATAATTGTAAATAATACTACTGAGCTTATATAAAATTTTCAAATTCGATAAATTCTGGGAAATTATATCTGGAAAAATGTTATTCGACAAAATGTCCATTTGATCGATACCAAATTTAGGTTCTGAATTTAAATAACATAAATAAAAAATAATATAATCTAGAAAAGGTTTTATAAATACCAATAAGTATATAATTATACTAATGAGATCTTTCAGAGCACCGTGTTTGAGAAAAATATGCCAAAAAGTGCATTTTCATATTAACATATCAAAAAAGTTTATATTTTGAGTCTCTAGTTACACTTGCGGCCCGTTTACTAATGTTTTTGTATATAAATAAAACTACAAACAAAACTACTTACTACAAATTTATCATAAATAAATAATATTCGCGTAAAACATCCTATTAAACGTAATTGAACATCATCTGTCAAAAGCGTTTGACATTTCACGAAATTGTCCATTGTTTTATTTACATTACGCTTCTACAAAAATTTTCATATTAAAAATGTAAAGTTTCTACGCGGATTTGAAATAATTTCTCACCTTTTGGACTTTCTCTGGATTGGCACGAATTTTTCAAGACTAAGACTGGCCAAATCGATTCAGCCGTTTTCGAGTTTTATTCGGACATTTGAAAGAGAGCTCCATTTTTATATATAAGATTACAATAATCCCAAATTTTCAACATGGGTTTAGAGACATTCTACTCTCCATCCGTTATCAATTATTACGAAAGAAACTATTCTCAAATTCAACCAAAGAAGAAATAGTGCAATGGTACGAAAAGGCATTTGATACAGTATGGATAAGCAGTCTGCTATTCAAAATGATACAATTGAAGTTTCCAAATTATCTAATAAATATTATTAAGAGTTATCTCTATAATAGAATGTTTTATGTTAGTGTATATAACAATTTATCTTCCAATAGACATATCTTTGCAGGGGTACCTCGAAGTCTACTGGGTCTTTTATTATATTCTATCTTCGTCTCTGATATTCCAATTAATAACAACATCAAACTATTAATGTTTTCTGATGATATAGCAATCTTTTCTTCAAGTACGTCTGAAAACTTAATTATTATGCGACTTCAAAACCAACTGGGTAAAATTTTAGAATATGCACATAAATGGAAAATTAAAACAAATTATGAAAAATTTGAATCAATTTTCTTTACCAAACGACGAAATAATCCAATCCCATCGCTAACACTTCAAGTGCGTGATATTGTAATGCCATGGAATAGTGAAGTTAATTATTTGGGACTGACGTTGGACAGAAAATTTAATTTCAATGTACACATAAAAAATAAAGTTAACCAAGTCAAAAAATTATGTACATACTATACACACTAATAAAATTTAGCAGCTGTCTCAATATAGAAAATAAAAGGAGGTTATATCTAACTATGATAAGACTTATCTTAATATGTGGTAGCCCAATCTGGTATATGACAAACAACCTGAATTTAGACAAATTCCATAAAACACGAAATACTGCTACAAGTATGATTATAGGACAATCACAAAACATCATATAAGCACAGCATTTCATCAGAAAGCCACTAATATACCCTTCATAAAAACCTGCAGTGACAGTATTTCAAAAAAGTACTATACGACATGTTTAGTTAATCAGTACCCTACCATAAATAACATTGGACGCATAAATACTTACAGGCCATGGTACTAGTGTTAGAACGAAATATCGAGTACTGAGTAAATATCGATACTTTGCGGTCGATAGTGAGTACTTTTGGTATCGATTTTTTAGCTCGATATATTTGCCAATATCGATCTTTTACGTCGATAGTACTCAAAAAGAATCGACAGCGTAATCTATGAGCCCCACTTATCGACCAACTATGAAAACCAACCATTTTGCCGAATGCAATGCAATAGTCTCTCTAGGTGGTCATAACTATTCAAAGAAGTGTCAAAAAACGATCCCTCAGCCTCAAAATTTATTGCTCAAAACCCCAAAATGAATATGACCACACTAATAAATAAAGATGTTTATTTATTATTCTTATGTAAAACGAAACCGCTTTTTAAAGTACCAAAATGTTTTATAAAAACTTATTCAACAATCGTAGTATGATTATTTCAAATATTAATACTCATCCATTTCAGTATATTAGTATTTTGCGTAAAAAAGAATCGAAATATAATTCTTCAAATATTAATACTCATCCATTTCAGTACATGAGTATTTTGCGTAAAAAAATCGAAATATAATTATTTCAAATTATAATACTCATCGATTTCAATGCGCAATTATTTTTCTTTCTTCTAAATGTATGTGATACGTATGTAAGTTGAAGTAAAGTATTTGTAAATTAAAAATTAAATAAACATTTTAAATAAGAACAGAAGAGCAATATTTTCTTTGTGAATCTTAACATGTCTCGTCTTCAGTTTGTGCACATTATGAACATATCTTAGGAATCGGATTTCAACTGACCCTTTCTGAATGAATGACAACAAAACGAAAGAATACTTTCTTTAGTATAGTAGGCAAAAAACTTTTAGAAAATAATAAATTAATTTGGTTTTTGTGGCAATTGTAAAATGAATGAGTATTAATATGTGAAATAATTATATTTCGATTGTTTTTTTACGCAAAATACTAATATACTGAAATGGATGATTATTAATATTTGAAATAATTATATTTCGATTGTTTTTTACGCAAAATACTAATATACTGAAATGGATGATTATTAATATTTGAAATAATTTTATTTCGATTGTTTTTTTTACGCAAAATACTCATGTATTGACATTTTTGAATATCAACATGCAAACATATGGGTTTGAGTTTCTCGGAACCATTTAAACTTTAAATCCCATCGCTCAGAAGGGATGTTTCTCTATAAGTGTCGAAATATTATCTTGACCTTCATTAAACTGAATGTTTATTGCTTTCCAAAGAGAGCCAAAGAAATTTGCACTTTTATGTAAACATGTAACGGCTTTTTGAAGTTGCATGCTCGCTAAAATTATTCATATAAAAATATTCAACAATTATAAAATATTATTTTCCTTAAAAATATTAAAAATATTATTGTACTTAAAAATACTTAAAAAGTATTGCTTTTTGAATACAGTATCAGACTATTTTATTGTTTTAATCAAAAATACTCAACTATTATAACTTGTCTTTTTTTTGGAAAATTATGTAATTTGAAATTAGTATTGAAAAATTACTGTTAAAATTTTACAATATTGAAAATGATTCTGATTTAACATATCAATAGAATTCATTCTAATCTTGTGATATGATATTTAATGAGTTTTAGATCTTTCTTGCACTTATGTTATGTTGATTTTTATGAAAAGTACTCAAAATTCGATATTGAGTACTATCGATACTTTCGCCACGATATTTTTTTGGCATCGATATTTTGATTAGATACTTTTTAAAGTACTCAATATCGATCTTTTGCCTCGATACTTCTAACACTACATGGTACTGCAAATACCATTATACCTTCCTCCATTAATAACTTAATAGCTAATAGTCAATAAAGTAATTCAAAATATTTATGTGTAGATAGTTATAAAAGTAATGTTATTCTATTCCATTGTTGTGATGTAGTTATTTATTAACCTCTACGTTTGTGTTTAATTTTATTATTATAGAGTTTGTCTTTTTGTTGATATTTTTTAACAAAAATTAAACATAGTTTATTTTGATATTTTTGAATGTATCTATGTTAGTCCAGTCATTTGGTGCAAAATGAAGCTGAAACCTGAAGAAAAAAATAAAAGTGGTGATTTTATAGATTTTGATGTGATCTTTACGAATTTCAGCTTTGCGACCTCAAATTTTTCCCGCTGCCTCCGCCATATTGGAAAAGTTGCGTCAAAAATCAGTTTATAAACAATATCTCCTTTCTGACTTAAGTTACAACAAAATAACTATATTCAAAATTCATTTAATATTATATTCAATAACGTTGTTTTCTGTAATATCAATAGTTTCAGCGTACGCGCGCCGCAAAATTTTTGCTGCTCGCGCCGCCATCGGACCTCCGGTATTTAGCCGCTCTTTGCGCTTGAACGCAATCTTTCTAATCTTATATATAAAAATGGAGCGCTCGATCAAATTATTCGGTAAAACTCGAAAACGACTGAACCGATTTGGTCAGTCTTAGTCTTGAAAAATTCGTGCCAATCCAGAGATGGGCGGAAAGGTAAGGCGGCCACAGACGTAACTGTATACTTGCGCAACCTGCGACTTGCACATGTATTCTGTAGCGTCTGTGGAGTATTTTTTGCGCAACTTGACAGACTGGTGCAAGCGAGTAGACATGAGCACTTTTCGATTATTTTAATTGCGCAATCATTCAAGTCGGCAAGTTAATTCGTTGGCCGCGTGTGGCAGCACATGTCCCGTTTTTATTTTACTTTGTAGCGAATTCATAATACAAGTTTATGAAGTTATCGACAATTAAAAGTTATTAAATTAGCTCTCTGAACACAATTTTTTTCTGATGCTGCGAATGTATAAATTAATATAAAAGATATATTTTTAGGTTATGTCTTGACGTTTCTTAGTTGACATTTGTGATATGCTTGCGCAAATACTTGAACATAAACTTGAGCTGTCTATGGGCACTGTGAAAATACGCCTGGTTACGCATTCATTCAGTTGCACATGCATACAGTTACGTCTGTGGCCGGCTTAAGATAGTGAGATATTATTTTTGTAAAAAAAATTTTAGAAGCGTAATTTAAATGAAATAATGGACGGTGGCTATTACGTAAAATGTCAAACGTTTTTGACAGATGATGTTCAATTACGTTTAATAGGATGTTTTACGTCAATATTATCTAATTATGATTGAAATGTAGTGAGTAGTTTTGTTTGTAGTTTTATTTATATACAAAAACGTTAGTAAACGGGCCGCAAGTGTTACTAGAGACTCAAAATATCAACTTTTTTTAAATGTTAATATGAAAATGCACTTTTTGGCATATTTTTCTCAAACACGGTGCTCTGAAAGATCTCATTTGTATAATTATATACTCATTGGTATTTATAAAACATTTTCTAGGTTATATTATTTTTTATTCATGTTATTTAAATTCAGAACCTAAATTTGGTATCGATAAAATGGACATTTTCTCAGTTATAATTTCCCAGAATTTATCGAAAAATAGATAGTAATATATGAAGGTCCGGGATTATAAAGGTTCACCACCGATATGTCATAAATCAGTAAAGTTAAGCATTGTTTAACAACAATATTTGAAAATAGAGGAAAAAAGATGTATATCCAGCTATAACCTTGATTTGAAAACGGTAATCTTTGAAATGGGGGAGATAAACGGTAATCTTTGAAAATCCATAATAAAAGTATTTTCTTTCGTTGGTAATTTTTTAGCATTAGTTAAAAATGTAATTATTTTGTAAAATACATTAAAAATTATATAAGGCTTTAAACCTTTTTGCCACCTGCCCGCTTTAAGTTACTCCGCCTATAGGGTAAGAAGGTCTATATAGCAAATTTTTGGAAGACATCAAAAAAGCACTTTTAAAAAGATTTATACTCCCTTAAATAATACGTGATAAATAGAATGTCCGGTGTTTGTTGCCGTTCGGCGTTACGGAACTTTCCCTTATTAACTTCCCGAAGAAAAATTTATGTTTTCATCAAAAAATCCGATTGGCTAATTTTATGTTTTCTCGAAGTTTCAAGCCATTCTGAATTGAATGAGACCAAATTTAGAAAAAGTATGTGTGTGTGTGTGGACAGTTTTTGCCGTAAATCGGTCCAACCGTTCTCAAAAATGGCTGAACCGATTTCAAAAATTTAAAAGCAATTTGATGTATCTCGATGATAGTGCAGTAAACGGAGAGGAAAAAAGGGTATAACCTCTGAATTTTTTTACTGTGCTCCGAATTGAATGAAATTTTGGAATTAGGTTCATCTTACCCTCAAGTTCAAAAGTGAAAACAATTCGGGTTGCGCCATCACCCCCCGGGGGGATGACACCCCTTCGCAATTGTGTAATTATATTTTTCCAAAATAACGTCAGAAATCGATAGAATAACTAATTATAAAAAAATGTCTGTTATAGTTTTTCAAAAACACTAATACTTTTCAAGTTACTGGCCACTAAAGATTCATATATTTTTGGCGTTTTTCTTCGTTTTTTTTACAAATATCTCCTAAAATATACATTTTAACGAAAGTCCTGTAATGAACAAAATAATGTCAATAAAAATCTTAATAAATCGGTATTACATAAAGTGTTCTAGGAAAAATATTAAGCAAGATATAAAAGAGCAAATTCGTTTTTTATTTCGTTCAAGATTTAATTGTTGTATTTAAAGCCATCTAGTGTCGAGGTTATACATTTCATACATTTCAAAAAAGTAAAAATCCGTGTACGTTCTAGCCCGCAATTCTGATTAGATTTTGAAAATTCAAATAACGTTCGAAAGATATTGGTTGGGAATCGTGCTGATTAGTTTTTGGTAGAGATCGGCCGGGCCGTTTTCTTGTAATAAGGTGTTAAAAAAATTTTTTTCGCCGATTTTTATTATTTTGTTTTTGACGGTAGATACCTTAGTCTTCTAAATCATACCAAAATATTACCTACGACAACTCGTTTAGCTATAAAAATTCGTCAAAGTTTGCAAAATTAATAAGGTCTTTTTGGCATTTGTCAAACTTAGAACTTTTATCGACGTTTGCTCAAAAACGCCTGAGCCGATTTCAGAAATTTAAAGACCATTTGATGTATCTCCTTGAGGATTATCGTTTCTCAGTTTTGTGCGACGATTGGCCGAGCCGTTGCTTTGAAAATAGGTATTGAATTTTTCGTTCACATTTACGCTCATACTACCGAATCGATATTAAAAAATCAAAAACTGTTTGAAAAATATTAGTTGGGAAAGATATTAATTAGTTTTAGGTGAAACTCTACCGAGCCGTTTTCTTGTAATTAACTGTTGAAAAAATAATTTAAGCCGATTTTTATGGAACTTTTTTGGCGATATATATCATGATACGTACTGAAACAGTACGGCCTTACGACAAGTAGTGTAAATTTAAAAATTCATCAAAGTTTGAGAAAATTGAGATTGAGAAAATAGTTCTTTTGACATTTGTTAAAATTAAATTTAGACGATTTACTTGGTATAACGATAAAGTACTTGGTCTTAATGAACATACTAAACAATTACAGTCCTACAAAAAACTGGCCCAATTATAGAAATTATTGATTTTTGAAAATTTGCTTTTAAAAATTACTCCGACCGGGTTGACGTGTTCGATTTTCAATAATGTGTAATAAATCCACTTCGAATACTTTAAACTACTCATAAATTAATTAATCTATCATGGATTAAGTCGATTATATACACAAATCGGGAAGCTCATGTTACTTGCCTCAAGGCAAAATACTAATACCAACTCGAATATTTTTATACCTATAATTCTCATAATAAATAAATTTAAACTTACAAAGAAGAGTAATATACCTGGTCCTTCAATACCATTGTGAATCAAGTTGTTACCTGTGTTATATCAAGGATCAAAATCAAAATCAAGATGATCAACACTAGAAGCCAGATGAGCCAAAATTCTTTTAATGATTCAGTTGTCGGTGAGTCTTTGAATTTAGATTGTACAGTTATTTGGCCAAATGTATTAGTTTACGAAAAGTGATCAACTCACGGAATGTATTGCTTAATGAGAAGGACAGATTAATTGCAAAGCTTACAAAAGAGTTGGCGATAGCCAATTTCAAGTTTCAAAGCATTAGTTCTTATTCTTCTAGCGTGCAAACTGAAGTGATGGTAACATCCAAAAAAGGTAAAAGTAAAGTTGAACAAATCAAAGCGTCCACTCCACTTCCTTTTTCCTTTTCCCCACCAACGCCCAAAGTACTGATTCTGTCCGACAGCCACTGCAGATCCTGGTCTAGGTTCTTAAGTGGATTATTATGTGATTGGCGATTTTGGCGTTCGGGATCATGCTGTTGTTATCGCCAGGACGAACGACGATGACTCTGATTATGCTATTCGTAATGCGCTAGAGTTGATCATGTAGTAAAACAATCTTTGTTTTGTTACAATTCCCTTTCGATATGACAATCATGACCTGAATTTTAGAATTTTCCAACTAAATCGTTGTATTTATCGTGATTTTGCTCATGGTTATGGTCTTTGATGTCAATAGGTATGTTTATAGACTCGACATACACTAGGCATGGTCTCCATTTCCTTTCCAATGCAAAGCAGAAGCTCTGTCGTTTTCTCGTTAGAGAAGCAATGACTCTGCCAAACTTCCATAACTCCCGTTCCTTTCGCTTTTGATTCTGATGATGCTTCGCCTTTTAAATTTTGTCAAAACATTCAAAATTTACCCAATAAATTACTTAAAAAAGAACTACTTTTAAATGACTATAAGCCTTATTTTTTATGCTTTTCAGAACATTGGCCTAACGATATTAAACTCAAATTAATTAAATAAACGTTTACTATTTATGCTCTTCTTTCTGTCGAAATGATTTTAAGCACAGTGGCGTTTATATTTTTTCGTCGGTTAAAGTTAAATGTAATAACATTATTACAAATATTGCACCTATTGAAATTTTTTTTGAATTTTGCGCTGTAGAAGCCAATTTTTCTTTTACCACTTATTGTATTGTTTGCGTATATAGAGCTCCAGATCAAGACGCTAATAAATTTATACATTTACTTCATGATCTAATGGAAAAACTTTTTCATAAATATAATTTTATTATTGTTTGCGGTGATTTTAATATCCACTTAAATAAAAGCTCTAAAATCAGCAAAAGTTTTGAATCTAGCATAGATTTCTTTGGGTTGTTTTCTACCATAAATGATCCCACGAGAATAAGTAATACTTTATCCTCTTGCATTGATAATTTTTTTACAAATTTCATTGATATGATAACTGATGGCTACGGAATTTTTATATCATTATTAAATAACACAACTTCACAAGCTATTAATTATTAATATAAAAGTAATTTTAGCAACAATAATAAACTTTTATTCAAAAAATATTAGAAAATGAGACTGTAACCAATCTTATAAAAACAATGCTTTTGACTTGTTTATAAAATCTTTTTTACAGAAATTTAATCTTGCTTTTTCGCTATTGAAATATAAAATCTAAGTTAATAATTTCCATAAATCTAACGCATGGTATACTCAAACCTTGAGAATTTTGTACAATAAATTACTAAGTTTAGAAAGAGCGTCTAAAACAAACTGCGATATCGATTTTATGATTTATTTTTTAAAATACAGGTAAATTTTTATTAATATTTACAAATTAGCAAAAATCAAGTGTAATGAAAGTGTTATTTATAATTCGCACAATAAGCAGAAGCCAATGTGGTCACTAATTAAATCAGAAATTAATTATAAATCAAGCTCATCTGACCTAGAATATCTCAACATTAACAATGAAAAAGTGAATAATAAAATGATTATAGCAAAATGCTTTGAATAACTATTATGTTAATAAATCTTATTGTATAACATCCAATATTGTGACGATAATCAATATTATCGTCTTATGAATAATTATTGTCGCCTGATAGTCGTCAACCCCAGGGTACACCCCTACCCTTAACCAGTTATTGGTTCTTGAGGTCCATGAGAGAGTTGCTCTGGAGGTCCTGGCAATTAAGAAGTTAGAGCCAACGAAGACGTATCCCATAGGCGAACGTCTTGGGATACGTTAGTGTGAGTTGTGTGTGTGTTGTGCAACAAGACAGGTCCAGCTTAAAGGTCAGATAATGTAAATTATAAGCTGTAGCTATTCTCCCCTCATATCTCCATATATACCATGATATAAGAATAAGTGGTATTAGTTAGGGAACATGACCGTATGCAAGTACGGTTATGTTCCACAAATACATGCGGAATGTATTATTAATTATTTTAATAGATTTTAGTTATAAAAGTAATCTTGGTTTCATTCGTATAGTAGCTACTAACCCCCACAGGTAATTACAGGTACTTTAGCGGGCGATTGGAGTGTTGAAGTAACCCTTTCGTGATGGGGTTGCAAGGCTAGAATATAATATTTGGCAGCCATTGCATACCCCAAGAAGGGGGCTTCAACCCCTCTCGTCACAATGGTGAAAACGCATTCGATCCCCAACTTACAAATTTTTATTTTATATTTAATAATATTTAATAAAAAACCAAGCGAGTAGCTCCCACTGTGTACGTGTTTCGGTTGTATTTTTAATGCGTTCGTAATTTTTATAGAAGTTGATAGAAATAAATCAAATTTTAAACGTCGCGAAATTTCTTTATGCTTGTGTATTTTCGTATGTGTATCGCTACATGTGTTTATCTGTAGTTTTGTTTCTTAAAAGCGCGCGTATCCCGATATTTTAAGATTATAAATCATTGATTTGATTTTAAATAAGGCGTGAGTGTGAAACTTTATTAGTTGTTGTATTTTAATGGATTTGTTAAACTTTATTATATTTTTCGCGTTTTTTTGGTGCGTTGCAAATAGTTTTGGAATATTCAATAGTATAAAATTTATAAAATAACAAAATTGTATTTTGTTCTAATCGAATTCAATTTTAATTCTTGCTCTATTAAGTTAATTCTATTTTTTTTTCTCCCCAATTTTGTTTTACTGTATTACAAATTATTACATTATTATGTTTGAATAGTAAGCAATAAACAAATAAATAAATAAAATAAAAATTATAAATTCACATAATCGTAGATGTAATTGCAATTTATTTTTCTTCATTTTATTCTATCTATTATAAAAATTGCGGTAATATATCCACAAAAATATTTTTAATTTTCTAAAATAATATTCCAATAGTCGAATATATTTTTTTTTCTAGTAAGCTCAAATATTTTGCTTTTGGGACACTTTAGCGCAGATACGCCTGGTCGCGCAAAACACATGGCCATTTTTCGGAGAAATTTAACTTTCAAGTATCCTTTTTCAGTGATTTTGACCTGACCTGTGCGCGACACAGGCATGGTGTACAAGTTCAAAATTTTATACTCACCCTCAGTGATTGTTAAACGGTTTTGAAAATGTTCGCGCGCATAATGCATTTTGTTGTCGTTTTTAATAATATTTTTAAACATAAGTACGGATATAAATACAGATAAACACAAATAGTTATAGCGGTTTTCATTTATTTTTGATTTAGTTTCCTTTTTATTTGCGGTTGTTAACAAATCCTGTAATTACCAAATTTTTCGATTTTAAAGACGAATGAGGCAAGATTACTTTTTACTTTTTACGAGCTATGAATAAAATAGTTAGGATAATTTAATTAAGTTAAGGTCTACCATAAATTTAAAAAAAAAAAGTCTGTTTCTTATTTGTGATTTTTTTTTTTAATTATTAGTTCTGAATATTATGTAGACCAAGAAAGTTGTAGAAAAAATATTAAATTTTTCTTTACTTATATAGATTAAAGGATTTTCTAAATATGTTAATGTTTACTAGAAAGGAACTCATGTTTTTTTTATGTTATCGTTAAAATTAAACTCTTATGAGAGTTTAGCTAAAAAACTTGGTAACTTTTTTGAAAGTTTTTGAAAGTTATCCGAATAAGTCAAGTTTTTGTCACTTTTGTTAGTCAAGTGTAGGATTAGCAATTTAACAAGTTTTAACAAATTGCTATTATCGCTAGTTTTATTTTTAAGTAATTTTACGGGGGAGAATTAGCATAAAGACTAGCGTGCCTATGTGTAAAAGTGTAAGAATTTTGAGAAACTCACGGGGTGAGATGTTTGGCGCGTACGAAACGCGTGCAGAGAGTCGAAGTTTTTTGAGCCAGGCAGACAGTGCCGAATCGGATTTGTTAGTTTAACAAGGACTTAGTTTTTTTTTCAAATAGTTGAAACATAGGCATGCTATTCATATCTGACCAGCTGGATTGTTGTGTAATAAATAGGTATAGAATAATTGGTTGGTAGTATTAGTATAGTTTTTTTTTTCTTACTTAATATTCTAACGTTGAATATTTTCGTGTATTTTCGTATTTTTTTTGTAAGATGATGCAATAATGAATTAGTTTTAATAATTTTGATCATGATTATGAGTTTTAATAATTTGATTTTTGATAATGTTTTTCTTTTCTTTTTTAAATATTTTTTCTCTTTTTTTTATTATTACGCGTACTAATGTTGGCCTCAGTTCTGCCGGGTCACCATTGTCTGGTGCTCTATTCGCGGCTTTATCCGACCGATCCTACTAATAATAGGATTGGGATATGATTTCTTTGCATAACGATCACAACGGCTATCGCGACCAGTCCAGTTATACATCGTATGCGGCACGGTAACGAAAGGACTAGCCAACCTTCGTTAATTAGAGCAGATTGCAGGCACAAAGTGTCTTTTAGAAGTCATATCTCTGCGGGTGCAGGAACACTGGTAAGGGTTTCACTCGGTCTTGCCAAGTACGGACCTGTACCCGACGGTTGGATAAACGCTCTAGTTGTGTGCGTCATACAGCTAGAACGGCCAGTGACGTTTTTTTCTTCGCTGTTTTTATCTATCGAATAGTTTATTCCCTTTTTCATGTTTGTCTAATTTTTACTAATTTCAATGTTTTATTATTCCATAACACTTAGTTTTTATATCATACGCGTAACCGATTTGTTCTTACCTATGTATCCTATTTATCATTATTGCATTATCCGTTTTGTTCGCCATTTTAATATATTTGAATAATGTTTTGTGTTATATATGTATATATCGTTGTGTCGTTTTTTTTAGCCGTACGTCGCGAAAGGTTTGGCTTGGTTTACGGATAGAGTTTATAGCCTTTGCTACAAGGTAATGAGAGTATAGAGGGCAAATTTAAAAAGTTAATTATGTTATGGTGCCCGATTGTATATGTATCAAGTATAATAGTTTTATGTTAAGTATGAGAATGATTCGAGGTAAACTATTATTTTCGTCGTGTTGTTTTTCTGTTTATTGATAATGTCACCGTAAATCAAACCAAACGAACGTTTGTAGTGTATTATCGCGTTAGTTTATACCGTCGGCGTTTTGTTTAATTTTCGTGACGCCCTTTTATATGGACAAAATACGATTTTATTTTTATTGATAATACTTTAATTCTGTCTCGTCAATCGTTATTGGCTCGTGTTTTTGACCGCTCAATCCTGATTAAGGGGTCCGATATGGCAAATAGAGTTAATGAAATGAGGAAATTGATAAAGGAAACAAGTATGTACGGAGTAGTAGAGATAGGGCAAACCTAATGTTCAGAATCAAGTATAAGTATGAGTTAGTTTATATAAATGAATATATAAACTGAAGGATCGTGTCGTAGCATTTACCACCCATTTTATTTTTTTTTTATTTTCAATAGTCCTTTTTTAATTTTTTTTTGTATATGAATATACCGTAGGCAGCTCGGCCGTCGGTGGACGTAGCTTTAGTCCGAGCGGCCGGGACAAGCAGTAACGCTTCGGCATGAAACGTCCGGGCTCGTTTCATAAGAAATTAGATTGATACGACATGATTCATTTTTGTAGAGTAAAAGATTTTTTCGGCGTAGAAGTATATGATTGAGGAAAAAATCATTTACTTTTTTTTAAAATAATAATAATATAAAGTTTAGTCTTAAGATTCCCCTCCCCCTCCCTTAGATAGATTGTAGAATTAAGTTTTAGAATATGTTAGGATATTTAGTCGTCATGGTGAAAAGAAGTTATAGTGGGATTTTTGTTTGTGGAGAGTAGGTTGTTGCAACAAGATTATATAAATATAAGTCTGCAGGCTTATATCGGGACGCCATATCGGATGTACGTTTTTGTTATGTGTATTTGAGATTATTATTGTTTAAAGCTGGGCCCAGTTGTCCACGAGCGAGGACCACTAAGATGTCCGAATCGATGGTCGCGTACGGTTTCAATCGGGGAAACCGCTCTTAATCAAACCCGCAGCCGTCGAATTATTATGAGTATTATATTGAGTGATTTTGGGAATATTTTAAGAAGGTACCTTCAGTGAGACTGGAATGGCGCCATAGGTCGCACGTCGCCATTTCCCCGCGAAGGGGGCAACCTTTGAGGGCCCTTGTGCCGAGCTGGGGAACTCTGGGTGTGTCCCGCTTACACAGGTGATTGTAAGTGCCATTTGTTTTTGGGTGGGCATAAGCGGTCGGTCTAGTGTTATTATGGTTGGGGCGCTGCGGGGGGAGCAAGAAGGATAACTAGATTTTAGCCCCCATCTGTGGTCTTGTGTTTGGGGGGCAATCACACCAGTAGAGGCTGAATTACTGTAAATGTCGAGTTCGTTAGTCATTTAGTTATTTACGGAATTGATTCAGTTTAAAGTAAAGGTAAATAAATTCTTCATTGTTTATCGTCACATTAGTTA
This sequence comes from Ctenocephalides felis, assembly GCF_003426905.1. Lineage (NCBI taxonomy): Eukaryota > Metazoa > Arthropoda > Insecta > Siphonaptera > Pulicidae > Ctenocephalides > Ctenocephalides felis. The sequence continues at coordinate 56,978,950 of NW_020537646.1, read as the reverse complement.
TTTTTTTTATGTTTTTTCACGCGTTACTCCATATTGTCCATATTATCGGGCTCATCGATTCTGGCGAATTAACTTAGATTTCGGGTTACGTGTATTTCATAATAACTAATACTACAACCAAGAAAGTAGGGAACAACACACACACATAGGTTAAGTTTGTTTTCAAGATAGCGTGTTCCGAAAAAACTGTACAAGAAAACGTTCTCTTTTTGGTAACATTTTAATATTTCAACGTGTAATTCTTTTTTTTTGGGTATTGTAGCATTATGTATAAATCCCAGTTTGTCGCTCGCGTCTAATTTAAATAACATCGCGATTTGAAGTTCATATTTGAAGTACAGTTTTTTTCAAACACGAGCTCTTGGAAAACAAAATTAATTAAGTTCAAGTTTCAAGTTGAAGGTCAAATTGACCCATACATAAATTTAGTTTTGATATTTGTTTTAAAGATTATGGTTGTCGATTTATATTTTTTTTTATTGAATACCTGTTATGCTTGTTATCAATTTCTTTTTTGTTCGTTGTGTATCAAACTTCCTTATTAATAAACGGGGGAATAGCTAGTTAAGAACACAAGACGACATATATCTGACCGAAAGCACAATTACTGAAGGTTTATTGGCACACACCCACATCTACAGTCTTCGTGTGAACCAGGCTCTGGCCAACAATTATGGATGCCGCTACGGGGACCTCAAACATCGTTGAGAAGTAGCAACAATTTTTAGAGCCGAGGGCGGCTCTGGTGTGACAGGGGGGCGTGTGACGATAATCAATATTATCGTCTTATGAATAATTATTGTCGCCTGATAGTCGTCAACCCCAGGGTACACCCCTACCCTTAACCAGTTATTGGTTCTTGAGGTCCATGAGAGAGTTGCTCTGGAGGTCCTGGCAATTAAGAAGTTAGAGCCAACGAAGACGTATCCCATAGGCGAACGCCTTGGGATACGTTAGTGTGAGTTGTGTGTGTGTTGTGCAACAAGACAGGTCCAGCTTAAAGGTCAGATAATGTAAATTATAAGCTGTAGCTATTCTCCCCTCATATCTCCATATATACCATGATATAAGAATAAGTGGTATTAGTTAGGGAACATGACCGTATGCAAGTACGGTTATGTTCCACAAATACATGCGGAATGTATTATTAATTATTTTAATAGATTTTAGTTATAAAAGTAATCTTGGTTTCATTCGTATAGTAGCTACTAACCCCCACAGGTAATTACAGGTACTTTAGCGGGCGATTGGAGTGTTGAAGTAACCCTTTCGTGATGGGGTTGCAAGGCTAGAATATAATATTTGGCAGCCTTTGCATACCCCAAGAAGGGGGCTTCAACCCCTCTCGTCACAATATTGTAATCCGAACATTTCAGCGGCACATTATTCTAAAATTATTGGAAATTAGAATTCACTGTATCTATTTCCCATAACTCATGAAGAGCTGTCGAAAGCAATTCTATCCCTTAAAAATTTATACACAACTGGTCCTGATGAAATTTTGTCTGATATTTTAAAACAATTCTATCCACTATTTATTGATGATCTCCTAGTTTGCTTACACAACGCAATTAGTAACGGTATCTATCCGAATCATTTAAAACATTCAAAAATTAGGCCTCTTTATTAAAAAGGGCCCACTGACATTATCAATAATTACTGGTCAATTTCTTTATTAAACACATTTTTTTTGTTTATTATTCATAGCAAGCTATACAAAGTACATTCAGCTACATTTGTTACAGTTATATATTAATTGACGGTGTGAGAAGGATCGCTATCCTGCGATAGCGCCTTCATAGATTTTAAGTTATATTTTGTAGTAAATCATTGCAGATTCTTTTTTTGAGACGCTTTGGTGGTAAAGGCTAAAGCAGATCTAACGCTAATACGTTTGGATGACGACTTAGACGAGCTTTGTACTTGGTGCAGTAAAGACTAATGTCTTCTTCTATAGTTCGAATTCTGAGATCTTGATGTATCAACCAGTTGGGAACGTATTTTGGAGCGTTCACGATTTCTTTTAAAATTTTATTTTGGAACCTTTGTAGAATAGTTATGTTCGATTTACTGGCCGCACCCCATAGTTGTAGGCCGTAAGACCATATTGGTTTAATAATTGTCTTGTATATTAGGAGTTTATTTTCTATTGTGACTTGTGATTTCCAGCCCATTAACCAATTAAGTTGCCTACGTGTTAATTCAAGTTGCTGACGCTTCTTTAGAATATGTTCATGCCAGGTTAATCTTCTATCTAAATGTATTCCCAGATATTTAACAACATTGGATACAGGAACCAAATCACCATTCAATCTAACAGGGGGGCATGAACCTTGTCGTAACGTAAAAGTAACGTGAACTGATTTAGAGTTATTCACTTTTATTCTCCATAGTTTCATCCACTGTTCTACTTCGTCTACATGTTTTTGTAGAATTTCCGAGGCAAGCAATTGGTTGTCATGTTGAGCTAGAATTCCCGTATCATCTGCGAAGGTAGCAATCATGGTTTCTGCATTTGTAGGTATATCAGCAGTATATATAATGTAAAGCAGCGGACCAAGAACACTACCTTGGGGAACTCCGGAAGAAATATTTTTAATATTAGATGAAGCATCATTAAAACTGATGAAGAACCTTCTATCACACAGATATGATTTTAGGATGAGATAATAGTTGTATGGTAAATTCTTCTTTGATTTGTACAGCAAGCCGTTATGCCAAACTTTATCAAACGCCTGACTGATGTCAAGAAAAAGGGCTGAACAATATTTTTTTAAGTGAAAGGCTTTATAAATGAAATCCACAACTCTATGTATTTGTTCTATTGTTGAGTGTTGTCTAATGAACCCAAATTGATGTTTTGGCATAAAATTATTACCTTCTAAAATATTAATGATTCTTTTGTGAATAACTTTTTCAAAAATTTTTGATAGGCAAGATAGAAGACTAATGGGCCGGTAGGAAACTGCATCAGTGAGATTTTTTCCAGGCTTGAGAATTAAGATATTTTTTGCCAATTCCCACGATGAAGGAAAATACTTCAGCCGTATTATGGCATTAAATAATATCGTTAAAAATCTCTTACCTTTATCAGGAAGGTGTTATATTAGACCAAATGTGATCGCATCATTACCAGGTGTTTTTCCCAATTTAGTGTTACTAATCTCGTAGAGCACTTCAGAATACTTAATTTTTGGAATGGGCTCGTCTATGTAATTATCGTCATTCAAGTAATCTGTGATGAATTGATCGTTAGGTATATTACAAGGATTAGGAGTGAAGACCTTTTCAAGGTGATTTGCAAAGGTAATAACCTCGTCTTCAGCTGATCTAGACCAAGAACCATCATCATTTCTAATTGGAGATACCGTTGAGGTTGATCTTCTCATATTTTTCGTGGCTTTCCAAATGGAATGGTCATGAACAGACAAATCACTTAAGTAGGACTCCATATGTTTATTTTTTAATTCATACAAATATTGTTTAACCTTCTACGCAGTTTTCTTTTACAGGCTATGAGTCTTTTAGCTTCGAGTGGACAGAAAAATCGCTCAACAATATCATTTGTTGCTGTGGAATAGCAAGCCGCATCAGTGATATTCTTATTGAGAATACTTATTGCATTTTTAGAGGTACTTTGCAGCATAAATTGTCAACAATATATTTAGAAAATAATTCCCAATTAGTTTTTTTATTTGTTAATGATGGACTTTCAGATTGCAATTTGAACTTTGAGCTAAATGTAATAATGCTTCACGTGTGGTCAGAAGATAAGTCAAGACTTGAATCAGCTTTTAATTGTTCATCTAATATACCCTTGAATATACAGAAATCTAGAAGGTCTGGAATTTCAGAAGTGTCTCCAGGCCAGTAAGTTGGTTCACCTGTTGATAAGTGTTTAAGCCTGCAGTTAACCATGGATTTATAAAGTTGCTTACCTCTTGGATTGCTTAATCTCGAACCCCGTGAACAATGTTTAGCGTTATAATCTCCTCCAGCTAAAAATATTGGTCCCAAAGATGTAAAGAATTCACTAAATTTTTCATGAGAAATGTTATGTCTTGGTGGACAGTATAATGCACTTACAGATAAAGCTCCAATTGAAGTTTCAATCACTACATTAGTTGCTTGTAAAAAATGTTCCGCATAAGACTGAGCCATATAGTGTTTAATTGTTGATTTTATAAGCACAGCACTACCGCCGTGGGCTGTTCCATCAGGATGATTAGTTGTGTATAGGTTGTAATTTGGAACCTTGAAAAAACTCATCGACGTGAAGTGGGTTTCTGAGACTAGTAGAATATCTATTTTTTGAAGATTAAGAAAATGTATAATTTCTTGAGTATGATTACTCAATCCATTTGAGTTCCAGACAGCAATTCGAATGAAATGATTCATGGAATAAACTTAGTAACCAGGGATGTTAATAAGTTAAGCATTACACTCATTTGGTCGACTAATGATTTTACTATTTGTTTTAATTCAGATATATCATTATTTTGGATTCTGGGCTGAGAAATTAATTCTGGATTAGTAACCTGCTGTGTATTCTCTGATCTAGTTGCCTGTGCAAATGAAAGATTTGGTTGAATCCGGTTGTTATATATTAAGTTAGAAGAAGGTAAGATCCTGGGCCTTATAGGCGGAAATTTGCGAAATATTATTTCCTAATAGACTCTGCAACCTTTATAATTTGCTGGATGTTTTTCGCCGCAATTCGCGCATTTGACATTTTCATTAATAGGATCTTTCCATAAGCAAACATTAGAAAGGTGTTTACCAGCGCATTTAATACATCGGGGTTTATGATTGCAATAAGATTTTGTATGCCCAAATAGTTGACATTTTGAGCATTGCACTACATCTTTTGTAGGTCTTTTGGGTTCTATCTTTACTTTAGTTCTATTTAGGAATTCAACTTTATAAATATCTGAGTTATTTGAACTCTGTTCAATTTCAAGTAAGAACAGATGAAGAGGGGCTTTTGTTATTGGAAGCTTTATGTTGAATAAGTTGATAACTTTATGCCCGTAGGAGTTGATTTCATCTGTTAAATATTTTAAATTAGTACTGTGGTGGAGATTTCTTATAACAGTTTTAAATGTACGCTTAGATTTGTATTGGAAAGAATGAAATGAGGTTCCTCTATCCTTTAGAAGTTTGATTATTTTATTATAAATTTTTGGCTCAGATAATTGAACACGTACTTGAAGATTACCGACAATTTTTAATTGATAAACATCTTTAGCATGCTCATTCAGAAGGTTTGTAAGAGCGGTAATATCACCTACACCATGGACAAATATTGGAGGTGGCTTGTGAGCTACTTGTTTAGGTGGTGGATCTATTGGGACATTATTTAATACGTCAAAATAATTATTTAGCGGAGTTGGATTAAGCCAATACTGATCTGACTCGTTGTTACAAACTACTGACTTTATGGAAGATGTTATGGAAGATGTTATGGATGATGTTATGGATGATGTATCATCCATGTGACGCTTTCTTCTTTTTCGAACTGTTGTCCATTCAACATTCATCGATTTATTATTATTTTGAAATCCAGTTAAATTTATAGCATCATTTAAAGATGGTTTTTCAAGTTCGAATTTGATCTAGTTGTGGGTTTACCTGCTGTACTTGGACCTGGTGCCATATCTATATTATTAATGTCACTGACAGCTTCAATGTTAGTATTGTTTGACAATACGTCCCCTCCGATGGGGATCATTTTTATAAAAACTTTACCTGCGCTCAGAGGCGAGGTGCACTTAGTCCACAATGAGATAAAACTGTTATTTACTGATATAACAATTAAAAGTAATAATGATAAAATATCTGAATAGATGTTGACATATAATTCACTTGTTTTTTTCAATTGAAAATTTTAGATTTTATCTATTAAACACATTTGACAAAATTTTTGAAAAAATATTACATAGTCGACTTAACAATTTTTTAACAGTTAATGATATATTATTTAAAAATCAATTTGGGTTTTGTCAAAATCACTCTACCTCTCACTAAATTTACATATTAGTCAGTGACATTATTCACTCTTTCGAAGATGGTAGTTACTGCGTTGCAGTTTTCTGTGACTTGTCTAAAGCTTGTGATTGTATCTCTCATGAAATTCTTTTAAATAAGCTCGAAAAATACGGTGTTTGCGGTATAGCTCTTGAATTATTTTTATCTTACTCATCAAATAGGACTCAATCTGTCTATCTTAATGATCGTGGTTCAGTAATTATTTCAGACAAACTAAATATTATGCTCGGTGTCCCTCAGGGCTCAATTCTCAATTCTCAATTTTGCCGACGACACTAGTGTGATTCTAAAAAGTAATTCTTTAGAAGAAGTAATAACTAAATTAATTCTAGTTATAAACTCAATTTCGAATTGGTTCAATTCTAATAGTCTTTTGCTCAATAATGACAAAACCCAAATTATGTCTTTTCGAACAGTAAATAGAATAAGTCATGGGATCAATTCTGTAATTATCAATATCATTCGATTTGAATTTTCCTCGGTCTCTAAACTTCTAATTACAAAAAAAACTTGAATTGCGCCAATCATACTTGTATTTATTCAATACTTGTACCTAAGTTAACAAAAACTTGTTTCATGATGAGGATTCTAAAATCAAAAGTTAGTTTAAATTTCCTTCTTTCATTTTATTCTCGTTATCCTTAAAGAATATATTCAAAATACAGAAAAGAGCATTAAGAATTATTTTTTCCCTCAGTTCTTTGTCCTCATGTAAGAATCTTTCCCGACAATTTAACATTCTCACTGTTCCCTGTATATTTTTGATAATTACGTTGTCATTCATAAAGAAAATCCTTAACGCTCCAATCTATCCTCCATGTCGAATTCCTATTATAAAACGGACCAACTTTTAAACTTTTAAACTTTAAACAGCTATTTAATCTACTCCCACATCATGTTAGGAAATTGAGTGATCGTCAATACCACAACACCATCGCCAAAAGCCCAAAGTTTCTATGATATTTGTGAATTTGCCAATTTTGATATAAAACAATATTTTTATAATAAAATGCCTACTGATTATATATTGTGGGGATCAAGCAGGCTAGTCATGGTGGAGGAAACAATTGAACTTGTCATTTTGATATCGAAATATTTTATAGTCAATAAATTTTATATATTTTTATACAAGTGGAGTTTATACTTTCATATACATTACTACTCCCACAATATGATACTTTTTTCCAACAGCTCTAAAATCAGCAAAAGTTTTGAATCTAGCATGGATTTCTTTGGGTTGTTTTCTACCATAAATGATCCCACGAGAATAAGTAATTCTTCATTCTCTTGCATTGATAATTTTTTTACAAATTTAATTGATATAAAACATTAGGCATTAATGCGGGTCTTTCTGATGACTACGGAATTTTTTTATCATTATTAAATAACACAACTTCACAAGCTATTAATTATCAATATAAAGTAATTTTAGCAACAATAATAAACTTTTATTCAAAAAAATATTAGAAAATGAGACGTGTAACTAATCATATAAAAACAATGCTTTTGACTTGTTTATAAAACCTTTTTTGCAGAAATTTAATCTTGCTTTTTCGCTATTGAAATATAAAATCCAAGTTAATAATTTCCATAAATCTAATGCATGATATACTCAAGCCTTGAGAATTTTGTTCAATAAATTACTAAGTTTAGCAAGAGCGTCTAAAACAAATTGCGATATCGATTTTATTCAGCAATCTAAAAACATATAACATAAATACAAAGTTGATGATAAATATAAATATATAAAAAGGAGGAAATTATACATACTAAACCAGGAAAAACAGCAGAAAAAATTAATTATGATGTAAAATTGATTGAACACTAAATTTGTGTAAAATAATGAAATACTATTATATTAACAAACGAGATTCATACATACACACACACACACATCCAGTTTTTCTGAAGTATGCCAAAATGTTCAGAAACCTTCAAAACGTCGAGAAATGCAAAAAATTTTAATTTAGATTTTTGAACGATTACAATAACTTACCCTACGGAAAGTTAAAAAAATTTTTTTTTGTTTCAAATAAATTATTTTGTTCAGCTCTGTATGCTAGAAATGGCTGGGCCTGCCTTTGCCAAAAACGAATAACCACTTCTCCCAATCATATTATTCATAATTGAATGTTTTTTAGATCATTCAAATCGGATGCTCCGTTCTTTCAAAAACTCGATTTCTCTTTTCTGAACTCTTTGCTCTTTATCTTCGTAACTGCTGAACCTGCCTTTGCAAAAATTAATCAGCACATCTCCCTATCAATAGATATCGAATGTTTTTTGAACCATTCAAATTGGTTGATCCGTGCGCCCGAAAACGTGAACGAAAAAATGCGGACACACAAACATCAATTTTTTCTGAGGTATGCCAAAATGTTCAGAAACCTTCAAAACGTCGAGAAATGCAAAATTTTCATTTTAGATTTTCGGCCCATTACTATAACTACCCTACGGGAAGTTAAAATTTCAAAAGTGCCTTGGTACAACACTCTGTCGAAAATGCCCACTCGTTAACTTCACTCCTAAAATTTTATATAATGAAAATTGCATCTTTAAGAGGTTATTTGCGGAAAATGGTCTTAAACTTATAAACGCTTCTAATAGTGTTAACATCAGATCAGATCGCAACCTGTTACATGATACTTATTAAATTTTTTTACACATTTTGACAAATAATTAATATAGACATCGATTTAAGATCAATAATTTAGGTATTTACCATACATCCTGATATATAAAAACAACACGCACACATATACACACAGATTATAAGTCAAGTGTTTTTTGTCTTAAAAATCCATTCGTTCAATAATAATCATCCGATGTTACCAATAGTCATCCCATAACATCGCGGGAATAATACTTTTTGTCTCACATAACAAACTCAAAAAAGACATAATTTAAAGAAATTTTGAATTACAAAATCGGTATCGATAAAAGAACTAATTATAAAAGAAAAATGTTTAATAATGTTTTTCAAAAAAACAAATACTTTTCAAGATACTGGCTACTGAAAATTTATTTCTTTTTTGCGTTTTTTCATAATTTTTTGCTAATATCTTCAAAAATATACACTTTAACAAAAATCATGTAATAAACAAAATTATATCAATTAAAATCTTAATAAATCGCTATTTTATATTGTTTTAGGAACAATATTAGGCTAGATATAAAAATTGGTTTTATAGTGCTCAAAATAAGCTTTAAAATGAGTACTTCTACATGTAAAATGAGTAAACTATCATGCAAATAAAAGACGCATACAATGTTTTTTCATTTAAATCAAATAGTTTGACTACCATTTGCACCAAAATTAAAAATAATCGTATTCCATCTAGAATTAACTTGGTTCAAGAAATCTTGATGGATTCTATTTTCAAAAAACTCATGATTTCATAAAAAAAATAAAAACATTTAAAAAAAAACAACCAATTTCTCATTATAATATCTCTGAAAGAATACGTATAAAAGTATATATATATATATATATATATATATATATATATATATATATATATGAAAATTCGAGGTATTTTTCTGACTAATTATTGTTGTTAATTATTTTGCCGTTACCCAAATATTGATAGAGGTATGATTAATTAAGGAGTGCGCGGCTGTCCTTTCTTCTTAAAGGTCTTTCGAGCCCTTTAACTCTTCGCCGTTTCACAATAAGAAAAGTTACGATAAAATTCATGATAGAGAAAGTTGTAGCTCATTTAATCACTTTTAAAATAGTGTATTATAAGTTCTGATAAAATCAGAATTAAGAGTAATAATCCAATTAATGCGGTGGATGGTGACGAAGTGCAAATTGTTTTCAATTATAAGCAACATTATTGAAGTAATTATTCTGGGTAGAAAAATCTAAGGTGATATTGTACCTTTACCGCGCATGCTATATATTAATGTTTTTCTGAATTTGTTATACTTTTTAAAAGATTTCAATTTTCAACACGTGTATGTGTGCTATGACAATAAATACATCATAAAGGCACATGATGATTTCTGTGTGATAAATTTAGAAAATCAATGTTTTAGTCGTGAATAAACAAAAAATCATTCATTTATACATCCACATCTACAGGCATGACAAAAAATACTATATAACCCTTAAATGCAATAAAATAAATTGAGCTATTGGAAATAAATTTGTTCTATAAATCGCAGTTTATAATTTTTAATATACAATTTTATTGAACATTTTTTAATCTTTGTTAAATGGATAATTAAAGTGTTAACTGTGGGAATTGAGAATAATCAATATTAGTGTAAATAGTAATTCGAAAACCAATAATGATTATTTTTAACTGAACGGTACAAATATTAGTATAGGATATTAAAAAAACGTAGATGTGGGTACAGGACAACGTCTGTCGGGTCATCTAGTATATATATATATATATATATATATATATATATATATATATATATGTAGCTCAAAACGTATTAAAAAAGATTTATATTTACGTTCTGTTTTTATTTTTTCGACTTGTGGCTGAAAAACCTTATCACAATATATATATATATATATATATATATATATATATATATATATATATATATATATAAGTATAAATAAAAGTTTTTAATACTTTTTACTTTTTTTATTTCGACGAATGGGCTGCTAGTTACTTTGAAATAAGTTTCAACGTCGAAAAAACCATCAAGATACATTTCCTAGGCCTTTAAAGGATCAATTTTTACACTTACACCCACGTCCGTTTTTTGGACCTCAGTTTTTTCCTGTTCATCATTATGGTTCTTCGCATCGGTATGGATTTCCGATTCACCCCTTTGGCTTTCATCCACGGAATTTTGTTCAAGATTATCTTCCTCCGCCTTCGGTTCAAAATTACTCTGGGCCTGCTGTTCCTGCTTCATCTAATGATCAGCTGTCCTTCTTTAACTTTGTTGAGTTACATTATGGATACCACACCAGGGTAAAACTCTCCACATTCTCTTCTTTAAATTTAAAATTGATCAAATCTATCATTAAACAAAATTTTCGTTTAATTAACGTTGCCGAAAATACAAATTGATTCCTAAGTTTTTTGACACTAAATCAATACTTTTTAAGTTTAATCATTTAACATCTCCTTCCTTTAACAAAAAGTTATGTGACATCAGTTTTGAAGCTATGACTCTTGAAATAAAAAATAGTTTTTCCTACATTTCTTCTATCAAATCTAAAATTGAAAATTTAAAAAATGTTTTAACCTCTATTTTAGAACCTCTTATTTTAGAAAATTTTCTAGAATTTGAGAATTTAAAATATGACAGAATTTCTACAAAATTAAAATTGGCTCACATGAAAAAATTTGATAAGCTTTTAGATAATTTTAATAAATCGAATGTACCGTTGATAAGTGAAAATTTAATAGATAAATGGCTTAAAAACTATTCTAACACTCCTATCCCCTCAAACTTGAAGTATATTTTTGCCCTTGGTCCTAAATTTTCTCTTCCGCCTCTCAAATCCAATTTTAATTTTATTAAGGTACTTAGTAATTTGGAGTTTGGTTTAAAAAAATTGAACAACCCAGATAAAGAAACAAAATTTAGATCCTTGTGTTGTAACAAACTTTTATCCTTCATCAAAAAAAATAATTCAAATTTTAGTTCCCTTCCTTTACATTTAGAAATTGTTAGAGATTTAACATTTTGCAAAAAGTTTTTGAGGGATAATCCAGATATCTTAGTTACCAGAGCTGATAAGGGCAACCTTACTGTGGTTTTGGATAGGTCGGATTATTTTTCAAAAACTTACGATTTATTAAACAACGAAACTTTTTATAAACCTTTAACTAACGACCCCACCGATCATTTAAACAGACAAACGCACAAACTCATTGGCAATTTAATCACAAAAAAACAAATCTCCAAATTATTAGGTTTTTCTTTAAAAGTCTTTCATCCCAGTTTTCCCAAGTTGTATTGTCTTCCTAAAGTTCACAAACCTAATTTACCTCTCAGACCTATAGTTTCCGACTTGAATTCTCCCTTAAGTAAACTCTCCAAACATATCAGCTCCATTCTCTCTAAGGTTTCTGTTTTATCAAAATTTAATGTTTCCAATTCTTTTAATTTAGTAAAAAATTTAAATAATTTTACAATTCCTTCCAATTCTTCCTTTGTTAGTTTTGATGTCATTTCCCTTTTCACGAATATTCCTTGGGATTTGGCTTTAGAAGCTGTTTCTGCCCGTTGGAACGATATCCAACCGCACACTTCGATTGACTTGGTTTGGTTTAAGACGATTTTAAATTTCATTTTTGTTAACACTTACTTTTGTTTTGATGATCAATTTTATTCGCGGATTTTTGGTTTACCCATGGGGTCTAGTATTAGCCCCCCTGTGGCTGATTTAACACTACAAATTTTAGAAAATTTTGTTTTATCTAATCTTTCTGTTCCACCTCACCTTTATTATAGATATGTTGATGACGTTCTGTTGTGCCTTGACGATTCTCACATTGTAGACACATTAGACTCTTTTAATTCTTTTAATAAACATTTGCAATTCACCTGTGAGATTGAGTCGGATGACTCTATTAGTTTTTTAGACCTAAAAATTGCTAAAAATAAAGAAAACAATTCCGTCCTGACTGATTGGTATCAGAAACCAACGTGGTCAGGAAGATATTTAAATTATCTGTCTTTTCATTCGCGTTTCATTAAAATTTCTGTCATTATCTCTCTTATAGACAGGGCTATTTTACTTAGTAACAGTATGTTTTGGGAAAAAAAAATGACCCTTATTCGTTCTGTTCTCAAAGATAATAGTTACCCTTCGCACTTGGTCAACAACATCATTAATAATAGATTAAATTATTTACAAACGAATTTTAATAATTCATTTTCACCTTCTTGTTCAAATTCAATAGCTTCTTCTTCATCCCAATACAAAGGAACTATCTGTTTACCATTTTTTAGGCGGTTTTTCGTATTTTTTAAAAAAGTTATTTGCTTCAGAAGGATTCCGTTTAGTTTTTAGTTTTGATAATACTTTTAATTGCCTTTTTTCGGTTCTTAAGTCTGGAACCCCGTCTGATAGGGTCACCGATTCTGTTTACAGGTTGGATTGCAATGATTGCAATATGTGTTATATTGGGTAAAGTTCCCAGTATGTTTGTAAGAGAGTTAATCAACATATTTATAATTCAAAAAATCCAAACCAATTCAAAACGATGTTTTCAGATCATATGCTCAATCTCAATCACACTTTCAACACTTCACATCCTGTTATTCTTTATATCGAAAAAAATGGTGACCTTAGAAAATTTGCTGAATCCCTTTTAATTTCATTAAATTCCTCTTGTGTTAATAAACGCAATTCATCCCACCTTTTACATGACAGTTACCAGCTAATTATTGATTTTATTAAAAAAACAAAAAATTAATTTGCTATTCTCCTTATATTATTTTTTACAATTTTGTTTTTTCTTGTTCAAACTTTTACATGTTTTGCATTTTCCTTTCGATCAAATCCACTTCAACCACTTGTACGAGGCGTACGTGCCACTTGCATTTGTCCTTCGAATATTCCCCTCCCATTCCTATCAATACGCCTAGTGAAATATTACCGTCTAGTATTTTGCTTGTAAATGGGCGTGTTTCTCGCTTCATACTGTTACATTTCAAAACTTTTAGTCAAATTAGTTTTCAAATCTTTTAATTATTCATAATTTTTTCAAAAAAAAAGTTTCTTTCTAATATGTTATAAGTTTAATTTTTTTAAAATAAACATTGTTTTGAGTGTTTTTGTCCTGTGGTGTGTATAATGTTCTCTATGTTATATTTAATCTATTTTGGTGTTTATATTTGTTAATAAAATTTTCAAATTGTTGTAGTTGCTGAATGATGACACGCATCTTGTGTCGAAACGTATAAATAAAAGTTTTTAATACTTTTTACCTTTTTTATTTCGACGAATGGGCTGCTAGTTACTTTGAAATATGTTTCAACGTCGAAAAAACCATCAAGATATATATATATATATATATATATATATATATATATATATATATATATATATATATATATATATATCTTGAGAATTTTTTGTTCGACGTTGAAACATATTGAAATGAATAAAACAGTCAATGCGTCGAATGTAGAAAATTTATTTTAATTTTTTATACGTTTCGAGACTAGATGTGTCTCATCATTCAGCTAAAAGAACATTACATTATAAAGAAAAAGTGTTAAAAAATGAATTTATACAATGGGAAAATTATTTGAAAAAACAACAAATTATACACACCAGATCCAGAAATAACACACTTTACTAACACATTTTACAACACCACAATCACATGATACTACTGTAGGAAAACAAAAATAATTTAAGAAAAGACCGAAAAAGGCAAATGTAAAATTGTATAAAATACATAATTATTTGTTTTCAACAGATAGCATAGCAACACGATTGGACTTAGATTGCTTTGAGAGACGTGTAGAACGCTGTGTAGACCGTGTAGAAAACATGATTCGGAAAATCTTCTAAGGTCTACATTTTTTTCTTTATATAAAATTATAGGATGGTCAGTATTAAAAGAATGTTTGAAATTAATAATGTGCTCAGAAAACATTGTTTTAAATTGTCTAAGGTTTTTTTGAATTAAAAATATGTTGATTCATTCTCTTGCTGATGTATTGGGAACTTTCACCGATGTAACAACTGTCACAATCTAAGCAATTTATTTTATAAACGGCATCGGTGATTCTGTCAGACTGAGATTTTGATTTTAAAGTAGAAAACAGGGAAATGAGTGTGTTATCAAAAGTAAAAACTAAAAGAAAACCTTCAACAGGAAAAAGTTTTTTTTAAAAAAATAAGAAAAGCTACGCAAATAAGGTAAACAAATAATGCCTTTATATTTGCTAAATAAAGAAGAAGAATTTGAATCGGCAGTAAAATATTTTTGAACAACGGATGTGACATTATTGTTATCAATATTGGTAATGTTTAAATATGTATTCTAACCTATTTTTAATTATATTATTGATTAAATGTAAAGGATAAGAGTTATTTGTGAGAATGGAGCGGACTAAATCCAAGTTTTTATTCCAAAAAGTTTTATTGCTTAAAAGAATGGCTCTATCAATAAGAGAAAAAATGATGGAAATTTTTACAGAACGAGAATGAAACGATAAGTAATTAATGTATCTACCAGAAGAAGTTGGTTTTTGAAACCAATCAGTTAAAATATAATTGTTTTGGTGTCTAATAAGTTTATTGTCTAAAAAACTAATGGAATTGTCATCTTCAAACTCACAAGTAAACTTTAAATGATTGTTAAAAGAATTAAAGGAATCAAGAGTGGAGGAGATGGAATTGTTTTCTAAACACAAGAGAATGTCATCAACATATCTAAAGTAAAAGAAAGGTTTAACAGGAAGTTTGGGTAGAAGAAAATTTTCAAGTAACTGTAAAGTTAAATCTGCCAAAGGGGGACTAATGCTAGAACCCATAGGCATACCAAAAATCTGAGCAAAAAATTTATTGTCAAAGCAGAAATATGTATTATTAAATATGAACTTTAAAATGTATTTAAACCAAAATAAATTAATAGTTGTATGTGGTTTGATGTCATTCCAACGATCTGAAATGGCATCCAACGCAAGATCCCATGGAACGTTAGCGAACAAAGAAACGACATCAGAGCTAACCAAAGAAAAGTCCGACGGTATACTTAAGTTGTTGAAAAATTTTGCTAAAATCAAGGAGTTTGAGACATTAGATTTGGATACAATGGTGACCTTAGAGAGAATAGAGCTTAAATGTTTAGTTAAAAAACGGTGAGTTAAGTAGTATAAATTCATTTTTTAAAACTTTTTCTTTATAATGTAAATTTCTTTTAGCTGAATGATGAGACACATCTAGTCTCGAAACGTATAAAAAATTAAAATAAATTTTCTACATTCGACGCATTGGCAGTTTTATTCATTTCAATATATATATATCTATATATATATATATATATATATATATATATATATATATACTAGCATACCCAGCCTCGCGTTGCGACGGCCCTTATTAAAATCCAGCTGATAAAAATTTGAATCCGTTTGACAACCAACATTTCAAACCTTGTTATAAAAAATTCATATCAATCCAACAATAAAATCCGGATTCAAATTTGAATATCATGGATCAATACTATTGATTAAAGTGTTTTTTTAAACTTAAATAAAAAATAAAATGAAATAATTTAAGGTTTGAATAAATGATAATAAAAAATAATTATAACTGCGAAAATATTTTCTTTTCGGTCGAAATTTAATATAATATAATATAATATTTAGTTTGTCTAAACTTATGTGACCGAGCCCGAGGCTGTAGTCAGTCACTACAGCCTCGGGCTCGGTCACATAAACTACGTTCTCTGTGCAAAATATATTATATATTTCACAAATATTTTGCTATGCTCTGTTCAACAAAATAATAATAAAAAAAAACAAGTTAGTGTATATATAATAGTGCAAAATTGCGCTAGCTACTTGGGACATTTCCCATAAATGTAAATTGGGTTTATATTGAAACACACTTTGTAATTCAATAATTTATTTCACTTATTAGTAAGATTTTATAATATTATTTTAGTTTACTTTGACTGGTTTCGCGAGTCGGGCGGTTAATTATAATAACAAACTTAAGAGAAATTTGACTGCTTTCGCTCGTCAAGCGGGTACTTTTTATGTGCTTTCTTGGTGACGCTTAAAGTTGTACTAACTATTATACCTAATATTTGGGTAAATATTTTTTATTGCCCTGTATGAAGCGAACAGCTTTCTGCTTGTGCGGTGTTGCAGTTTTTTGAACATTGGAGCAGCAATTCGCTCCATACTGGGGCCCCAACCGCCAACAACCATGGCTTATGTCAGGCCTTAATATTTCAAATATGTTATTTGATCAACTTGAAAATTTAAACTAAAACGTGTTAAACATATAAAACTTATTAATTATATAATGATCAAACTTAAAAATGTTTTCTAAAACTTTAATTTAATATACTATCATTTATTATTATTTACTCTAATCGTTAATGCTATGATCAAATAAAATAAAACTTATCAACTAATTGTTTATTAATTAAAATTGAATTATTATGTTATATCTAAATAATTTGAAATTTGAAATTGAAATAATCTTATAATTACGTTAATTATTAATTTTGTGTATTAAAAGGTAGCGGACATAATTTAGTTATAGGTCTGGTATACAAACCTTTAGCAGTTTTAAGTATTGCAACTCGTATTCTATCGTCTGGTCCTTTTTTTGTCTCAATTACCTTCGCGATATTCCATTGGAGAGGTGGAGTATTATCCTCTTTAAATAAAACAATTGTCCCATTTTCGAGATTGGGGTTGGTTTTGAACCATTTTTTCCGACCTTGTAGTTGAGACAAGTATTCAGTAGACCAGCGATTCCAAAATATATGTTTTAAGTTATTGACATCTTGCCAACATTTCAATATATCATTATTACATTTTGATTGGGGTTCAGGAAATGAGGCTATCACATCATTAATTAAAAAGTGTCCCGGGCTTAAGTATCCGCAATCCGTAACGTCATCGGAAACAGCTATCAATGGACGCGAATTTACTATGGCTTCTACTTCGGTTAGAAATGTGTAATACTCTTCAAATGTTAATATTGTGTTGCCTATTACTCTGCGTATGTGCAATTTAACTAATTTTATAGCCCCTTCCCAAAGACCGCCAAAGTGTGGAGCATGAGCTGGAATGAATTTCCATTCGATGCCCTCCACTGATACGGCTTCAATTAATTTGTTTCTTTCTTGTTCATTCTTAAAATATTTAAAAAGTTCGTGTAAATGGTGCTTTGCCCCTACAAAATTTGTACCATTATCACTATGAATCGTGGCGCAGCGACCTCGTCGAGATATAAAACGTCTTAAAGCGGCTATGAATGCATCTGTAGACAAACTTGTTACTAACTCTAAATGTATCGCCTTGGTAACAAAACAAATAAAAAGCGCAATGTACGATTTGATTAAGAAAGCCTTGCGCAATCTACTTGATTTTAGCATAATTGGGCCGGCGTAGTCGGTTCCTACGTTTAAAAAAGGTCTTACTGGATTAATTCTGCTTAGTGGTAGATCGGACATCAATTGTGTTTGTGTTGTTACTCTGAATTTATAACAAGTGACGCAACTATGAATAACCTTTTTAACCTCTCTTCTACCATTTATCGGCCAGTATCTAAGTCTTATATTAGCGAGAGTAGTTTGGGTTCCTGCATGTAGTAAACGCAAATGTTCTTGCCTAATAATCATTGTTGTTATTGGATGCTTTGCTGGTAAAATTATCGGGTGCATTTGATCGTATGGAATATTTGCACGCCGTAGTCTCCCGCCCACTCGCAATAAATCGTTCGCACCTACAAACGGATTCAGTTTTAGCAATGATTTTTCAAAAGCATTGGATGAGTCTTGATTAATATTTAACTTAGTTAATTCTTTATTATAAACTTCCTTTTGTAATTGCCGTATAATCGTATATTTTGATTCATTTAATTCATAAATTTCGAGCGGACCTAATTTTTTGTTATTTTTATTTATTTTTCTTACATTAAAAATAAATCTAGAACAATATGCTACAACTCTAGTCATTTTTGTAAAATTTGAGAATTTATTATAAATTAAATGAAAAGAGCTTTTTTGTGTTGCAACCAGTGTCACAACTGATTTTCTTTTATCTGGCAATTCTATATTATCGGGAGTTGTAAACTTTTTTGGCCAATTATTCGAATTTGCGAGCCAATCAGGACCGTTCCACCATAAAGCTGAATTTTGTAAATCTAACGGTGTAATTCCGCGACTTATTAAATCCGCTGGATTCTCTTTGGAAGGAACATGTTTCCAAGTGGCGTGTGATGTAAGTTTTTGAATTTCCGATACTCTGTTTGCAACAAAGATTTGCCACGTACAAGGCTCGGAATTTAGCCATGATAACGTTATACTGGAATCGCTCCACAGTACGTTTTCTTTTATCCCGTATTCTAAACTATGGCTTACCTTATTAAATAAGCGAGCTAACAATAGCGCGGCACATAACTCTAAACGCGGTAAGGTAATTTGTTTCAGCGGTGCTACACGCGATTTTGAACATATTAATTTTGAAGAGCATGTCCCATCCTGATAGGTTACGCATAAATATAAACATGCACCATATGCTTTCATTGAAGCATCCGCGAAACCGTGAATTGAGCGTTTTCCTATTGTTTTAAAAAGATTCAATTGCCGAGGTATTGTTAGCTGCTGTAAAATCTCTAATTGTTTCGAAAATAATTGCCAGCTTTTTAATAAATTTTCCGTAACCGGTTCATCCCAATCTTTATTTTCTCTCCACAATTGCTGCATAATAAGTTTTGAAGTTATAACTACCGGAGTAATGAATCCTAACGGATCGAATATGCTAGCTATAGATGCTAAAATTTTTCGTTTGGTTTGTATATTGTCTATAGCTAAAACGTTGTTATAAATTTTAAAATTATCAGATGTAGGTTGCCATATAACCCCTAAAGTTTTAATTATCTTTTCTTTGTCAAACCCTACATTTATATTTTCACCTATATTCTTATCATTAATTAATTCTATATTATTGCTTGACCACTTATGCAGTTCAAACCCCCCTTCGGCTAGGAGATTGTTAATTTCGGTTATTAATAATTTTGCTTCTTGTAAAGTGTCTGCACCGGAGATTATATCGTCCACGTAACAATCTGACTGTAGAATTTTGGACGCTTTTGGATATATTTCATTATAATCTATAGCTAACTTTTCAAGGCATTTCATTGCTAAATATGGCGCGTAATTAGTGCCATACGTTACGGTATTTAACTTATAGCATCCTACAGGCATTCCGGGCGCCTCACGCCATAAAATTCTCTGGTAGTCCTGATGTTCGGATTTAATTTTTATTTGACGAAACATCTTGACTATGTCCGCCGTAAATACAAATCTATGTGTCCTAAATCTAATTAATATGGTAAACAAATATTTTTGTAAACGCGGTCCCGGTAGCAGTATGTCATTCAAAGATAGACCGTTTGAAGATTTTGCCGAAGCGTCAAAAACTACTCTTAATTTTGTTGTTAAACTAGCTTCGCGAACTATCGCGTGGTGTGGCAAATAATAATTATGTTTGTCTAAATTACGATTTTCAATTTCGTCAATCTTTGTTGCGTGGCCTAATCTTATGTATTCTCTTACAAAATTGTCGTAATCTGCCGCAAGTTTTTTGTTATTTGTTAATCTTTTTTCCAAATTCATGAATCTTTTGTACGCTTGTGAATAAGTGGACCCAAGAGAAATACGCGGATCGCTTCTAAATGGTAACGCGACTTCAAATCTACCATTTGAATCCCTACTGACGTTTTGTTCAAATATGTCTTCTGCTCGTAATTCCTCTTGCGATAAGATACACCCTTCATTTAATTCCTCTATTTCCCAAAACTGTTATAATTGGTCAGTTATATTTTCCTCGGTTGTTAACCCTACGTGCGCAAAAAAAGTCTTATATTCTACCGGACCGCAAAATGACCAACCGAAACTAGTGTTAAATAATGTTATTTTGTTTTTCAATTTAATTTGCTCATTTTTTAAACTTTCAAATAATATTTCTGCACCTAATATTAAATCTATTTGTCCCGGCGAGTTGAAATTAGGATCGGCTAGTATGCAAGCTTTCGGTATATCCCAATTTGATATGTCAACGCGTACTCCCGGTAAATTATTTGCAATATTTTGCATAACGGTACAATTTAATGTTTTAGTATAATTGCTAATCTTAGATGCGACTTGTAGAGTTACCGAACCTAAAACGTTGGCATTTATACCGCCTATCCCGCCAACCGTTATATTTGCTTTCTTATAAGTTAATTTTAAATTTTCTGCTAGAGACTTTGAAATAATATTTATCTGTGAACCAGAGTCTAGAAGAGCGCGCGCTGTAGATGTCGTTCTACCGTTTGATACAAGCACTAGAACTGTGGGTAAAAGGGTTTGTTTTTGTTTCGCTTCTGCAATCATGGTCATAGTGCTTGTACTGGGAGTTGCTATATTTAATGAATCGTCAGACCTATGTAGAACGGAATTATGACGCCTTTTGCAAAACGAACATCTGCGTTTACTATGACATTGTGATATTACATGCGAGGATTTAAGGCAGTTAAAACACAATTGCGTCTTTCGTACAAATTCAGCGCGATCATTTACTTGTAGTTTTAAAAATTCCTCACATTGATTGAGGTAATGTTCTTTGTTACAAAAGGGGCATTTCTGTTTGATAGGTGCAGCGAAATGAATTCTCTGAACCGGAATGTTTATATTTGATCGTTGCTCGCGGTTCATATCGTAAGTTGCACAACGCTTTTCTAAAAAGGAAAAAAATTCGTCTAATGACGGTAGATTATTTTTGGAAATGGATGCACCCCACGCCATTTGGGTGTCCATGTCTAACTTTGCCTTTAATATAAATATAAATATGAGATCGGAGAGCTCTACTGAGAGTCTCTCGTTTTTAATCGCGGATATGTGCTGTCTAGATTTGCATAAAAAATTTCTGAGTGATTTGTGATCCCTATTTTGCGGTTGATTTACAATTTCTTTTAATTGCGCGTTAATTAATATCAATTTATTATCATAGGTTCCCACTAACGTATCCCATGCTATTTGAAAATTCGCTTCTGTGATTGATAAATTTTTTATTAAATTGGCGGCTTCTCTTTGTAGTGAGTTTTTTAAATAGTGCAACTTTTGAGAATTCGTTAATAATTTATTTTCTATAATTAGGCTCGAAAACATGTCTCTAAATTCCGGCCATTTAGAAAACTCTCCATCAAAATTCGGCAAATGAATTTGAGGGAGCTGAACTTTAGCTGAAGCTGACTCAGACACATTCTGCGCGCATGCATTACTTTGTCTACAACCGGCCAATAAATTATCTATTGTAGACAAAATCTTGCAATATTGCGTTTCTATCTCGTCGCGATCGCCCTCGAATTCATCTAAATTAATCATTTCTAACTCATCTTGTGCTTCATTATATTTATTAAATGCGTCATTGAGTAGCTGCTTACGCGCGTTTAGTTCCGAAATACTCAATTCGGAATCAAATTTTGAAATGTAATTTTGTGTCCGCGTTATTTTCGATTTTGCTGATCTGCGCTTTTCAATTAAAATATTTTGATTTTCCATTGTGATGATCAAATATAAAAGATATCTGTTTGTGAAAAAACTATAAAAGAGTAACTATAAAATTCAATAGTCAAGCCTAAACTAATTGGTGAACTTGAACTCTCTATCCCCTTGGAAGATGGCGCCTCTAACGTAAGTAATAGTTTGGAAGCGTACCTCAATGTCTTGTTTGTGACTTGAATCCTCCGGTATACCTGACCTCTGCATGCGACCCTTTCGTACGCGAAGTATTTGCTCAGGGATGCTCGGTGCTGTGTTGCGAAATCTCGTGTCTGCGAACGCGCTGTTACACACTGCTGCGTTCGGGGGCGGCTCGGTTGCGTTCGCTGTCGCTTCGGTTCTTCAAGGGTGCTTCTTACGCTCGCGGGGATGCTGACGATGGCTAATGGCTGCTGACTGAATCCTTTGCAAACTTTTAAATTTTCACTTTTGTTTGGATTTATATCCAACTGCACTGTTTTATTTCAAATGTTTATATGTTCATCAATTATATTTTAATCACTTTGTTATATTTTGGTTTAAGCAGATCACTTTAATGCTTTATGCTGCTAATCACCCGTGTTTTTAATTTTGCTTTTGATTATTTATTGATTAACGCACACTATTAAATAATTTATTTTTAAATTTTCAATAATGGACTGTATTTTGATTTAACTTTGTGGTCTTAGACACTTATTTTCATACTTATTCGGCTCTAATGGACCATTTTATGGGACATTTCCCATAAATGTAAATTGGGTTTATATTGAAACACACTTTGTAATTCAATAATTTATTTCACTTATTAGTAAGATTTTATAATATTATTTTAGTTTACTTTGACTGGTTTTGCGAGTCGGGCGGTTAATTATAATAACAAACTTAAGAGAAATTTGACTGCTTTCGCTCGTCAAGCGGGTACTTTTTATGTGCTTTCTTGGTGACGCTTAAAGTTGTACTAACTATTATACCTAATATTTGGGTAAATATTTTTTATTGCCCTGTATGAAGCGAACAGCTTTCTGCTTGTGCGGTGTTGCAGTTTTTTGAACATTGGAGCAGCAATTCGCTCCACTACTGATGTAAGACCATATGTATATCCACTGATGATGACATAAAATACTATGTCGAAACGTTTAGAAAAATTAAAGATTAACTTCTAAATCTTTGCCTTTTATTTGATGTATGCCCTTGAAGAACTAACTCATATATATATATATATATATATATATATATATATATATATATATATATATATATATATATTAATGTAACAGTTACTTACAATTACTAATAACAGTTACTAATAAGTTTTGAAATTACAATGAAGATGAGTCATATCATGGTCTCGAAACGTCTGTTAGTACCAAATAAAGTGTGTGTTAAATATCTGAGTGTATTGTTTATATTTAACATTTATCATTTGTTTCACTTATATCACAAAATTCTATAATATTCTTTATACATATATATATATATATATATATATATATATATATATATAAATATATATATAATAATATATATATATATATATATATATAAATATATATCGTATATATATATATATATATATATATATATATATATATATATATAAACCTCGTGTCACGATGTTGGTTCGCGTTGGACGCCCATACTACTGAATCAATTTTCAATTTTATTGGCTCATGTTTTGCATATATATCCAACTTAGGGTTTAGGAAATTTTGAAAAGTAAATTTAAAATATAAATACATAATTTTTATAAAAATTTTGACAGAAAATGACTAAAAAAACAAAACATTATTGTGAAATAAATATTATCATATTATATTAATTTTCGACCAAGAAGGAAATATTTTGATATTTATAAACTTAGTGCAAATTGGATATACGAAATTTACATTTACTATTTTTCAATTAAAAGCAAATGTAACCTATATTTATATGAAAAATTGTATATTTAGATAAAGATACTGCGTTGATTTAGACTAAAATCTAATTTATTCGTTAATTAAAAAAAAAATGACATAAACAAAATTAAAATAAACAAAACACTACGATGCGTTGGAATTAATTATCGAAGTGTAAAGAAATTTGTGTAATTAAAATATATTTTTATTAATATATGAATTAAAATATATTTTGATTGGTATCGCAAATGCAAATCTTACAGGAAATTGTAACCTCTTAAATGGAATAATAGTACAATCTGAGGGTATCATTGGAATCTGACAAAAACAAACTAGACAAACTAAATATTATATTATATTATATTAAATTTCGACCGAAAAGAAAATATTTTCGCAGTTATAATTATTTTTTATTATCATTTATTCAAACCTTAAATTATTTCATTTTATTTTTTATTTAAGTTTAAAAAAACACTTTAATCAATAGTATTGATCCATCATATTCAAATTTCAATCCGGATTTTATTTTTGGATTGATATGAATTTTTTATAACAAGGTTTGAAATGTTGGTTATCAAACGGATTCAAATTTTTATCAGCTGGATTTTAATAAGGGCCGTCGCAACGCGAGGCTGGGTATGCTAGTATATATATATATATATATATATATATATATGAAATGAATAAAACTGCCAATGCGTCGAATGTAGAAATTTTATTTTAATTTTTTATACGTTTCGAGACTAGATGTGTCTCATCATTCAGCTAAAAGAAATTTACATTATAAAGAAAGAGTTTTGAAAAATGAATTTATACTACTTAACTCACCGTTTTTTAACTAAACATTTAAGCTCTATTCTCTCTAAGGTCACCATTGTATCCAAATCTAATGTCTCAAACTCTTTGATTTTAGCAAAATTTCTTAACAACTTAAGTATACCGTCGGACTTTTCTTTGGTTAGCTCTGATGTCGTTTCTTTGTTCGCTAACGTTCCATGGGATCTTGCGTTGGATGCCATTTCAGATCGTTGGAATGACATCAAACCACATACAACTATTAATTTATTTTGGTTTAAATACATTTTAAAGTTCATATTTAATAATACATATTTCTGCTTTGACAATAAATTTTTTGCTCAGATTTTTGGTATGCCTATGGGTTCTAGCATTAGTCCCCCTTTGGCAGATTTAACTTTACAGTTACTTGAAAATTTTCTTCTACCCAAACTTCCTGTTAAACCTTTCTTTTACTTTAGATATGTTGATGACATTCTCTTGTGTTTAGAAAACAATTCCATCTCCTCCACTCTTGATTCCTTTAATTCTTTTAACAATCATTTAAAGTTTACTTGTGAGTTTGAAGATGACAATTCCATTAGTTTTTTAGACAATAAACTTATTAGACACCAAAACAATTATATTTTAACTGATTGGTTTCAAAAACCAACTTCTTCTGGTAGATACATTAATTACTTATCGTTTCATTCTCATTCTGTAAAAATTTCCATCATTTTTTCTCTTATTGATAGAGCCATTCTTTTAAGCAATAAAACTTTTTGGAATAAAAACTTGGATTTAGTCCGCTCCATTCTCACAAATAACTCTTATCCTTTACATTTAATCAATAATATAATTGAAAATAGGTTAGAATACATATTTAAACATTACCAATATTGATAACAATAATGTCACATCCGTTGTTCAAAAATATTTTACTGCCGATTCAAATTCTTCTTCTTTATTTAGCAAATATAAAGGCATTATTTGTTTACCTTATTTGGGTAGCTTTTCTTATTTTTTTAAAAAAAACTTTTTTCTGTTGAAGGTTTTCTTTTAGTTTTTACTTTTGATAACACACTCATTTCCCTGTTTTCTACTTTAAAATCAAAATCTCAGTCTGACAGAATCACCGATGCCGTTTATAAAGTAAATTGCTTAGATTGTGACAGTTGTTACATCGGTGAAAATTCCCAATACATCAGCAAGAGAATGAATCAACATATTTATAATTCAAAAAAACCTTAGACAATTTAAAACAATGTTTTCTGAGCACATTATTAATTTCAAACATTCTTTTAATACTGACCATCCTATAATTTTATATAAAGAAAAAAATGTAGACCTTAGAAGATTTTCCGAATCATGTTTTCTACACGGTCTACACAGCGTTCTACACGTCTCTCGACGCAATCTAAGTCCAATCGTGTTGCTATGCTATCTGTTGAAAACAAATAATTATGTATTTTATACAATTTTACATTTGCCTTTTTCGGTCTTTTCTTAAATTATTTTTGTTTTCCTACAGTAGTATCATGTGATTGTGGTGTTGTAAAATGTGTTAGTAAAGTGTGTTATTTCTTGATCTGGTGTGTATAATTTGTTGTTTTTTTCAAATAATTTTTCCATTGTATAAATTCATTTTTAAAACTTTTTCTTTATAATGTAATGTTCTTTTAGCTAAATGATGAGACACATCTAGTCTCGAAACGTATAAAAAATTAAAATAAATTTTCTACATTCGACGCATTGACTGTTTTATTCATTTCAATATGTTTCAACGTCGAACAAAAAATCCTCAAGATATATATATATATATATATATATATATATATATATATATATCTTAATGGTTTTTTCGACGTTGAAACATATTTCAAAGTAACTAGCAGCCCATTCGTCGAAATAAAAAAGGTAAAAAGTATTAAAAACTTTTATTTATACGTTTCGACACAAGATGCGTGTCATCATTCAGCAACTACAACAATTTGAAAATTTTATTAACAAATATAAACACCAAAATAGATTAAATATAACATAGAGAAACATTATACACACCACAGGACAAAAACACTCAAAAAAAATTTTATTTAAAAAAAATTAAACTTATAACATATTAGAAAGAAACATTTTTTTGGAAAAAATTATGAATAATTAAAAGATTTGAAAACTAATTTGACTAAAAGTTTTGAAATGTAACAGTATGAAGCGAGGAACACGCCCATTTACGAGCAAAATACTAGACGGTAATATTTCACTAGGCGTATTGATAGGAATGGGAGGGGAATATTCGAAGGACAAATGCAAGTGGCACGAACGCCTCGTACAAGTGGTTAAAGTGGATTTGATCAAAAGGAAAATGCAAAACATGTAAAAGTTTGAACAAAAAAAAACAAAATTGTAAAAAATAATATAAGGAGAATAGCAAATTATTTTTTTGTTTTTTTAATAAAATCAATAATTAGCTGGTAACTGTCATGTAAAAGGTGGTATGAATTGCGTTTATTAACACAAGAGGAATTTAATGAAATAAAAAGGGATTCAGCAAATTTTCTAAGGTCACTATTTTTTTCGATATAAAGAATAACAGGATGTGAAGTGTTGAAAGTGTGATTGAGATTGAGCATATGATCTGAAAACATCGTTTTGAATTGGTTTGGATTTTTTGAATTATAAATATGTTGATTAACTCTCTTACAAATATACTGGGAACTTTCCCCAATATAACACATATTGCAATCATTGCAATCCAACCTGTAAACAGAATCGGTGACCCTATCAGACGGGGTTCCAGACTTAAGAACCGAAAAAAGGCAATTAAAAGTATTATCAAAACTAAAAACTAAACGGAATCCTCTGAAGCAAATAACTTTTTTAAAAAATACGAAAAACCGCTTAAAAATGGTAAACAGATAGTTCCTTTGTATTGGGATGAAGAAGAAGCTATTGAATTTGAACAAGAAGGTGAAAATGAATTATTAAAATTCGTTTGTAAATAATTTAATCTATTATTAATGATGTTGTTGACCAAGTGCGAAGGGTAACTATTATCTTTGAGAACAGAACGAATAAGGGTCAAATTTTTTTCCCAAAACATACTGTTACTAAGTGAAATAGCCCTGTCTATAAGAGAGATAATGACAGAAATTTTAATGAAACGCGAATGAAAAGACAGATAATTTAAATATCTTCCTGACCACGTTGGTTTCTGATACCAATCAGTCAGGACGGAATTGTTTTCTTTATTTTTAGCAATTCTTAGGTCTAAAAAACTAATAGAGTCATCCGACTCAATCTCACAGGTGAATTGCAAATGTTTATTAAAAGAATTAAAAGAGTCTGATGTGTCTACAATGTGAGAATCGTCAAGGCACAACAGAACGTCATCAACATATCTATAATAAAGGTGAGGTGGAACAGAAAGATTAGATAAAACAAAATTTTCTAAAATTTGTAGTGTTAAATCAGCCACAGGGGGGCTAATACTAGACCCCATGGGTAAACCAAAAATCTGCGAATAAAATTGATCATCAAAACAAAAGTAAGTGTTAACAAAAATGAAATTTAAAATCGTCTTAAACCAAACCAAGTCAATCGAAGTGTGCGGTTGGATATCGTTCCAACGGACAGAAACAGCTTCTAAAGCCAAATCCCAAGGAATATTCGTGAAAAGGGAAATGACATCAAAACTAACAAAGGAAGAATTGGAAGGAATTGTAAAATTATTTAATTTTTTTACTAAATTAAAAGAATTGGAAACATTAAATTTTGATAAAACAGAAACCTTAGAGAGAATGGAGCTGATATGTTTGGAGAGTTTACTTAAAGGAGAATTCAAGTCGGAAACTATAGGTCTGAGAGGTAAATTAGGTTTGTGAACTTTAGGAAGACAATACAACTTGGGAAAACTGGAATGAAAGACTTTTAAAGAAAAACCTAATAATTTGGAGATTTGTTTTTTTGTGATTAAATTGCCAATGAGTTTGTGCGTTTGTCTGTTTAAATGATCGGTGGGGTCGTTAGTTAAAGGTTTATAAAAAGTTTCGTTGTTTAATAAATCGTAAGTTTTTGAAAAATAATCCGACCTATCCAAAACCACAGTAAGGTTGCCCTTATCAGCTCTGGTAACTAAGATATCTGGATTATCCCTCAAAAACTTTTTGCAAAATTTTAAATCTCTAACAATTTCTAAATGTAAAGGAAGGGAACTAAAATTTGAATTATTCTTTTTGATGAAGGATAAAAGTTTGTTACAACACAAGGATCTTTATCTGGGTTGTTCAATTTTTTTAAACCAAACTCCAAATTACTAAGTACCTTAATAAAATTAAAATTGGATTTGAGAGGCGGAAGAGAAAATTTAGGACCAAGGGCAAAAATATACTTCAAGTTTGAGGGGATAGGAGTATTAGAATAGTTTTTAAGCCATTTATCTATTAAATTTTCACTTATCAACGGTACATTCGATTAATTAAAATTATCTAAAAGCTTATCAAATTTTTTCATGTGAGCCAATTTTAATTTTGTAGAAATTCTGTCATATTTTAAATTCTCAAATTCTAGAAAATTTTCTACAATAAGAGGTTCTAAAATAGAGGTTAAAACATTTTTTAAATTTTCAATTTTAGATTTGATAGAAGAAATGTAGGAAAAACTATTTTTTATTTCAAGAGTCATAGCTTCAAAACTAATGTTACATAACTTTTTGTTTTGTAGTCAGTCACTACAGCCTCGGGCTCGGTCACATAAACTACGTTCTCTGTGCAAAATATATTATATATTTCACAAATATTTTGCTATGCTCTGTTCAACAAAATAATAATAAAAAAAACAAGTTAGTGTATATATAATAGTGCAAAATTATGTGCCTTGCGCTAGCAACTGATGTAAGACCATATTTATATCCACTGATGATGACATAAAATACTATGTCGAAACGTTTGGAAAAATTAAAGATTAACTTCTAAATCTTTGCCTTTTATTTGATGTATGCCCTTGAAGAACTTACTCATATTTCTCAACATCAAAACTAACTTCTCTAACATATATATATATATATATATATATATATATATATATATATATATATATATGATTTAGTAGTTAATTTTGATGTTGAAATATGTGAGTGAGTTCTTGAGGGCGATACATCAAACAAAGAAAAGCCAAAGATTTATAAAATAATCTTTATTTCCAAACGTTTCGACATTCAATTTAATGTCATCATCAGTGGATATTACGTTGGTTGGTTACATATAGAGAAGTGTACACAGCACTAGAGATTGGCACTAACATTTATACTTTTCTTTGTTTGATGTATCGCCCTCAAGAACTCACTCATATATATATATATATATATATATATATATATATATATATATATATATAGATCTAATAAAAATATATTTTAATTACACAAATTTCTTTACACTTCGATAATTAATTCCAACGCATCGTAGTGTTTTGTTTATTTTAATTTTGTTTATGTCATTTTTTTTTAAATTAACGAATAAATTAGATTTTAGTCTAAATCCACGCAGTATCTTTATCTAAATATACAATTTTTCATATAAATATAGGTTATATTTGCTTTTAATTGAAAAATAGTAATTTCGTATATCCAATTTGCACTAAGTTTATAAATATCAAAATATTTCCTTCATGGTCGAAAATTAATATAATATGATAATATTCATATCACAATAATGTTTTGTTTTTTTTAGTCATTTTTTGTCAAAATTTTTATAAAAATTATGTATTTATATTTCAAATTTACTTTTCAATAATTCCTATAACCTAAGTTGGATATATATGCAAAACATGAGCCAATAAAATTGAAAATTGGTTCAGTAGTATGGGCGTCCATCGCGAACCAACATCGTGACACGAGGTTTATATATATATATATATATATATATATATATATATATATGTGTGTATATACAGGGCCGGTCCTGGGGTCCTTTGCGCCCGCATGCAACTTTTTTTCTGGCGCCCCCTCCCCTATTAATTTTAACTGTTTTAACAGTTTATCATTAAAATTATATGAATATTTACATTTTTTTAAATTATTCTGGATTTAGTACACAAAAAACTAGATAACTAAAAGCGTATAAAATACATAGACTTTAAATTTATTTAGAAAATCGAGGCGATTCGCGAGTTGATTATAATCATATATTTTTAAATTTTTAATTATTTTTAACGTATGTGCAATATTAATATTTGGGTTTTAAAACATTTTACTTATTTATTATTCGATTTATTTTATTGAGCATGCCAAGAGAGCTAAAAAAACTAGCTTTTCATATTCAATTATAACACTCGTATTTCATGTTAGATTTTTTTAATTTTAATTTAATTTAATTTTTCATTATTTCTGTATCCAAAATTGCGTCGTAAACTTTTCTTTATTGATATCGTAAAACCCGAATTATATTCATCCTTTCTTTCCCATCACATTCAGGGTATCAGATTGTTTCAATTGTGATTGTGATCAAGTAACGTATTTTAGAAGTATTGTCCAAAAATCTGTGAAAAATGCAAAGAAATTACACATTTCTTGAATTATATTAAAAAAAAAAACTCATTATATTTGATATGTATTATTTCCGCATAGTTAATAATTCTTAAATTTAGAGTATGGACACCACTAGGTATAAAAAAAGCCTTAAGATTTTCGTTCCAAAGTAAATTTTGCTTTCATTTTTTATATTTGTTCCATTTCCATAACCCTCAACATTCAAAGTTCATCAAATGCGAAACATTTGCAACAAAAACAAAAGTTAAAATTCAATTATTCGGAATAAACATTTTCTGAGAACTGACTGCGCATTTTTTATTTTCTCGATTATAATTTGTTTATAATAATGCTCAATAATTAATAATTTTTCGCAGATTTGCGCTTACGGGATTGAACACTAGATAATTTCTTTTTCGATTCCACGGCAACTTCAAATAAAGAAAAAATTGAATGAGTAGAATAAGCAATAAATAGAGCGGATATTTACTTACTTGCAGAGTTATTGATCGGTTAATCGTTTCTACCGATATCACATTGCAAAATAAATATGATTTTTGTGTCTCCGTATACCTTGTTAAGTTATATTGTTTATTATAATTTATTAAGTATTCCAGATTTTATATAAATAATAAAAAATATAAATAATATATTAAAAAATTAATTTCCGAAACTCGTTTTGGCGCCCCCTAAGGCGTGCGCCCGCATTTTTTGCATGCAAGGCAGGACCGTCCCTGTGTATATATATATGTATAAAGAATATTATAGAATTTTGTGATATAAGTGGAACGAATGATAAATGTTAAATATGAACAATACAACACTCAGATATTTAACACACACTTTATTTGGTACTAACAGACGTTTCGACACCATGATATGGCTCACCTTCATTGTAATTTCAAAACTTATTAGTAACTGTTATTAGTAATTGTAAGTAACTGTTACATCAATATATATATATATATATATATATATATATATATTGATTGTAAGTAACTGTTTTGAAATTGCACTGAAGATAAAGCATAGCATGGTATCGAAACGTCTATAATTATCAAATAAAGTGTTTGTTAAAAATAGTATTGTATTGCTCATACTTAACATATATATATATATATATATATATATATATATATATATATACATATATATATATAAATATGAGTATAAATCTGACTTTATAATTATAAATAAATTACCTCAAATAGTGGTCTTTCAAACCATCTCTGTCTAAACCCGAGTAAGGGATCATTTGCAGGCGATAGCCGAAAATTCCATATACCGTCCAACATACGTAATTCGCGCGTCTCTGATTCAATTGGCTTTAGCATTCCTTAAAGAGATCAAAACTTTGAATCAAGACACATTTTATAACCTCTTAACATGTTTTTATTTTGAATATGTAGTTTAATCAAAAAAGTATACTTTGAAATATATTTGGTATCTCAAATGCTGATCTTAAAAAAAAAAACAACTCCATCAAATGCTCAGAAAAACTAGTTGGGTGTATGGCATCGTGCCTTGAGGCAAATTGCTGGAACTTCTTGTACCGTAAAGAAATGTTCGATGAGTATTAAATATTTTCAAATAGATTATTATAAATAAATACTGTAGCATTATCTAATATTAATAAGAAATATATAAACTGAATTGCAAAGTTGAAATTATTTGTTTAAAGCATATTAGAACTTTAGTCAGAAATAAAATTATAATCTGAATTATTTTCGATATACAAAAAAAATTAAAAAAAAAAGAAATGAAAGAAAAAAATTGAATTTTTTTTTTCAAAATCAATTATTTTGTTAAAACAAGCAGCAGTTCTTTGAATCATTCGAATCGGACGCTTTTTTCTCTCAAAAACTGCCATTTTTTCACATTTAGCTCTGTATCTTTGAAATGGCTGGGCCTGCATTTGCCAAAAACTAACAACCACCTCTCCCAATCATTACTAATTGAATGTTTTTTAGATCATTCAAATCGGATGTTTCGTTCTCTTAAAAACTCCTCTTCTATTTTCTGCACTCCTTGCTCTTTATCTCCGTAACTGCTGTACCAGCCTTTGCCAAAAACTAATCAGCACATATACCTATCAATAGAAATCGAATGTTTTTTGAACCATTCAATTCGGTTGATCCATGCGCCCGAAAACTTGACTGGAAACTTCTATCCATACATACATACACACACACATACCTTTTTCTGAAGTATGCCAAAATGTTCAGCAAGCTTCAAAACATCGAGCAATGCAAAAATTTTCAATTTCGATTTTTGGACGATTACAATAACTTATCCTACGGGAAGTTAATAATTTGGCATTTTTCAAAATCTAAGCTCAATATTGAGTGATCATTCTTTCAGATCTTACTTCGTATCAAGAAAAAACAGATATAAGCCTAGAAATCCCGTTCAGAGTTAATGCCTGTTCACACGACGCTTGTTTTCTGGGCTGGACAGCATGGTTGATTTTGTCGCGGATGCCGGCGCTAGATTCCATGATCATTTTCTAAGGTCGTTTCTTTGAATGAGATTTGTTTTAGCTTATTAGATTTTCAAATATTATAAATCACGTAACCAAATGCGCCTCCCTATTGGATCGAACGAATAAATCAATCCACAAATATCTCTCACAATCTCAGAAAACAAAGGCCGTGCGATTTGGGCTTTTTCATAGGTCTATGATCCATCCGCAAAAATAGCGCACGTTCTAATATCAAAATTTCGCTTGCTGGAAACAAATGAAGATCGATACGACGTCATTTTGCCTACTTGACAACCTGCATTCTAGCCAGCAGACCAAACCTGCTGGAGCTTCCCGTACCGTAATTAAAAATCTTGGTACGGAACAGGGGCGTAACTACCGCCGTATCAGCCGTATCAAAAGATGGATTGCAATTACTATTTTAAAGAACACAATACAAAAGATAATGAAGCGTTATTGTCACAAGATGAGAGAATTTTAGACCCAAAATCTTATTTTATTGTATACTATTGCTGTTTGGATATATTAATTTCACAAACCAAACAAAGATTTCAAAACCTTTGCAACGTAAGTAGTAACCTTTGTCTTTTTGAAACCGAGAATTAATAAACGTTCCCGGAAAACTGTCCACTGAATTACTGTAAAGAAATATTGCAAAATATCTCATATGATCATGACCAATTGATAGTTCTAGAAATAGGATTGAATACAGAAATCTAAAAAAATTATTTCAATAAGGTAAAATGATGGATGCAATAGGCTTGCATCCAGTTTTCCCAACGAAATAACAGTATGCATTTTTCTTGGCGCTTAATTATAATTTACAGTTAAAATCGCGACTGCTAAAAATTTTTTTTAAAATTAAAACTAATTAAAAATCACGTAAATACTTTACGACATAAATATCTACCAGACCTGTATGTTCCTAGAGACAAAAACTTTATAAAATTTAAAGATCACTAAATAAGTCAGTTTTTCAAAAAAAGGTAAGGAGAGTGAAAATATATCTGGAATCATTTGTGAAAAATTCAGAAAATTAGAGAAAATTAGATAGATAAATAATTAGAATAATAAATAAATATTCGGAACGGCTAGACCTACCTTCGCCAAAAACTAATCAGTGCGTCTCCTTATTAATACGAATCAAATGTTTTTTGAATTATTCAAATAGGTTAATCCATGTTCCCGAAATCGCCGATTTGTATCCTAACACACACACACACACATACACACACACACACAAACATCAATTTTTCTAAGGTACGCCAAAAGATTCAGAAACCTTTGAAACGTGAAGATATATATAAATTTTAATTTTCGATTTTTTCGCTATTAGTATAACTTACCCTACGGGAAGTTAACAAGCGTCGTGTGAACAGGCCTTAATATATATATATATATATATATATATATATATATATATATATTTATCAGATATTATATCTTAATATATATGAGGTTAGTGTCACGTTGTTTGTCCGCGATGGACGCCTAAAATACTAGATTTTTTTTAACTTCCCGTAGGGTAAGTTATTGTAATGGGCCGAAAATCGGAATTGAAAATTTTTACATTTCTCGACGTTTTGAAGGTTTCTGAACGTTTTGGCATACCTCAGAAAAAATGGATGTGTATGTGTGTGTGTGTATGTATGTATGTATGTGTGGGGAAATCAAGCAGGCTAGTGATTGTAAAAAAACCATTGGACTTGTCATTTTACATTTTGATATTGTAATATTTTTATAATCAATAAATTTCATATATTTTTATTCAAGTGGAGTTTTTTACTTTCATATCCATTACTACTCCCACATTGGTGACTCACGACGATGGAGATGAAGACAAAAAAGGAGTTTTATTTTTCGAGGATTTAAGCAATTTGAATTTTGACGCAGCACCATAATCACTGGTCTTCAGAAACGACTTATAAGGTACGTCCAGTCCACGATTCATCATAGTTAACGCACTTACTATCTGGATCGGACTTTCGTGGTTACTCATTTGGTATACCCAGACCTCAGTGTTTATTGCTGACAAAAAAATAATTTGGAGCCTGGACTTTTCATTGGAATGCAATTCAACCTCTTCTCGTCCATTAACTCAACAAATCGTCTTTTGATGCTACCTCCCATTATCGGTGACAGCGACGAGTCAAAACAAAATTTGACATAAATTATTTATTGGATTCCACAATTCTGGACTCTTATGTTAATGAAACCAATGATCCTGATTTGGATAAAGAGCCAACTTCTCTGATCAGAACCCATCAGATACGAATGCAACGCCTGCAGAAATGGAAACTGTACCCATAAATTATGCATTCCAAACATTAAGTAATTCTGATATAACTAATACCAATTAGATCAAAGCTGAATCTTAGAAGTTCACCGACATCGGGGTTCAGGAAATTTTCCACATGTTTTTTTTAGTGAGAACTTTATACAGAATATAGAGTTGATGAAAGGTCGAATTACCACATACGGTGGATCTGCTGACAAAACATGAAAATTTGTAATTGACCAGTATCACAACACTGCTATAATCTGCTTTCCCACCACATTTTTATAACGTGTTTCCCTGTATTTTCTTTTTAAACTGTGAGGTCAACACTGGGCAGGGAGTGTGTGGGGAAATCAAGCAGGCTAGTGATTGTAAAAAAACAATTGGACTTGTCATTTTATATTTTTGATATCAGTAATATTTTATAATGAATAAAATTTATATATTTTTATACGTTGGGAGTTTATACTTTAATATTAATTACAACTCCCACATATGGATACAAATTTCCAGTCACGTTTTAGGGCGCACGGATCAACCGATTTGAATGGTTAAAAAAATATTCGATTTCTATTGACAGGGAAAAAAGCTGATTAGTTTTTGGCAAAGGCAGGTCCAGCCGTTTCAGAGATACGAAGCGAAGTGTGCAGAAAATAGAAATCGAATTTTTGAGAGAACGGAGTATCCGATTTGAATGATCTAAAAAACATTCAAATAGTAATGATTGGGAGAAGTGTTTATTAGTTTTTGGCAAAAGCAGGCCTAGCCATTTCGAAGATGCGGAGCTAAATATGTAAAAAATGGCAGTTTTTGAGAGAACTAAGCGTTCGATTTGAATGATTCAAAAAACTTTCTGCTTGTCTTAACAAGATAATTCGGTTGATCCGTGCGCCCTAAAACGTGACTGGAAATTTGTATCCACACATACATACACACACACACACATACACACACACACACACATCCATTTTTTCTGAGGTATGCCAAAATGTTCAGAAACCTTCAAAACGTCGAGAAATGTAAAAATTTTCAATTCCGATTTTCGGCCCATTACAATAACTTACCCTACGGGAAGTTAAAAAACATTCGATTTGTATTGATAAGGAGACGTGCTGATTAGTTTTTGGCAAAGGCAGGTCTAGCCGTTCCAAAGATATGGGGCAAAAAGTGCCAAAAACGGTAACTCAGTTTTTAAGAGAACGGAGCGTCCGATTTGAATAATTCATAAAACATTTTACTTGTATTGACAAGATAAAAAACTGATTAAATTTTTGGGAAGGCAGGTCTAGCGGTTATGGACTTTCAATAAAAATAAGTTAAAAAAATGCTATTTGGCGGTCAAAAACGTTTATTGGACATATGTACATCAGAATATCAGATATTTTATAGATAATGTGTACACATTTTGTGTAATTTTGTTTGGTTTCTGTACCAAGATTTTTAATTACGGTACGGGAAGTTCCAGCAATTTGCCTTAAAGCACTATG
The DNA here is from genome assembly GCF_003426905.1 of Ctenocephalides felis. Classification (NCBI taxonomy): domain Eukaryota; kingdom Metazoa; phylum Arthropoda; class Insecta; order Siphonaptera; family Pulicidae; genus Ctenocephalides; species Ctenocephalides felis. Next base: position 56,941,252 of record NW_020537646.1, on the reverse strand, counting down.
ACATGCACCCCACTAGTTCTTTTAATCATTTAATTAAAGTTAGCTAATTAGCAGCTATCCACTGTTCACGTTGATTTGGCTATAGGAAATTTATAGAATTTACACTCTATTTTTCTACTGTTGTTTTTACAGTCTACTGCATAACAACTTTAGCGTCTTATTTTTATTCGATTTATTTAAATTTGAAATAAAATAATATTATACGAGTATTTGTTCACTATTTTGGTTATAATAGCCTACCGTAGTGCTCAATATAACCACTAAGAACGCTTCAGTCAATTTTAGTTCCCCTTCTATTCATTGTAGAGCTTCGAGCAAAGAATCCAAGAAGTAATAGAAAACAAAAAGTTAGTTAGAAGATATGGGGCAAAAAGTGCCAAAAACGGTACCTCAGTTTTTAAGAGAACGGAGCGTTCGATTTTAATAATTCAAAAAACATTTTACTTGTATTAACAGGATGAAGAATTGGTCAAATTTTCATGAAGGCAGTTCTACCGGTTTCGGAGATCTTGTGAAAAAAGTAAAAAAAAATGCCATTTGGCGGTCAAAAATGATCATTAGACAAATGCACATCAAATTATCAGATATTTTATAGACATTTTAACAATAAGTATAAATTTTGTTTACATTTCTATGGGTTTCGTACCAATGGTTATCAGTTAGACGGCGGCGCGGCGCCTACGCGCTTTGATTATTCGTCTCTATGCAGTTAAAGCAGTACGATTGCTTTGAAAAAAACTTCAGAATTTCCAAAATATTTCAAAATACAATTTTTTTCAAAAAGTCTTTTTTTCAAAAAAGTAAATATTTGTCAAAAATTTATAGTTTCTCAAAAATCTATTTCAAATTTTTTTGTTTGAAATAAATAATTTTTTTTCAAAAATGTTAATCTTTAAAAAAAATCTAATTTTTCAGAGTAAATTTTTTTCAAAAATATTAATACTTAAAAAAAAAAAAATTGGTACGGAAAGTTCCAGCAATTTGCCTTAAAGCACGATGCCATGCGCCCTACTAGTTTTACTTTTATTAATATAGTTATAGTGTGATATATTAGTTGATGCAACCTTTCATTTTAAATTAGACATTTTTACCAGTGAGAGCAAATAAAACGCAACTTTATGACATTAATCATATCCGCCAAATAACTTTTTTTTTGGAAAATGCTTTAAAAAAACTACTGAATATTTTCTCAAATTTCTTTTTTCATTTGAAAGTACAATCCTTCCGGTTAATAATAAAAAAATAAATTAAAAAAATTTCATTGAAATGGCTGTCTCGGCTAGCCATGCAGTAGCCTACACGATCGGTCCGATTTTTAAGTACATTATCGATTGTGTGCAGCTGTATTTCACCAATGGCTCTACGAATATTGTCCTTTAAAGCGTCAATTGTTTCTGGCTTGTCGGCGTAACACTTATCTTTGACGGCATACCACAAATAATAGTCCAACGGTGTCAAATCACAGCTCCGAGGTGGCCAAACGAGATCAGCTCTGCGGCTGATAATGCGATCTTTAAAAACAGGACGCAAAACATCGAGTGTAGCTTCGGCTGTGTGGCACGTAGCGCCGTCTTGTTGAAACCAAATGTTGCCAATATCCTCCTCTTCAATTTTTGTGAACAAAAATTCGTTCAACATGGCCTGATAACGATTGCCATTGACAGCCACGGTCACTACTTGCTCATTTTCGAAGATTCCAATTATGCCTCTGGACCAAAATCCGCACCAAACAGTGACTCGTTTTGGGTGCATCGGCTTACCAATGTATGCGTGCGGGTTTTCTGTGCGCCAAATGCGCCAATTTTTTTTGTTTACATACCCGCCAAGATCAAAATGAGCTTCATCTGAAAAGATGTAAGTCGATCGCAAGCCCACTTAGCGAAGCGAAAACGCATTGGGTGGCCAGTTGGCTTCAACTCCTGAACCTATTGGACTTTGTATGGCGTCATGCCAAGGTCTTTATGCAAAATTCGTCTCAATGATGTCTCCGAAATGTCCAATTGCTGAGAACGACGGTGGATTGATGTTGATGGCGCTTCACGCACACTTTCTGCCACAATATTCTCGGGTGTACGCACGGTTTTTGGCTTTTCGCGCGTTGGTTTATCGATAAAGATGCCAGTTTCTTCCACTTTTTTCACAAGATAACAAACATACGGAGCTGACGGTACTTCTTTTCTTCCAAAATCCGTACGCAATTTTCGAACACATTCTGCAATATTACCATGATTTTCAAAGTAATGTCGCAATATTTCCCAGCATTGTTCAAGCGTATACACAACCATATTCGTTCAGCTGAAGGATAAAACTAATTATCTGTCAAATCAGGCATGAGCTAAGTGTTACCATTCACGAAATAAGCACTAGTTAAAGAAAAAGTTAGATGGCGGACCCTATTTTATATATTATAATCAAATTAACAGAAACAGTATATCAAATTTTAGTTTCAAGCTCTAATGAGAAGGATGAATTTGATGATTTTTTACAAGTTTGTCAATATCAGGTTCCATTTGACTCAAAAACAGTCGTAAGTCACCGCGTTTGGTAATTTGCAACTGATTTCTGTTTTTAGTAAGTAGCAATGTCACAGCGCTAAATCCACGATCACACAAATATGACGATGGTAATGCTAGTAAAATTTTTTGAAACAAGCGACCACAAGCTATGGTATAGCTGCTGAATTAACTTCTGTAGCCAAAATTGTTGATAACCATCTTTAAGTTTGGTTTTTAATTCTTCATTTGTTGTTAATTCTATAAGCTATTCGTCTAGCTGGGCTGATGTTTCTACATTTGTATTTGAAAAAAGATCTAATACCCAGCCTGGTATTTCTAAATTTAAAATACCTTGAAATCTTTCAATAAAATTGCCATGAAGGTTTTCTGAATGCTGGCAGTATACGAGCAAGTCTTCGTTGCACGATACCGATAAATTTAGAAAATTATGAAACTCCCGTTTTCTAATATTTTTCTTATGTAATAACAGTTTGGCTACAAAAGCAGCGATGATATTTTTTGTTTTTATTAAATTCAAGCCATTGAAGTTGTAGATTCATATTGCTGAGCATTGCATAAAGGTTTGTGAGATATGCTATATAATTTTTTAATGATATCAGGTTTTTACACAACTGTGTGTCCTTATTTTCTAAAAACTCTACAACAAAGTCAAACAGATTGTAAAAGCGGGTCAGACAATTTTCTTTTGCTAGCCAATTTTTTGGTAAAAAAGCTAAAAAATGATATCAAATTCATTTAAACACCATAGAAACACGACCAAACTTATAAAATACCAATTAATCGTTGGGATACAAATTCTGGTGAACTTTAAAATGTAAAGTAAATAAAATTACAAATGCTTCCGAACCCAACGTCAACAACGAACATTTTTGGCGTGGCCTTTCATCGCCCCCTTGGAGATCAATATCGCCCACCAGGGGGCGATATCGCCCACTTTGAGAAAGACTCTAGAGACATGCAGCGACACTAGCTCTCCTACTATTGAAAAATAGTAGTAAAGAGCTACACTAGCCTCCACACTATTAGGGACCCTAATGCGTGGAGGGGGTCAGGCTACCAGGTATATAACCAAAGCAGCTACCGTCCTCGATCTCTTTTCTCTTCTACTGGTCGAGCAGGCAACACCTAGATAAACTACGGAGTCCAACCAAGGAATACCAAGAATACCGGTATTCGACCAAGAAGATTTTGTAAATTATTATAATTTTGTAATAAACTTTATTTTTCATTTATAGTGTCTTGATTTTTATATGTGGGACCACTCCACATAATTGGTGACCCCGACGCTGAATTGGACCACATAATTGGTGTGAGCTGAATTACTATAGAGCACTATCCGTACAGAAGACAATAAAAAACAATGAATAAAGACATGCAGGACACTAAAGGGGAACTGGATGCAATCTCACGCACTCCGCATCTACCGCCATTTTTAAGTGAGAAACCGACATTGTGGTTCACAATTGCCGAAGCAATATTTTCTCGATGCCGCATCATCAATGACCTGGCTAAATATGAATTTGTAATAGCTCACCTAGATTGCAAATATTTACTCCAGATTGAGGACGTGATAAATTCTCCGCCTGCAGAGAATAAATACATAAAACTAAAGGAGGAATTAATCAAAAGGCTATCAATTTCCGAACGGCAAAGGATAAGGCAATTACTTTTGCAAGAAGAACTTGGTGATCGAAGTCCTTCTCAGTTCCTACGTCACCTTCGTTCATTGGTCGGAACAACTACAGTCGACAATTCACTCCTACGAGAAATCTGGATTCAACGACTACCGGTACAGACTCAACAAATATTGCAAACCCAGATCAATGCAGACCTAGAAGAACTTGCATCGCTCGCCGACAAAATATGTGAGATTGCACAACCACCAGTAGTCGCAGCAACTAGTAACAACCAACAGCAAGACATCATACAAAAACTAATTGATAAAAATGATCAACTAACACAGCGTGTGGAAGATCTTACAGAGCAATTAGCCAAGTTAACCTATCGTAGCAGACTCAACCTATCAGCACATAGAAACTGTAGCCCATTTCGACAAGACAGGTCTAACCACTTCTTCAGGCCGAGAAGTACTTCTAGATCGCGCAACCGAAAAACATTCTGTTGGTACCACGCCAAATTCGGAAAGAAGGCAAGAAAATGCGAGAGTCATTGTTCGTTCAGAGAGGAAAACTCCAACGGCAAGGAGTGATGGCGACCTATCCTTGCTCTTCATCAAGCCGTCGCCTCTTCATAAGTGATCGCAGAACTAAGGTACAGTTTTTGGTCGACACAGGTTCAGACGTTTGCGTGTATCCAAGGCGCTTAACTGCTAAACCTAATCCTCAACTAAACTATACTTTGTCTGCAGCCAATGGAACCAACATACGCACGTACGGGGATATTATTTTACAATTAGATTTTGGACTAAGAAGAAATTTTACTTGGAGATTCATCGTAGCAGACGTAACAATGCCTATACTTGGAGCAGACTTTTTGGCGTACTACAATATCATTATCGATATAAAGAATTCTCGTCTACATGACAACCTGACATCACTGTCATCTCCAGGATGTGTCACATTCTCTCGGATACAAAGTGTCAAGTCTATATTTGGAGATAGTGCTTACAATAAATTATTAGCTGATTTTCCATCCATCACCAGACCATCAGACTTGTGTCAAGAAAGCAAACACAAAACATTTCATTATATCAGAACCACTCCAGGACCTCCAGTTTCTTCTGGACCACGGCGCCTCAAGCCAGAATTACTTCGCGTAGCCAAAGAAGAATTTAAGAATATGGTAGAATTAGGCATTGCAAGACCCTCCGATAGTTCTTGGTCTTCACCTCTACATCTGGCACAGAAAAAGGATTCGACGTGGCGTCCATGCGGAGATTATCGGCTACTCAACTCACGCACAATTCCAGACAAATATCCTGTTCGTCATATTGCGGACTACGCCCATAATTTAGCAGGATGTACTATATTTTCAGTGATCGACTTAGTGAAAGCCTTTAAGCAAATTCCAGTCCATCCTGATGATATTGCAAAAACAGCAATAATAACACCATTTGGGCTGTTTGAGTTCCCGTATATGACTTTTGGACTAAGGAATGCAGCACAAACATTTCAGCGATTTATAGATGAGGTTACACAAGGTCTGGATTTTTGTTACGCATACCTAGATGATATTCTTATATCATCTACATCGCTAGAAGAACACCAAGATCACCTCCGCCAATTATTTCAACGCCTGAAAGACCACGGCGTTGTCATTAATCCAGCGAAATGCGTATTAGGTGCACCCAAAGTTACATTTCTTGGTTATGAAATTTCTAAAGATGGAACTTTGCCACCACAAGACCGTATCAACGATCTCCAAGAATATCCGCTACCGGCAACCTACTCAAAGCTGCGTCGCTTCATAGGAATGATTAATTACTATCGAAGGTTTATTCCTCACATAGCTGAATTTCTTGCTCCGCTACACAAGCTGCTCTCAGGATCTACCAAATCTGGATCACAACCAATTTCTTGGACCCCACAGCTTCAAGATAACTTCGAGACATGTAAGAAGGAATTGGCTAAAGCAACATTACTAGCACACCCAGTTCCAAATGCTCAAACAGCATTATTTAGCGATGTATCCAACCATTCTATCGGTGCAGTATTACAGCAGTACATCAATGGCACTTGGCAACCTTTGGGCTTCTTTTCAAAAAAACTATCTGAGAAACAACAACTTTGGCCAGCATATTATCGAGAACTTTTGGCTGGATACGAAGCAGTGCAACATTTTCGAAGCTTACTGGAAGGGAGACATTTCATTTGGTTTACTGACCACAAACCTTTAATTCACGCCTTTTCCCAGCGAAAGGACAAGCTGCCGCCAATACAATTAAATCAATTAAGTTTTCTGTCGCAGTTTACAACAGATGTTCGCTATGTTAGTGGACAACAAAACATTGTAGCCGACGCTTTCTCAAGAGCAGAAGCCATAACATCGCCTTTGGATCACTCCGTTATTGCTAAATCGCAAGACGAAGATGAAGAATTGGTAACGCTCTTAAAATCAGATACTGCTCTCAACCTGAAACGCATCGCTATTCCAGGAACCAAAGAACAATTATATTGCGACATATCTCAAAATCGATTACGTCCTTATGTTCCTGCTGAACATAGACGACATATTTTTAATACTCTGCACAATCTATCTCATCCAGGTATAAAAACCACAACTAAACTCATCACGGGTAGATTTGTTTGGCCTGGCATTCGCAAGGATTGTAGAACCTGGGCTCGAAGCTGCATCTCATGTCAACGCTCCAAAATTGGTCGGCATATAGTCACACCACTTGGAGAGTTCAAAGTGCCACCCGCCAGATTTCTGCATGTTCACATTGACATTGTCGGACCACTTCCACAATCAAAAGGCTTCAAATACCTATTCACCGCTATAGACCGTTACACACGCTGGCTTGAAGTTTTTCCTCTATCAGATATTACCGCAGAAAGTGTAACCTGGGCTTTCTTGTATTCTTGGATTTCACGCTTTGGTGTTCCTTCTCAAGTAACTAGCGACCAAGGACGGCAATTCTGTTCAGCTGTTTTTCAAGGAGTAACCAAACTACTAGGAATTTCCCACATTCCTACTACAGCATATCACCCGCAATCGAATGGATTGATTGAAAATGCTCACAGGCCACTGAAAACAGCCCTCATGTGCCATGCAGACCCGTCATGGATGGATTCTCTACCAATTATTTTATTAGGAATTCGAGCTTCTGTTAAAGAAGACATTAAAAGCAGCAGCGCCGAATTAGTATATGGAGAGCCGCTTCGTCTACCTGGCGAATTTTTAATCAGCACACGCAAGGAGATACCAACAAGCGATTTCTTGAGAAATCTACATCGACATTTCGAAACAATACATCCAACTCCTACATCTGCACATGGATCGAAAAAGACTTTTGTACATAAAGAACTAAGTAATGCAAAATTTGTATTCCTTAGGGAAGACGCTCTGCGACCAGCGCTTTCTTGTCCATACAGAGGTCCGTATGAAGTCATAGATCGAAACTCCAAAACATTGAAAATTAAAATTGGAGAACGCAATGTAAGAGTATCCATCGATCGTGTCAAGCCCGCTTTCACCACAGAAGACGACTAAAGTACGAGTCCAACTCCATCCAGCGCTACACAACATACCTCCAATCAATATAGAACACGGTTTGGACGGGTAGTTCGTCCTCGCATCCAATAAAATTAATACAATTTTATTGACTCGCCAGGGGGGTATTGCAGCGACACTAGCTCTCCTACTATTGAAAAATAGTAGTAAAGAGCTACACTAGCCTCCACACTATTAGGGACCCTAATGCGTGGAGGGGGTCAGGCTACCAGGTATATAACCAAAGCAGCTACCGTCCTCGATCTCTTTTCTCTTCTACTGGTCGAGCAGGCAACACCTAGATAAACTACGGAGTCCAACCAAGGAATACCAAGAATACCGGCATTCAACCAAGAAGATTTTGTAAATTATTATAATTTTGTAATAAACTTTATTTTTCATTTATAGTGTCTTAATTTTTATATGTGGGACCACCCCACAGACATATATGTATATATAGATATATATATACAAATAATTTAAATATCCCTGGTTACGAATTGAAAAATGAAGATGCACGTTACACGTTTATTGTAAGAAAATGGTACAAGTACTGGTTTTAGAAGCTCATAATAAATCACACCCTCCTGATCCCACCAAACACGGAGCATTGTTTTCTTTCCAACGCGATAGCCTCGCAGTCGATGTTGAGGGTTGACCAGGATCGACCCATGATTTTTTGCGTTTGAGATTCTCAAAATATTCGATGAAAAAAGCTCTTTTTTTTCGTGCCTTTCGAGAAGAATTTTACAAGTGGTTTTCCGGTTTTCTTGTTGTCATGTGGCACCCATTTTCCACACTTTTGAATCTTGCCCATGGCTTTTAAACGTAAGGAAATGCATGCTTGTGTCACAATTAGTTGTTCTGCAAGTTGTTTTTGAGTTTGAATGTCATCGTCATCGAGCAATGCTATCAGTTCGGCATCTTAAAACTTTTTTGGTGGTCTTCCACGTTCTTCGTTTCTCAAATCAAAATTACCACTTCTGAATCGTCAAAACCACTCTTTGCAATGTGTTTCGGACAGAGCATGATTACCGTAAGCTTCCACCAACAAATGAAACAACTTTTTTTTAAATGAAAGAACGTTCTTAAAGATCCCCGCAAAACCACATTTTCTGGCGCTGAATTCAACATTTTCAAAATGATGAAAAGCTATGTTCTGGTACGAATATTGAAACAGTCGGTATTTTTTATTATGGACAGATGTCAAAACAATAAAAAAAAACTGACAGACTACTACAGCCATCTATATATGAATTAATATGGCCATCAGTAAATGGCGGGCGGTTTGAAATTTATACACCTGATATAAGTAAAATTATCACTTGATTACTTATGATTAATTTTATAAATTTATTTTAAACTCTAGTTTATTGTTTTTTAATTTTTTTTATTATTATAAGTTTTAAGGAAATTTTTATCATAAAAACGATACTAATTTTTGCAAACTTTGAAAAATTTTTAAAATTAAACGGCAGGGCTGTAATTTTTAGTATGATTTACAAGCCTATGGTGATATCTACCGTCAAAAAAATCATAATAATCGTTGATTTTTTTTTAACTTTTTTACAAGAAAACGGCCCGACCGATCTTTACCAAAATCTAATCAGCACGATTCCCAACCAATATCTTTGGAACGGTTTTCGAATTTTCAAAATCTATTCAGAATTTCGCGCTAAAACGTGAACGAAAAATATTTCACTTTTCTGCGATTTACAAAGAAACGGCCCGGTCGAACGGCACAAAACTCACAAATGCTAGTCCTCATCAAGATACATCGACTGGCTTTTAAATTTTTGAAATCGGTCCAGCCGTGTCGAAGAAAACGTCGATTTACGGCAAAAAATCTATTCACACACACATACTTTTTCCAAATTTGGTCTCATTCGATTCAGAATGCCTTGAAACGTCGAGAAAACATGAAATTAGCGAGTCGGATTTTTTTATGGAAACATAAACTTCTCCTTCGGAAAGTTAAAAAATAACATAACACGCAAATGCATATGTGGACATACAACTATTAGATACATACAACTATTAGATACATACAACTGTTATAGAATAATAGCAAAATAATTCTGATACTATTACTTCTTATGCCGATTGTGTGTTTTGAATATTATTCACAATCAGTTGTATGGCTAATGCGATTGTTGAGTATTTTCTTTTTCATAATAAGTTTTCGATACTAATAATTCGTAAGTGAATACTTTTATCACAAAACAATAATAATTTTATATTTGTTGAGTATTTTTCTTTTTCTTATAATAATTAATAATCTGTAAATAAATACTTTTATCACAAAACAATACTAATTTTATAATTGTTGAATATTTTTCTTTTTGGTATAAATTAGCCGATACTAAATTCATAAATGAACACTTTCGTCACAAAATGATACTCTTTTATAATTGTTGAGTATTTTTCTTTTTGATATAAATTAGCCGATACCAAATTCATAAATGAATACTTTCGTCAAAAAACTATACTATTTTATAATAATTAAGTATTTTGCTTTTTTATGTAAATCGAATTTGAAGTTAGTATCGAAAAATTGTTTTAAACTTCTCAAAATATTGAAAATGATGCTGATTTAACAGCATGAAATACAGGCTATAGAGTTTATCATAATATTGTAATTCTATCTGTAGTGAGTTTTAGATCTTTCTTGCACTTATGCTCGATTTTGATGAAAAGTACTCAATATTCGATACTGAGTAGTATCGATAATTTTGTCACGATTCTTTTTTGGTATCGATATTTTGCCTCGATTCTTTTTCCAGTACTCATTATCGATACTTTGCCTCGATACTTCTAACCAGTGCTGGATTAACTAGGGCGGCACAATTTGGGGGGCGGCAAATTTTTCAGAATGTCAAAATTTTAAAACCGAAAAATTGTCACGGCAAAGTATTTTAAAGATTTATCCTAATCTGTTTTTATAAAATTCCTTGTTAATTTTCTATAAAATATAATGTTATTTGTTTTCCAATCAAACTTATTTTTCGAGGGCGCCACATTGATATTTTTATTAATGTATTATGTTTAAAATAAAAATTATCAAAATGATAAATTTTTTTTGGAGAAATATTGAAGCTTTATTCATTTTTTGTAACTTTTTTAAGGTGAATCTCACATGTAAAACTTTAAAAATTGTTTTTTTGTTTCGTATTTTATTTTCGGTATTAAATAAAACCATGGTGAATTAACATAAATTATTAATTGTTATTACGTTAATTTTCAAAATAAATTTTATAGAATGAAACTAAATCCTAAATTAAAATATCTGACAATTTGGTATGCTTATGTCCATCATATGTCGATCATTTTTGACTACCAATTGGCATTCACTTAACGGAGAAATTATAGTAAGTTATAGTAATTCGAAACAAGGAAATTGTTTCTAAGAAATCTTTACGTTACTAAATCTTCTGAACATTTTGGTATACCTTAGGAAAGATTGATATATGCATGTGTTTTTGCAGTTATAATTTTTTGTCGACGATTTCGAGACGACCCAACCGATTTGAATGATTCAATTCAATTGTTGGAAATATGTGCTGATTAGTTTTTGGTGAGACGGGTTCACCCATTTCGGAATAGGGGGCAAAATGATAAAAAAATGACAATTCATTTTTTTAGAAAGCCCTGTAATCTATCTGATTGAAAAATTTAAAACGTTATTTTATTCGCATTGACTAAATGTTTGCAATGGCAGGGTCAGCGTTTTTCGTGAACCAAAAAAGTGCCATTTGTTGATAAAAAATGATGAATGGACATATGCACATCAAATTATCAGATTTTTTTTATAAAAAAATTACTAAACAGTACAAATTTCGTTTTCGTTTTTAACTTCTCGTGTGGTAGGTTATAATAATCGCCAAAAATCGAAAATATATTTTTTTGCATATCTTTAAGTTTCAAAGATTCCTAAACATTTTAACATACCTTAGAAAAAATGAATATTCGTGTGTGCGTGTGTTTGGATGTAAATAATGAGTATATTAAAACTTCGATGTTTAAATAATATATAACTACTTATTTCAAAATTAAAATTTTTGCTTTAGACCAAAGCATAAACACTGCAATTTTCAATTGATGTTTGAATACTAATTTTTGTCCGCGATTCCGATAGCACGGATCGACCGATTTGAATGATTCAAAAAGCAATTGATCCTACTAATAAGGAGACGTGATGATTAGTTTTTGGCGAGGGCAGGTTCAGCCATTTTAAAGATACGGGTCGAAAAGTGCCAAAAATGAAAATTCGGTTTTTGAGAGAACCATGCGTCCATTTTGGATAAAACATTATATTTACAAGATGAAAAATTAAACGATTTTTGGGAAGGCAGGTTCAGCGGTTTCAAAATCTAGAAAAAAGTTAAGAAATATGCTATTTAGTAGTGAAAAATTATCATGGCACATACGCAATTTTAATAATAAGTACAGATTTTGCTAGCATTGCTTTGCAAAAAACTATATATTTTCAAAAAAGAAACAAAGTTATCGGCTCAAGTTTGCGGGTTAAAACGTGGACAAAATTTTTCACTCTTCTCATAATTACAAATAAACGGTTCAGTCGATCGTCGCACAAAGGGTTACAACGAATGGCTTTAAACTTTTAAAATGTGTCCTGTTTTTTTTTGAGAAAATATCAAAAATTGGCTCATATACATACACACAGCCATACATATGCACACACACATACTTTTTCCAGATTTGGTCTCATTCGATTCAGAATGGCTTGAAACGTCGAGAAAACATAAAATTAGCAACTTCGATTTATGGGCGAATACATAAACTTCTCTTTCGAGAAGTATAATAATAAGTCAACCCTATTAGATAAATTTTAATAATGAAGTAATCAAATATGAATGGATAAAAGGAGAAGATTCAGGACGTAAAGTTTTGATTGCTATTTGCACTTTTGGCTTCGTATCTTCGAAACGGCCGAATTAATCTTAACCGAAAACTAATCAAAACGTCTTCGTATCAATAGAAATTGAGCCTACATATACCTACATACACACATATTTTTAAGGTATGTCAAAATGCCCAGAAAGCCTTAAAATGTGAAAATGAGAAAAGAATCATAAATTCATAGGTTCTTTTGCGTAGCCGACGGAAAGTCAAAAACAATATATCTAAATAATTTAAAATAAATTGTTTAATTAAAAAAGTAAAATTTTGTCTATTGAAAAGGGCACCTGATCTAATAGGGCCTAGAGCGCCCTAGAGCCCCTAAGAAAGTTTAATCCGCCACTGCTTCTAACACTATATGTGTGAAGGCATGGAAGCGTTCTTAGTGGTCATTTTGAGCACTACTGGAGGCTAATAAAACCGAAATAGTGAACAAATACTTGTTTAATATTATTTTATTGCAAATTTAAATAATTTAAATAAAAATGAGACACTAAATTTGTTATGTAGTAGATTGTAAAAACAACAGTAGGAAAATCGAGTGTAAATTTTATAAATTTCCTATAGCTACGTGACGAGTGGATAGCTCCTGTTAAAAGGCTAAACTAAGTATCATAACATCATTGTTAAAAAAAACAATTTCGAGTATCATAGATTGTTTAAAAATTGTTGTGTTTAGCAAAAAGAAAATTTAGAAGTCAATAAATTGTTATATTATCAAAATTTAATGATTAAAAGAAAAAAAATACAAACAATTCAATTAAGACATGACTAAATAATTCAAAAATACAAATGTATTATAATTATTTGATTACATATATATTAATTACATATAATTATAGATTAATTTTAATTAAATGATTAAAAGAACTAGTGGGTTGCATGGAATCGTGCCTTAAGGCAAATTGCTGGAACTTCACGTACCGTACTTAAATATCTTGGTACGGAACCCAAAAAAAATACCCAAAATTTGTACACATTATTAAAATCTTTATAAAATATCTGACAATTTGATGTACATATGTTCAATAAACATTTTTGACCGCCAAATGACATTTTTTTAATTTATTTTTATTGACCGCTGGACCTGCCTTCTCAAAAATGTAATCAGTTCTTCTTCTTGTACGGAACCCAATAAAAATTACACAAAATATGTATATATTATCTAAATCTCTATAAAATATCTGATAATCTGATGTATATATCTCCAATAAACATTTTTGACCGCCAAATGACATTTTTTTAACTTATTCTCATTGAGAGTCCATAAATACTGGAAATGCCTTTCCAAAAATTTAATCAGTTCTTCATCTTATCATTGCAAGTAAAAGGTTTTTCGAATCATTCAAATGGAGCACTCTGCTCTCTCAGAAACTAAACTACCGTTTTTGGCACTTTTTAACTCATATCTTTCGGAACGGCTGGACCTGCCTTCGCCAAAAACTAATCAGCACGTCTCCTTATCAATACGATTCGAATGTTTCTTGAATTATTCAAATCGGTTGATCGGTGTTCCCGAAATCGTCGACGAAAATTTGTATCCATCCGCACACACACACACACTTACATCCATTTTTTTTAAAGGTGTGCCAAAATGTTCGGAACCTTTAAAACGAAAAGATATATACAAATTTTCATTTTTCAAGTTATCAAAGAGCGGGTTTTATTTTATTTTGCCAACAAAAAATTAATGCAATGCTGAAATAATAAAAAAATATATATTTTTAGTGTTGATGAATCACGATGGGTATTTGTAGTGACCTTTTCATTGAATGTAAAAATTTCGAAGTGGAGTTGAGTCCTAGACACTTTTCAACAATATTTCCTTCAATTTACAATTCTCGAAAAGTTAATGATGTTTTTTTTCTGTTGTGTATATGTGTGTATATGTGTATGTATATATATGTATATATGCGTAGGTTTATATGAGTGTACTTAGATATTTTTGCCTATATTTTTTAATTATTTATTTAATTCTAGTCTCTACTACCTTTCCTATCTTTTATATTTGGTTTGTTGTTAAGTGTTGCTGTTTGTTAATTTTTCTCTTATTGTATAGTTACTTTACGAATCCACATATATTATAATTACATAGATATACTAATTTTCATACTGTTTTTAGATCCACTGATGATGACATTAAATTGAATGTCGAAACGTTTGGAAATAAAGATTATTTTATAAATCTTTGGCTTTTCTTTGTTTGATGTATCGCCCTCAAGAACTCACTCATATATATATATATATATATATATATATATATATATATATATATATATATATATTAACAACGATACAATATGTTCAGATGATGTACAGTGTTTTATCGAGTGACAATGTTATAAATAGTAAAGTTAATTTGCTTTTGTTACTGTTATTCGACTATAATTTACTTGATATATATCAAATGTAATGTAGGTTTTCCAATAACTGTTCTCGATGATGAAATAAATATTTCATGGTGGATAATAAATATATTAAAGACGAATAAAATATGTTCAGATGCTGTACAATGTTTTATCGAGTGATGATGTTATAAATAGGAAAGTTTATTTGCTTTTGTTATTGTTATTGTCAATATTTATGACACTTTTGTGTTTTATAAATAATCATATTTTTAATGCAGTTATATATTTGTATCATTGTTTATATTTAATAAATGAATTTCCACAAAAACATTCTTAATAAATTTACGTATATGTTCATTCCGGAAATAAATAAATAAATAAATAAATTTCAGGTGTTTTATTGTTAAATAAATGACCTTGATTCATGCGTTATATTATTTCAACTTCAAATCTTCAAATATTTGTGTAATATTTCAACATCAGTTATAAGTTTCAGAATAATTCAATAATTAATAATTCTAAATGTTCACCAGCTCTCTGTCTAATGGTATATTACCTACCAACATTCAACAATTTGTAGGCAACATTGGTTCCAAATTGCCAAATATAGACCAATATAGACCAATGTTGGTTCCAAATGGCCAGATATAGACCAATATAGACCAATGTTGGTTTACCTATATGGCCTCAATATAAAAAATGTTCAATTTTTATGACCAGCCGATATTGGTTTCAAATTTGACCAATGTAGATTGTATATTGCTTGTAGATTCAGCCCATATTAATTTCTACATGGGATAATTTTAATATATAAATAAATATAAATATATACACCTAAGTCTGTTTTTACACGGTAGATTGGTTCCAGAAGAAGCCGTGTAAAAAAGAAAACCGTGTAAAAAAAGACATTGATCTTATACAAAAATGGGTGATTTGTTCCTAATCTCTAAAACCTATTAAAATTAGTGAAAAACAAGAATTTTTAAGAACAAGAATTCATGTTTATTTTAATAATAATTCCCCTAAATTAGTGCTATTCACATTTGCTTTGACCAGTAAAAATTGTTTGTACGCGCTAAAGGGGAATTGACTTAAATATTTAAGCTAGTGTTCGCAAACTATCGACACTATCGATGGTTTCAGACTTTTTTTTTCATAATTACTTTTTTGTGATATGAACATACTTCGCAAAAATTAAATTTGACAAAGAAAATTTAAGTACATAAAATTTCATATCGTGCTAAATGGAATAAAATCGTGTAAAAAAATTAAAAATATTCAATTTTCAAACCGTGTTATATCAAAACCGTGTACAAAAAGACCGTGTAAAAACAGACTTAGGTGTATATATATATATGTATATATATATATATATACATATACATATACATATGAGTAAGTTCTTCAAGGGCATACATCAAATAAAAGGCAAAGATTTAGAAGTTAATCTTTAATTTTTTTCCAAACGTTTCGACATAGGATTTTATGTCATCATCAGTGGATCTACAGAATGAACATTGAAAAATTAATATAAACTAGGAAAAAATGACAGAAATTGGAAAAAGAACTATAGATATAAGTAATAAAATTATAACAATAACAATTATACTTAACAGAAAGATAAACAAGAGAAATGAAAAGTAAAAAGAAATATATATAAACATACAAGAGTGTAATATATATACATAAATATACACACAAACAAACACACATATATATATATATGATATACATGTACAACCACGTACACATATACATATATACATGCAACTAATACGTATATATCGATATATACATACGGACATGCACAAATGTATATATATATATATATGCACATACATACACATACACACACACACATATATATATATATATATATATATATATATATACGAGTATATTATTGTCTATATTCTTTATAATTAATTATTTTGTCAGGAATCTGTAATTTAAAATAACAACACGGTGCAGTATTCTTTAACTTTTTATTATAATATCTCACCAGTTCGTCTCTACGCTTTCACTCTGTATTACACTCTGTTCATACAGTCACTCATGCCAACTGCACACACACGCTTAAGTCTTACCAACATCAACATTACCAACCGCACGGGACTGTCATGGTCCGCGCCATATTCAAACATGCATTCAAACATTCACACAATATATTTCGCTAACATTTCGGCCAAACCTGACCCCACAATCGCCCTCGATTGACTAACAAAATCTACTTAGCGAAATATACAAATTTACAAAACATTACATTATTACAAGTTATTACCTTACCACATTACAACAATATTTCATTCATTTATTATTGTCCTTACACTTACTGTCTCTAATCACTTATATTACCTTACTGGCTTTAATTCACTAATTGTCCTTACGCGCTCATAGTCATTCTCCACTATTAATTAACTGTTATAGTTCACTTTCACAAATTGTCATTATTCACTTTAACAAATTGTCATCAACACTCACTCCAACGCTTCACCTAAATTTCTTAAAGTTTCTTTTTACGCTTACTAAAATAACTGATTAATCCTAAAAATAATCGTAACTGTCTAAACGTCTTTGGAACTGGATAATTCATCACTACACTAGGTCTAATACCATCCTTATCCACATAACACCTTAAATAGACCAAAACAAAACTACACTTTCGAATTTTTAACTTTAATTTATTTACACTCAATGCCTTCATATACTTAATCACCTCCTTGCTTGATGTACTTTGGCAAGCAAACAACTTCACAAACTTCGACTTTCTCGATAACATTCTGGTTGTCACTCCACTGAACCAGTAACTCGTCTTTAATCCATTTACTGTACGATCTACTCCAGCATGCCCCAACTGCTCATGTTCAATCCTAATTGCATTATCCACATTTTGCTCTAGCTCACATCTTATGGCTTTTAACTCCTCGACTGGGTTTTGCTTCAGATCCAACACTCGCTCAAATGAGTTTTCCTTTTCTACCAATATTTTATGACATCGACTGAGTTTATCGACATGTTGCATCCTAGCTGCACTCCGATGTTCCAACTCATGGTCGTAATTCTCTTCAATCCTTTGCTGCGACTCCACTTCTAAAATGGTTCCTACATCAATCTCAACCTCCTTATCAATATTTTTGTCACTAATGTCAATCACCAATATATTATTATCATTCTCTTTTTGCTCACTAGTCACCTTTTTTTCTATGTCAGTATTTAAATCTCCATGATTGCGCAACATCGTCGTACTGTCGGGCACCTGTTGCGCAGGCTGCACCAAACTAACGGCCCGTTCCGCTGGCGTTAGCTCGTTCATAACGCTCAATAGCGTACCCAAATCCTGGAAACGATTCATCTTTGCCTGGGCCTGAAGTAGCGAGTTGTCAAACCCATCGATCATGTATGCCAACATATCGTCTTCGGTAACATCCGCCCTGTTGCCCAGCGCCGTCTTATCCTGGAAGTAGGAGCTAAAGGGTTCCTGCCTACGCCATCTTCGGGCCTCGAACTTTCTCATCCTCGTTATGCGATCTTCGCTGTTCTGAAAGAAAGCTGTCATCGCCCTCTTAATTTCGTCGTAGGTATAAGTGGCGTATTCTGCTTTACTAAAAAACGACGACTTAGCAGCTCCTGTCAATTTGGATATCATTAATACCGCCATCTTCCTTTTGGTCACGTCGTACGTATCGCGTACGGCTTCAATACGCTCAAAAAACGAATTCACACATTGTTCCGCCGAACCTCCAAATTCTGGCAGCATCGCCAACAATTCACTACTCGTTATATCCTCCACTTTATCACTATTTGTAGATCTGATTAAATTTATAAGATCTGTCAATGAAAGCAGCCTCAGAGCTTCCGACGCCATGATTTCTTTATGAACTCTTGTAGCCATTTTATTTTTAATCTTTAAATTTCTCCACAATCCTGTATTTCTCCACACAACTGTTACTGCACCTTAACTAAATAATATCGCTAGCACGCCTTGCTTGCCATATTTTTACTATACTGTTCACCTTAGTCAGCCACGTGCTAAACTAACTTTTATACTTTTCGCCGAAACAAACACAAAACACCACAAAGAAAAACACCACACTTGGTCTGATAGCGTCGCACACCTGCTTACTATCACAACCCTCGTAATTATTAATCCACCTGATTAATAATATACGCACTTGTAATTATTGGAATCGCCTATTCCAATAACAACCTTAACTAAAAATCACACACTTGGTCTGATAGCGTCGCACACCTGCTAAATATCACAACACTCGTAATTATTAATCCACCTAATTAATAATACACGCACTTGTAATTATTGGAATCACCTATTCCAATAACAACTTTAACTAAAAATCACACACTAATTATCTCAGTAATTATCGGTAATTATCCCAGTAATTATCACAGTAAAATCCCGGTAATTATCCCACTTCTGAAACTATTTTCTATATTCTTTATAATTAATTATTTTGTCAGGAATCTGTAATTTAAAATAACAACACGGTGCAGTATTCTTTAACTTTTTATTATAATTTCTCACCAGTTCGTCTCTACGCTTTCACTCTGTATTACACTCTGTTCGTACAGTCACTCATGCCAACTGCACACACACGCTTAAGTCTTACCAACATCAACATTACCAACCGCAAAGGACTGTCATGGTCCGCGCCATATTCAAACATGCATTCAAACATTCACACAATATATTTCGCTAACAATATGGCGCAATATATATATATATATATATATATATATATTTATTATATATATATATATATATATATATATATATATATACATACCTATACAATACAGACATACACATATATAGACAACGAAGCTAACTTACATAAATATGGTCTTACATCAGTAGTATATTACATCAGCGTATGGCACATAATTTTTGCACTATCATATATACACTAACTTGTTTTTTTGTTTTTGTTGAACAGAGCATAGCAAACTATTTGTGAAATATATAATATATTTTTTTGCACGGAGAACATAGTTTATGTGACCAAGCCCGAGGCTGTATTAACACATGTGTTTAAAAATTATTTGAAGGGACCGTATGAAGGAATAGTTGGCGGGTTTTTTACAATCAGTGTTTCGAAGTATGAGTGAAGAGGCTAAGAATCAAAGTTCGGAATCGGACCGCGTAAGGGTAGGTTTACAGGTTCGGAATTACAGTGGTTAAGAGGCAACAAATTTGGAAATATTATTAAGTATCACCTGATAATTTTCACAGAGTAAGGAGGCATCATGACGTTTATTAATGCAAGATCTGTTGATACTAATTAGGCAGGTCTCAGCAAACCTTCTCTGAATAATGTTTCGTTTGTGATAAAGTATACTAGCGTTGTAAAAGTTAAAAGAATGTTTAAAATTTTTTATATGTTCTGTTATCATGGTTTGATTTTGTCGAGGATTTTTTGAGTTATTGTCATGTTGCTTTAGTCGTTTTATTAAATTCTGTCCAGTTTCACCTATGTAAATGGAATCACAATTATTGCATTTTAATTTATAGACAATATTAGATGTGCGTTCTAAACTAGTGGGTGATTTGAGGTTGGAAAAAAGAGAGCTAAGGGTTAAGTCTATGTTACAAATTAATCTTAAGTCGACCTTGTGAAACATTTTTTTCCAAATGGGAAAGAGTTCTTTATTAAACGGGAGACAAACATTGCCAATAATGTTATTGTCTTTGGAGATTTTAGTTGAAGAAGAAGAGATATTATTGTTATTATTGAGAAATTTGTGTCTATTGTTTGTGACAGAGTTTATGAGATTAGAAGGATAAGAGTTATTGATAAGTATTGTGTGGATCAACGATAGATTAGCAGACCAAAATTGTTTGTCCGAGAGAAGTATGGCGTGGTCAACTAAATTAATTATAGTACCTATTTTCATGCTAGATGGGTGATAGGAATGAAAATTTAAATACCTACCCGACCAAGTAGATTTTTGGTATTAATTTGTGATGATACGGTTATCTAAGGTTTTTATAATTTTGACGTCAAGAAAGCTAATGGAATTGTTCTGTTCTTTTTCGAAAGTGAAGGAGAGATGTTCATTGAAAGAGTTGAAATTGTGGAGTAAAAGTTCAAAGTTTTTAACCGGCACACAAGTAAAAATGTCATCTACGTACCTGTAATAAAATTGAAGATCTAATTTGCAAGAATTAAACACTTTGGTCTCTAAATATTGTAAAGATAACTCAGCGAGTGCTGGAGACATAGAAGAACCCTATACAATATATATTCAAACCGTTTCTTACAAATATAGCTATCCCTTCTCCCCCTTTTTTTTCTCTGCAGTTGTGGATTTCCGTAAATTTTTTTAGTTTATAATATTCTGATTTATCTTTATATAACCATGTTTCTGTTAGTATGAGTTTGTGGCAATTTTTATTTTCTGTTGTTAATATTTCTAATTCCTCTATTTTATTTCTAAGACTCCTAATATTTATATATGTTATTTCTATATCCTTATCATTCTTATTTCTATAGTTATTTGTCTTTTTCAGATTGTCTGATGTATTTGGTTCTTCTAGTTTATTGTTAGTTTTATTTGGGCTTCTAGTATTTATGTAATTGACTTCTATCGATTTGTTTATTTTTTCTTGTACAGTCATGTTTTTATAATTTATTTTTGTTTTTATTGATTTGCTTCTAGTTTTGCATCATAATTAATTTTTTGCCTAATTTGACTTACTTTATATTTGTAGCACGGGCAGTTATAACTGCTCGTACTATGCTGCGTGTTGTAATTTGTTTTATACTTGTTGTTGGCATCCAAACAGTTTATGCACTTGCTTTCCTCAGCTTGACATTCTCTCGTGTAGTGATTTCCAGTACTCGAACCACAGTATATCCTGTTTGTGCAGTTCACTGCTAGGTGGCCGTAGGCTTGACATTTATAACAATTTTTCATGTTGAAATCTTCGACTATGTGGGCATCTTTCCATCCTATGTTAATGTTTCCTTGAATTAATTTTTTGGCTCCTTTTTGTTTGTCTGGTATAAATTTGCCTTATTTGATCGTTTTCATTTATCATATGGTTGTACTCGATTAGCTTTTGCAATATTTCATCTCCATCTTTGTATTTTTTTGGAAGATTTGTAATTATTAGCCTTGGGTTTTTTTGCTTGGTTATGTAGATTTCGTAATCCTTTCCAATTACCTTATTCATGTATGCGTCCAGTTTTTTTGTCCCTTCTAGCGTTGTTGCCTTGATTAGTAATCCTCCCTTTTTAATTTTATTTACTGATTTAACTTTTATATCTACTTTCTTCGGGTTTATTTTCGTTTCTAGTTCTTTTTTTGTGTCTAGACTATTTTGATTTTTCTTTGGTTTCACTATTATTCCCGGCATATTAGTTGCCTCAACATAAGAGGGTTTATTTTACGTATATTCATCTTGCTTTTCACTATCACTTTTACAAATCATTGCAAAACTTTCTTCCTTTTTCTTAATACTACTTAAATCGTCTTTAATTTTTTGTAATTCATTCATTATTGTTGAAATGTCATTTTCGCGAGCGTTTCTAACCTCACTTTCCGCGTCGCATATTTCACACACCCATTTTATATAGCACACTTTTTATGAAACCATGTTTTGCATTTTCCGTCACATCCCACTATTTTATCACCATTAAATTCGATTTTACATTTTTACAACTAACCGCGTCGTCCGTGTCGCCCGCCATCTTTGAAATATTTTAGTGTCAAAGCATTAGTTGCATAATTTTATATTCATTAGTATTTATACAATATTTTCTAGATTATATTATTATTTTATTTAGATTATTTAAATTAAAAACCTGAATTTGGAATCAATCAAAAGGGGCATTTTGTCGAATAACAAACCACAACTTTAATAAGAAGATTCAGTTGATAATATAGCTTTGGAACACACACGTGCAAAAATGTCAATGCACAAAATTACAAATTCTCTGGAAATTTTTTTTTTGAAAATTGATAATAATGCTCGCATTCAATTCAATGTATGAATAGTTCCGGTACAAGAACAAGTATAGCTGAAAAATGATTCACTGGTGTCCTACAATTTTGAAGGAATTCCCTCCAAACGATATGTCAAAATCCATGCATTTTAGACACAGTCAGGTATGGTTCATGTTTCATTAAATCACTCTACAAATTGAAAAAGATGAAAAACTTCAGCAATCATTGGATAATGCAATGTAGAATATAATTCACTAAAGGTTACTATCCACTAATTTTGAAGAATAAACTGGAATAATTTTCTATGAATTTATCAAAGAATGGATAGTAATATATGAAGAATCTGGGTTAATAAAGTCCACCACCAATATCCCAAAAACCAGTAAAGTTTAGCATCGTTCAACAACAATATTTGAAAGTAGAGGGAAAAAGATGTATTACCAGCTATAACCTTGATACTTATGACTTTGCTATCGGAAGATAAACGGTAATCTTTGAAAATCCGTAACGAAAGTATTTCCTTTTGTTGTTAGTTTTTTGGGTTGTAAGCACTGTGAGGTAGTTCACGAGACCTTATTTTAAATTGTAACTATACGCTATTTAATTGTCTCATAAAATGTAATGCTGATTTTGATTGGGATTCAACAGTCTTCTTTATATAACCACTTTAAAAACTTACATCTGTGTGGGGCAAAAATGACCAACTGAACATTGACTATGGCTAAAGACTAAAAAAAGACTTGGATTGAATTATACCATATTTTTATAGAAAGTGTATAAAATTTCCAGTTTGATTGTAATAACAAAATATGGACAAACGAATATTGTTATTATGAATTACATAATTCATTATTATACAAGTAGACTTTGGGGTTTATTGTGTTTATAATACCTCATTGTCTTCACCATTCAAACAACACATCCTTACACTCCTTAAATAAAGTATTCTTTTTTTAAACTCTAGAAATTGTTTAGAAATACCATACCTAACAAAACAACGTTTGCCGGGTCAGGTAGTATATATACGTTAAAGAAGTTAATTTTGATGTTGAAAAATATGAGTAAGTTCTTCAAAGGCGATACATCAAATAAAAGGCAAAGATTTAGAAGTTAATCTTTAATTTTTCCAAAAGTTTCTACATCGGATTTTATGTCATCATCAGTGAATCTACAGAATGAATATTGAGAAATTAATGTAAACTAGAATTAAAATTACAGAAATTGAAAAAAGAACTATAGATACAAATATTATAATTATAACAACAACAACAATAAATTATAAATATAAATATAAATATAAATATGAATATGAATATGAATATGAATATGAATATGAATATGAATATGAATATGAATATGAATATGAATATGAATATGAATATGAATATGAATATGAATATGAATATGAATATGAATATGAATATGAATATGAATATGAATATGAATATGAATATGAATATGAATATGAATATGAATATGAATATGAATATGAATATGAATATGAATATGAATATGAATATGAATATGAATATGAATATGAATATGAATATGAATATGAATATGAATATGAATGAATATAGAATATGATATGAATATGATATGAATAGGATATGGATATGAATATGGAATATGGATATGAATATGAATATGAATATGAAATATGAATATGGATATGGATATGGATATGGATATGGATATGAATATGAATATGAATATGAATATGAATATGAATATGAATATGAATATGAATATGAATATGAATATGAATATGAATATGAATAGAATATGAATATGAATAGAATATGAATATGAATATGAATATGAATATGAATATGAATATGAATATGAATATGAATATGAATATGAATATGAATATGAATATGAATATGATATGAATATGAATATGAATAGAATATGAATATGAATATGAATATGAATATGAATATGAATATGAATAATGAATATGATATGATATGAATATGAATATGAATATGAAATATGAATATGAATATGAATAGGAATATGAATATGAAATATGAATTGAATATGATATGAATATGAATATGAATATGAATAGAAATATAAATATAAATATAAATATAAATATAATATAAATATAAATTAAATATAAATATAAATATAAATAATAAATATAAATATAATATAAATATAAATATAAATATAAATATAAATATAAATATAAATATAAATATAAATATAAATATAAATATAAATATAAATATAAATATAAATCTTATATATAAAATTCTTCTGTAACAATGTAAGTTTCATTAATCCTCCTAAACTATAATTCGGATTTTCATGAATCTTCCTGAAGTTTGTTCTGGAAATTTTCTAGAATGTTTTGATTCATAGAAATATAGTTAGATTGTAGAAATAAATGGAAAAAATTGCAAAAAGCCGCTTATCATTGTTTGACCTTTAAAATATTTAAGGCATGGTTTGACATTAAAAACAAATGACAACTGTCATTTGCCAAACATTTCTATTCACTTATAGGCTAAGGCAATACTAAAATATAATAAATTCATGATTAAAAATAAAGAAAATGTAATGTCTACATTAATATTGTCGAAAAGCAGCTGAGATGTGCCCTAATTAAATAAATAAAAGATGCCAATAATATAACATGCGCCTGACAGTCTGCGCATGCGACTGACGCGCACGGCGAATCGTGTTCTCAACGTGCGCGTGGTTTGCTTTTGCTTGCAATAATTTTGTCTGCGCACTTTGCAAACAGATTCGCCGTACGAATTCTTGCAAAGGAGACGAGCCATAAGTGATTGCGCTCAAAAATATTCCATTTGCGGTCGTTTTGCCTTACTATACTAAGTCACAATACAAAAAAAAATTACTTATTCAAAAAATTATTTAGAAGTTTCATTGTATCAAAAATTCATATGGTTGGCATTTTGTACGGAATATTTACTCAATGGAGCGCTTTGGGTCTGAACTTTTTTTTTACTATTTTCCAATTCGTTTGGAATTTTGGAATTAGGCTCATCTTACTCTCAAGTTCAAAAGTGAAAACAATTTAGACTCCTTTGCACTACCCGGGGGGATGCCATTTCTTTTCAGTGGTGTAATAACGTTGGGTGTGGATAAAAGAACTAATTATAAGAAAAAATGTTTAATAATGTTTTTCAAAAACGCAAATACTTTTAAAGTTACTGGCTACTGAAAATTTGTTTCTTTTTTGCGTTTTTCATCGTTTTTTGCTAATATCTTCAAAAATATACATTTTAACGAAAATTATGTAGTGAACAAAATTATATCAATAAAAAATCTAATAAATCGCTTTTTTACAGTGTTCTAGGAACAATATTAAGTTAATTACTTCTGCGTGTAAAATGAGTGAGCTATCATGCAATTAAAAGACGCATACAATGTTTTTTTTTCATTTCAGTTTATGAGTGCCATTTCCACCAAAATTAAAAATAATCGTTTTCCATCTAGAATTAACTTGGTTTGAGAGATCTTGATGGATTCTAGAAAATACCATAACATTAGTACAAACGATTTTCAAAAAACTCATGATTTCATAAAAAAATCCATTAAAAAAAAACAATTTCTCATTATAATATCTCTGAAAGAATACGTATAAAAGTATATATATATATATATATGAAAATTCAAGGTATTTTTCAGACTAATTATTGCTTTTTATTATTTTTTGTTACACAAACATTGATAGAGTTCTAATTGTTTAAAGAGTGCGCGGCTGTCCAACCGGAGTATCTTCCGAGCCCTTTAACCCTTCGCCGTTTCAAAATAAGAGAAGTTACGATAAAATTTATGATAGAAAAAGTTGTAGCTCATTTAATCACCTTTAAAATAGTATATTACAAGTTATGATAAAATCAGAAGTAAAAGAGTTTTAATCCAATTAATGCGGGGGGTGGTGACAAAATGCAAATTGTTTTCACTTCTGAACTTTAGATTAAGATTAGCTGGGCATGCGCTTTTTTCCTCTCCATTTACTGCAATAATTTTGTTGATAGTAGGTTGAATAGAGCACATGTGAACAAAATTTGACAAATTAATACACTTCAAATATGAACTTAAGTAATAATGTATATTGAATTATTAGTGTGAAAAATGCAATTTAGATATTAAAATACTAAAAGCCAGTTAAAATATGGTACGAAATTATAAAAATTGTAGGCAGCATTATTGAAGCAATTTTTTTGGGTAAAAAAATCCAAGGTGATATTGTACCTTGACCGCATGCTATATATTAATTCTTTCTGAATTGTTATACTTTTTAAAAGATTTCAATTTTCAACACGTGTTATCTATGCTATGACAAATACATGGTGATAAATTTGGAAAATCAATGTTTTAGCCGTGAGATAAACAAAAAATCATTCATTTAAAAATCCACATCTACAGGTATGTCTAAAAATATTTTAACCTTAAATTCAATAAAATAAATTGAGCTATTGGAAATAAATTTGTTCTATAAATCGAAGTGTATCATTTTAATATATAATTTTATTGAACATATTTTAATATTTGTTAAAGGGATAATTAAAGTGTTAACTGTGGGATTAAGAATAATCATTTTATTTGAAACAGTACTACATTTAACATCACTC
>NW_020537646.1:56860261-56912712 GCF_003426905.1 Ctenocephalides felis | reverse complement strand
ATATATATATATATATATATAGTGAGTTCTTGAGGCGATACATCAAACAAAGAAAGCCAAAGATTTATAAAATAATCTTCATTTCCAAACGTTTCGACATTCAATTTAATGTCATCATCAGTGGATCTAAAAACAGTATGAAAATTAGCATATCTAGGTAATTATAATATATGTGGATTGGTAAAGTAACTATACAATAAGAGAAAATTAACAAATAGCAACACTTAACAACAAATCAAATATAAAAGATAGGAAAGGTAGTATAGACTAGAATTAAATAAATAATTAAAAAGTATAGGCAAAAATATTTAAGTACACTCATATAAACTTACGCATATATACATATATGTACGTACACATATACACACATATACATATACATATATATACATATATATATATATATATACATGCATATATCCATATACACACACATACAAACATATAATACACATATACATATACAGATACAACAATATATACCTATATATGTACACATATACATGTACGACTATACACATATGAATATACGTATATACATATATGCAACGTGCATGCATATTCACAACGACGTACATGTACATGTATGAACCATACATATACTCATACCTATCTATGTAACTATAGCTATACACGTATACACATACATATACGCATAAACATGTATATACACTATATACACACATATATATATACATATATATACATACATATATATATATACACACAATACATATATATATACATATGTACATAAATGCTCACAATATATATATATATATATATATATACATATATATATATATATATACACATATATATATATATATATACATATACATATATATATATTATATATATATATACACATACATACATGCATATATACGTATATATAATTACATGTATACACATATAAATATGCACATACATACAAACATACATGTAAATAAGCAATGTACATATATATACATACATACATACAAATACATATATATATATATATATATATATATATATATATAAACATACAATATATGTAAACTCGTATATATGTAAAGCAAACAAATTATTTATGAAGATGGATAATACATATAAAATACAAGTGGACTTACATTACGTTGGTTAGTTACATATAGAGAAGTGTACACAGCACTAGAGATTTGGCACTAACATTTATACAACTAACTTGTCAGCACTATGCATTTTTTTATATAATTTTTTTGTATGATGTAAACAGAAAAATGATAGTTTTATTGAACAAAAATGTAAGTAGAATTATGTAATTTCTGCCACGACTTCTGTACTTTGCTAGTACCGAGGCATGTATAAAAGTCACCACATGTTTTGAGAGATTTTTAAGGGTCATTCCAGGATTGTTATGGGCGGGTAGGTAGAAAATAGTCGGAAGTTGAAACTAGTAATGTTAGGCTAGGTTTGTATGGTTAGAATTAGGAGAAAAAAAATGGAAATATTATTTAGTATTACTAAGTAGTTATACTAATAACTCAAAATCTAAAATAAAAATTTTTTAAGGTTTATTCAAAATTTGCTATGTATGAGTAGGTAAAGCTCGGGTATCAAGGCCGAAGTTAACTAGGAAGTGTTGGCAAGGTTAGTAAGGTCAATTAGTTTTGTTCAGAGGAGATAAATTTGGAAACATTATTTAGTATTACTTGGTAGTTATCGCAGAGTAAGGAGGAATCCGATCTTTTGTTCACCACGTGGTCACATATTGATATGAAACAAGATTCTGCAAAACGTCTCTGAATGGTGTTCCGTTCATGGTAGAGAATACTGGCATTATAAAAGTTAAAGGAGTGTTTGAAATTTTTTATGTGTTCTGTTATCATAGTTTGGTTTTGGTTGGGGTTTTTCGAATTATTGTCGTGTTGTTTGAGTCTTTTTATTAAATTTTGTCCGGTTTCACCTATGTAAGTAGAAGGGCAATCATTGCAATTTATTTTGTAAACAATGTTGGAAGTACGTTCTATACTAGTGGGAGATTTCAGGTTTGTGTAGAGGGATTTAAGAGTTAGATCTATGTTGCAAGTTAGTCTGATGTCTACCTTATGAAAAGTTTTTTCCACACTGGAAAAAGTTCTTTTACGTAAGGTAAACAAACGTTGCCTATATAGTTATTGTCTTTAGAATTTTTTTCTGGGGAAAAAGAAGAATGCATACTGTTGAGGGTTTTAAGTCTGTTGGAGGTGACGGAGTTGATGAGGTGCGGTGGATATGAGTTGTTAATTAAAGTTGTGCGGATGAGGGATAAGTTAGAGGGCCAAAATTGTTTGTCTGAGAGTAGGATGGCATGGTCGACTAAATTAATAATAGTGCCTATCTTCATGCTAGAAGGGTGGTAAGAATGATAATTTAAATACCTACCCGACCAAGTAGGTTTTTGGAACCAATTGGTGATAATTCGATTGTCTGCGGTTTTTATAATTTTTACGTCTAAAAAGCTGATAGAATTTTCTTGTTCTTTTTCAAACGTAAAGGAGAGATGCTCATTAAATGAGTTAAAACTATGAAGTAAGAGTTCGAAATTTTTAACAGGAACACAAGTTCGAACAAAAATTTCGAACTCTTACTTCATAGTTTTAACTCATTTAATGAGCATCTCTCCTTTACGTTTGAAAAAGAACAAGAAAATTCTATCAGCTTTTTAGACGTAAAAATTATAAAAACCGCAGACAATCGAATTATCACCAATTGGTTCCAAAAACCTACTTGGTCGGGTAGGTATTTAAATTATCATTCTTACCACCCTTCTAGCATGAAGATAGGCACTATTATTAATTTAGTCGACCATGCCATCCTACTCTCAGACAAACAATTTTGGCCCTCTAACTTATCCCTCATCCGCACAACTTTAATTAACAACTCATATCCACCGCACCTCATCAACTCCGTCACCTCCAACAGACTTAAAACCCTCAACAGTATGCATTCTTCTTTTTCCCCAGAAAAAAATTCTAAAGACAATAACTATATAGGCAACGTTTGTTTACCTTACGTAAAAGAACTTTTTCCAGTGTGGAAAAAACTTTTTCATAAGGTAGACATCAGACTAACCTGCAACATAGATCTAACTCTTAAATCCCTCTACACAAACCTGAAATCTCCCACTAGTATAGAACGTACTTCCAACATTGTTTACAAAATAAATTGCAATGATTGCCCTTCTACTTACATAGGTGAAACCGGACAAAATTTAATAAAAAGACTCAAACAACACGACAATAATTCGAAAAACCCCAACCAAAACCAAACTATGATAACAGAACACATAAAAAATTTCAAACACTCCTTTAACTTTTATAATGCCAGTATTCTCTACCATGAACGGAACACCATTCAGAGACGTTTTGCAGAATCTTGTTTCATATCAATATGTGACCACGTGGTGAACAAAAGATCGGATTCCTCCTTACTCTGCGATAACTACCAAGTAATACTAAATAATGTTTCCAAATTTATCTCCTCTGAACAAAACTAATTGACCTTACTAACCTTGCCAACACTTCCTAGTTTAACTTCGGCCTTGATACCCGAGCTTTACCTACTCATACATAGCAAATTTTGAATAAACCTTAAAAAATTTTTATTTTAGATTTTTGAGTTATTAGTATAACTACTTAGTAATACTAAATAATATTTCCATTTTTTTTCTCCTAATTCTAACCATACAAACCTAGCCTAACATTACTAGTTTCAACTTCCGACTATTTTCTACCTACCCGCCCATAACAATCCTGGAATGACCCTTAAAAATCTCTCAAAACATGTGGTGACTTTTATACATGCCTCGGTACTAGCAAAGTACAGAAGTCGTGGCAGAAATTACATAATTCTACTTACATTTTTGTTCAATAAAACTATCATTTTTCTGTTTACATCATACAAAAAAATTATATAAAAAAATGCATAGTGCTGACAAGTTAGTTGTATAAATGTTAGTGCCAAATCTCTAGTGCTGTGTACACTTCTCTATATGTAACTAACCAACGTAATGTAAGTCCACTTGTATTTTATATGTATTATCCATCTTCATAAATAATTTGTTTGCTTTACATATATACGAGTTTACATATATTGTATGTTTATATATATATATATATATATATATATATATATATATATGTATTTGTATGTATGTATGTATATATATGTACATTGCTTATTTACATGTATGTTTGTATGTATGTGCATATTTATATGTGTATACATGTAATTATATATACGTATATATGCATGTATGTATGTGTATATATATATATGTATATATATATGTATATGTATATATATATATATATGTATATGTGTATATATATATATATATATGTATATATATATATATATATATTTGTGAGCATTTATGTACATATGTATATATATATGTATTGTGTGTATATATATATATGTATGTATATATATGTATATATATATGTGTGTATATATGTGTATATACATGTTTATGCGTATATGTATGTGTATACGTGTATAGCTATAGTTACATAGATAGGTATGAGTATATGTATGGTTCATACATGTACATGTACGTCGTTGTGAATATGCATGCACGTTGCATATATGTATATACGTATATTCATATGTGTATAGTCGTACATGTATATGTGTACATATATAGGTATATATTGTTGTATCTGTATATGTATATGTGTATTATATGTTTGTATGTGTGTGTATATGGATATATGCATGTATATATATATATATATATGTATATATATGTATATGTATATGTGTGTATATGTGTACGTACATATATGTATATATGCGTAAGTTTATATGAGTGTACTTAAATATTTTTGCCTATACTTTTTAATTATTTATTTAATTCTAGTCTCTACTACCTTTCCTATCTTTTATATTTGATTTGTTGTTAAGTGTTGCTATTTGTTAATTTTTCTCTTATTGTATAGTTACTTTACCAATCCACATATATTATAATTACCTAGATATGCTAATTTTCATACTGTTTTTAGATCCACTGATGATGACATTAAATTGAATGTCGAAACGTTTGGAAATGAAGATTATTTTATAAATCTTTGGCTTTTCTTTGTTTGATGTATCGCCCTCAAGAACTCACTCATATATTTCAACATCAAAATTAACTACTAAATCATATATATATATATACTATATACATGTACAAACACATACAAACATATATACATACACATATACATATATATATATATACATATATATATATATATATATATATATATATACACATACTATACATATATATTAGACTGGGCCAATTTACTACTAAAGTAAAATTAAGTAATATGGACACCTTTTTATATGAAATATATGTGTTGTTTAAAAGTTATTTGCGATATACGGTATATCGCAAATAACTTTTTAGCCAGCAAAATTTTCAATAAAATACTGTTTTAACAAGTAAATATATTAATTTAGGCATGTGAATAATTCAAATTGTGAGTTATATTTTCATTAATCACTCTCGGTTGAGCTCTCGTCGAGTGAAGACCTATCGTTCATTATATACTGTGAAGTATTATTTTTCTAAAAAGTGATTTTTATTTTTCGGTTAAAGTGAAGTTTATCTACTAAGTGATATAGCAGACATTTATTATAAGTTTTTTCTTTGTTTTTATTTACAATGCTCCCTTCGGAAGGGAGCAAATCTTTAATTCCGCCATTGGTTCAAACCAATCAAATATTATGTGACGAATCAACTACGAATTCAGCTTTTGTTCAAAATCATTTAAACAATATTAATAGTTGCAATGCGCCAGCAATTATCGACTTAACAGTTCAATCAAATTCGTCTATGAACGCAATTTAATCAACATCGGCGATGGACTCAACTCCATCAACAACAGCTATGGAGTCAACTCCATCAACAACAGCTACGGACTCGACTGATACATTAGACTCAAACCCTAATCCCTGGCAGGAAGTTCATCACGGCTTTAAAAGAAGACGAACGGGCAATATAATTAATGATAATATCAAAACAACTAATAGATTTAGCGCCCTGTATACTAATAAATCATCTATGAATCAGAATGACAATTCACCTAACATTCCAATAAAAAAAGACATTCCTCCAATATTTATCTATGGTGTGAGAAACTATGCACAAATGATCGGAAGTATTAATTCTATTTTAAATTCAAACCAGTTTTCGTCAAAAACAATGGCGGACAACAGTGTCAAAATTAATGTGATAGATAGCGACTGTTATAGGAATTTAATACACTATTTACGTGAAACTAGAGTAGTCTTCCATACATATCAGATAAAATCAGAACGAGCGTACAGAGTCGTACTCAAGTATATTCATCGTACTACCAATATCGCAGATATTAAATCCGAAATCGAAAAAAAAGGACACAAAGTACGAAGTATAATAAATGTTATTCACCCAAAAAGCAAAGAACCACTCAATATGTTTTATATTGACTTAGAGCCATCGAACAACAATTCAGCAATATTCAAGGTAAACAAAATTTTCAATCAAATTATCCATTTTGAGAATTCATTAAAGCCTTCCAAAATTATACAATGTGGAAGATGCCAAATGTATGGTCACTCAAAATCCTATTGTAACCGGCCCATTGTTTGTCTAAGATGTGGTGGACCACATATATATCAACTCTGCACTAAAGCTAAAGAAGCTCCGGGCACGTGCTATTTTTGTGGCGGCCCCCATAACTCTAATTACTCTAAATGTGAATACTATCAAAGTCTTGTTAATAAGAACAATAAATTTAATACCGTAACTGAATTTAATTCTAATCCTAGTTCAGCTCTGCACAGGCCCGAACGCAGCTCACCTCAGGTAAACAAACCTTTATATTCTCAACACTTGAGTTATTCACAGGCGGTTAGGCAACAACAATCTATGAATCATTACGAAGACAATAATCAAGTCACCAATACATTATCAGTTATACTAAATGAATTCAAAACTATGTGTCAGCAACTTATGCAACAGAATAGCATGATAATAAACATGCTTTCTGTATTAGTAAACAAATTCAAAAAATGGGTAAATTTATTCGAGTAGCATTATGGAATGCCAATGGGCTATCTCAGCATAAGAACGAAGTAAAAGTTTTTTTAACACATAATGAAATCGATATACTATTAGTGAGCGAGACTCATTTCACTCGCTATTCTAATTTTGTCATTCCTTACTACACGACGTATCAAACTCCTCATCCAAGCGGTAATCCACACGGGGGCACTGCAATTATTGTTAAGTCAAACATCTCACATTATCCGATGACAAATTTTAGTGAAATCTACATTCAAGCTACTTCAATAAAAGTGAATTTTTTTTTATGATCTAACAATATCTGCAGTTTACTGCCCACCAAGACCTAGCATTCAAGACGAACAGTTCCAAACATTTTTTGAAACTCTTGGACCTAATTTTTTTATCGGTGGTGACTTCAATAGCAAACATCCTTATTGGGGCTCTCGACTAGTGAATCCTAAAGGCAGAGTATTAAACAATATCATCCAACAGAATAATTTTAATGTAGTTTCTACAGGTTCACCTACTTACTGGCCTAGCGATCCAGCACGTATACCAGATCTATTGGACTTTTTTATTTTTTCTGGAATTAGTGAAACATACGTTGAAGTCGGGCCTAACTATGACCTATCTTCAGACCACTCTCCAGTATTAGCTTCGATAAATTCTACCTATATATCTAAAACTAAATTTCCTGTGCTACACAACAATAGTACCAATTGTAACTTATTTCGACATACTATAGATGGTAAAATTAGCTTAAACACTAGACTTAAATCTCCTACTGACATAGAGAAAGCTTTGGATGATCTAGTAGAAACTTTACAACACTCAGCTAAATTATCTACCCCTGATCACATTAAAACCAGAAAAGTACCCTCAACTACTTTAGAAATAAGAAGATTAATTTCTGAGAAACGCGTGGCTCGAAGAGTATGGCAAAAATCACATTATCCTTCAGATAAGACAACTTATAATAATATAAGCAATACTCTAAAACGAAAAATTAGAGAATTTAATGAAAGTAATTTTATTTTAATAACTACGTTAAAAATCTTAACAGATTCGACAATTCAGTCTGGAGGCCATGCAAGAAAAGACCGACTGTTGAAAACTTACCTATCAGAATAAATTCGAGCAATAATTCATGGGCAAGAAGTGAATACGAAAAAGCCGACCTTTTTTCAACTTATTTGTACTCTGTTTTTTCGCCTAACATATCTAATCCTAATATTCCTTTGCAATTGTCTGCAGATGAATTTATAAGCACCCAGAACTGTTCTACTAAATTCTTCACAGTCAAAATAGTCTATAGATCTATTCATGCTTTAAAAAACAAAAAGTCTCCTGGAATTGATCAAATTTCTTCAAAATTTTTAAAAGAACTTACTAAAAAGGGATATATTCTCATAACATATATTTTTAATTCTATCAGTAGACTCAATTATTGGCCATCAGCTTTCAAAACTGCTGTTATTAAAATGGTTCCAAAAGTGGGTAAGGATTTAAAAATAGTAAGTTCTAACAGACCTATTAGTCTTTTACCAAATTTATCTAAAGTACTTGAAAGATTGATATTGGAAGACATACTTGCAGTTAATAATATCATTCCTGAACATCAATTTGGGTTCCGCAAAGGACACTCAACAATCCAGCAGTGCCATAGATTAGTCGACACTATCAACAAAACATACGAATCTAAAAAATATTGCACTGCAGCATTCCTTGACGTAAGTCAAGCCTTCGACAAGGTGTGGCACGAAGGACTTATCTATAAGATACAAAAAATATTGCCAGCATATGCTAATTTTTTTGAATCTTATTTGAGCAATAGACAATTTAAAATCAGAGTAGATATGGCATTAACTCCGCCTAATATTATGAAAGCTGGTGTTCCTCAAGGCAGCGTGCTAGGTCCTTTCCTTTATGTATTTGATACCCACGATTTTCCGACTGGACTTAACTCAACAATAGCAACTTTTGCCGACGATATTGCCATCCTAGCTGTAGATAAGGAACCAATTAGAGCTTCACATAAATTGCAATCCCACCTCAATATTATTGCAGATTGGACAAATGCATGGAAAATTAAAATAAATGAATCTAAATCCCAGCACATATGCTTCACTCTGAGAAAAGATACATGCCCATCAGTATATTTTAACAATGAACTGCTACCGCAGTCTGAATCCGTGAAGTATCTTGGAATTCATCTAGATAGGCGATTGACTTGGAGAATACATATAAAATATAAAATTCAACAAATTAGATTAAAATTCCAAGAGCTTAACTGGCTTATTGGGAAACAGTCAAAATTGTCTATGGAAAACAAAATACTTATTTATAAGACAATACTCAAACCGATCTGGACATATGGAGCCGAAATATGGGGCAGTGCTTCAAAATCTAACATTGCAATGATTCAAAGAATCCAGTCAAAAACACTTAGGACAATAACAGACGCCCCTTGGTATGTCTCAAATTATATAATTCATAACGATCTCCAAGTTCCATTTGTTCAAGAAGTTATTAATGACAGAAAAAATAATCACTTGTTAAAATTAGAGTTTCACTCGAATGATTTAGTAACATCTTTGCTCAATGTACCGCCAATGAGAAGACTCAAAAGAAAATGGCCCACTGATACAGCTTAGCACTTATTTGTAAATCTCTCACTGGAGAGATTCGAATACTATAATATTATTTCACATAATTATTCATGTTGTATATTTGTTTGTGTTTGTATAGATGTATATGTATTTGTAATTTTATGTAATGTATGTTTATTTGTAAAACATAGCATAATAGCTTATGAAAATTTATAATTTTTGATTGCTGTTAATAAATATATATATAAAAAAATATTTTCATTATTAGTGTGTGCGGGGGTTTTTAAATCGGGTTTAGTTTGTTGTTATTTATTTCCATCAGAATGTGCTACTATTTTTTTGATTACAATTTTAGAAAATTCGATAACAATATATTTACGTGACAAATCCGCATAAAACTTCATTCAGTTCTTCAGTTAGGCGAGAAGTATCAATGGCGAATTCTTATTTAAATTCAGGCGCAAGTGCCAGTGATTTGAATCATATGCGCTCGCATGATCAAATTACATTAGGACGAGCACAAGAGTTTACAGGAGTGAATCTTCCGACAAGTGTGGAAATTATCAGGTATTATTTTTATTTGGCCGAAAATTCAAAAAAAAACAAAATGAAATGTTTTTATATAAAACATTTACTCCAAATGTGGTAACGAAATTGATTCAGACGTCGGAAAAAATTGATATTCCAATTATGGAGAAACAAAGTATCGCTAGAAAATTGAACCGATTGATTGGTAAATATATAAGTACAAATAAAACCAAGTCTACCCAAACATTATTTCAGGAGTTTATAGAATCCACAAAAGAAATATTTTATATTGGAAAATGCAAATGCGATTTGCGAAGAATACTGTTTTCTTGCGGACTGATTCCACCACATTCACAAGCGTTTATGATGGATCAACATAATGAGAGGAAATCTACGATACCAGAAAATATTACAAAAATTGAGGATGAAGTATCAACATCCACAATAACTAGCGATATTACTCCATGTGAGACATATACTCGAGATGTTGGTTTTGAGTTTAAAAGCAGTTCGGAAAGTTCACAAAACACTTCTCATATAAAACGTGCACCACATACTCAAAGATACAAGGCTCCAAACTATGCCTTAATATGCGACAGATTTTCAATCTTTGATAGAGTTGATTCTGCCGTGGCGACAGCAATCATGCAAGACCTGGACGTAAAGGATGATTGGGGCAATCCTGTCATTATGGATAAAAATAAAAGCGTTCGTGAGAGGCAGAAAAATAGACAAGCTCTACACAAACAATATTTTTTTCTGAATTAATACCATTTTCATTCGACGGCCAAAGATGATTTTATTACCATGGAAAAAATCGATATGAAGTTTCACCCACAAATGATTAAAGAGGCGCAATTAGTTATTTCAAAGGAACCGAATACTCAATTGTTGGGTTACACACAATTGGAAAATGAAGATTCGGAAAGTAAAGTAATCAAATTGAACGAGTTTTTCGCCGATAAAGGAATAGCTCTCGATTCCTTGATA
The DNA here is from genome assembly GCF_003426905.1 of Ctenocephalides felis. Taxonomy (NCBI): domain Eukaryota; kingdom Metazoa; phylum Arthropoda; class Insecta; order Siphonaptera; family Pulicidae; genus Ctenocephalides; species Ctenocephalides felis. The sequence goes on along the minus strand of NW_020537646.1, from coordinate 56,901,537 downwards.
GGCATGTGTTGCGATGGTAAACCAGCAAATACAGGCGTAAAAAATTGAATTTTACGTCGATTTGAAATTCAGTTAAATAGGCCACTGCATTGGTTTGTGTGTCTTCTCCACTTTAACAAACTTTCACTTCGGCATTTATTTAACTATTCGGACAAATCTTTGACCACTGGACCACAAACAAAAACCGGAATATTAAGCAAACAAATTGAAACATGCGAAAATATACCGGTGAGTAATAACATATTTATTATTTTTTAATTCTTTTTTGTTTAAATTCAATATAACTTATTTTTTCTTATGGACTTCCAGCCGGTAACAGACTTTGAAACAATCCCACTTGAAAATTTGGCTGATTTGGCTGTTGAATCGACAACTGACTTAAATTATTCAATAAAGATAGCTCAAGCAGTTGCTTCTGGAGAAGTACCTCCAGACTTAGCTAACAAAAAACCAGGGCCAATAGCACATTCCCGTTGGCTCACGAAGGCTAGTAGGTTACTTCGGTTATATGTAACTACTAATAAGCCATCCAAAAATTTGAAAATTCTTGCAAACTACGTAATGAAACTATATATTCCAATGTACTTTAATATTAAATATTACACCTCGGTGGTGTGCGGTATTATATATAATTTATTAGCTGGACGCATTATTTAGACTCGAATTTAAGACAAATTGTGAACAATGTTGCTAAACAAAACGCGTATGTTAAGGATTCCCAATAGTGGTAATCTGAACTATTTTTTGTAAGGGTATCGTATCGTCTCGTATTCTGGTACAATAGCCTGTCGTCTGGCGATGCTGACGACTGTCTGCATCTCATTTCACACAAGAGCTATTTTTTGTAAGGGTCGTCTGTTATGCTAGAGCTAGACTAGAGTGTCGCCGGAATATGATGTAGATGGTCTAATGTCATTCACAGTTCAAGTACTAAATGCATTAGTAACCTAATATATTTTAAATTTTGATGTAATCTATCGGTCTGGACTGTCTATATCAGCGTCGATGATTTTATTTATGGGTCTGCAAAATGCCGTCAGATAATTTCAAGAAATCATCCTTCTCAGATATATTAAGTCCAAGAAATCATCCCCTGTATATGTACAAATTAATGTAACCCGCCTCTTACGGGCGGGGCTAATATTGTTAATCCTAATTTTCAATAATTTTTATTTAGTATAAGTTCAGAGCTCAGTATAGAAACACCAACTATCTGATGCCCTTATATTGATCATATTTTATTATAATAAATCTATATTAATCATCAAACGTCGTATTTTTTTTAAATAATCACCGATCACACTAAGAGTTCAATTATAGAACAAATTTAAAAGTGTAGTGTTTAGCACGCAATTAGTTATTTCAAAGGAACTGAATACTCAATTGTTGGGTTACACACAATTGGAAAATGAAGATTCGGAAAGTAAAGTAATCAAATTGAACGAGTTTTTCGCCAATAAAGGAATAGCTCTCGATTCCTCGATAGGCATGTGTTGCGATGGTAAACCAGCAAATACAGGCGTAAAAAATTGAATTTTACGTCGATTTGAAATTCAGTTAAATAGGCCACTGCATTGGTTTGTGTGTCTTTTCCACTTTAACAAACTTGCACTTCGGCATTTATTTAACTATTCGGAAAAATCTTTGACCACTGGACCACGAACAAAAACCGGAATATTAAGCAAACAAATTGAAACATGCGAAAATATACCGGTGAGTAATAACATATTTATTATTTTTTAATTCTTTTTTGTTTAAATTCAATATAACTTATTTTTTCTTATGGACTTCCAGCCGGTAACAGACTTTGAAACAATCCCACTTGAAAATTTGGCTGATTTGGCTGTTGAATCGACAACTGACTTAAATTATTCAATAAAGATAGCTCAAGCAGTTGCTTCTGGAGAAGTACCGGCAGACTTAGCTAACAAGAAACCAGGGCCAATAGCACATTCCCGTTGGCTCACGAAGGCTAGTAGGTTACTTCGGTTATATGTAACTACTAATAAGCCATCCAAAAATTTGAAAATTCTTGCAAACTACGTAATGAAACTATATATTCCAATGTACTTTAATATTAAATATTACACCTCGGTGGTGTGCGGTATTATATATAATTTATTAGCTGGACGCATTATTTAGACTCGAATTTAAGACAAATTGTGAACAATGTTGCTAAACAAAACGCGTATGTTAAGGATTCCCAATAGTGGTAATCTGAACTATTTTTTGTAAGGGTATCGTATCGTCTCGTATTCTGGTACAATAGCCTGTCGTCTGGCGATGCTGACGACTGTCTGCATCTCATTTCACACAAGAGCTATTTTTTGTGAGGGTCGTCTGTTATGCTAGAGCTAGACTAGAGTGTCGCCGGAATATGATGTAGATGGTCTAATGTCATTCACAGTTCAAGTACTAAATGCATTAGTAACCTAATATATTTTAAATTTTGATGTAATCTATCGGTCTGGACTGTCTATATCAGCGTCGATGATTTTATTTATGGGTCTGCAAAATGCCGTCAGATAATTTCAAGAAATCATCCTTCTCAGATATATTAAGTCCAAGAAATCGTCCCCCGTATATGTACAAATTAATGTAACCCGCCTCTTACGGGCGGGGCTAATATTGTTGATCCTAATTTTCAATAATTTTTATTTAGTATAAGTTCAGAGCTCAGTATAGAAACACCAACTATCTGATGCCCTTATATTGATCATATTTTATTATAATAAATCTATATTAATTATCAAACGTCGTATTTTCTTCAAATAATCACCGATCACACTAAGAGTTCAATTATAGAACAAATTTAAAAATGTAGTAGTTAGGATAAGTAAATCGACAAGACCCAGTTAGACGTCGAAGTAATTTTTAAGCTTCGCTCCCTAACATTTGGTCCAAACGAACCGAATATTTATCATTTGGACTTCTATAACTTTCCAAAGGACACAAATAAATAATATTAATAATTTTAAGTGATCTTTTGTATATTCAAGTAAATTAATCAGCCAGCAACATACAGTCCGCTAAAATATAAAGTAAATTATTAAATTAAAATCAAATCTATAGTGCAAGTGATTAAATTTAATAATATTAATAATTCAAGTGATTAGTTTATAAAATCACAAATAAAATTAATGAATTCAAGTGAGTTATTATAAAATTAAGATCAAATTAATAGAATGAGAATGATTAAATTTAGTAATACCACAAATAAATGATTAAAATTCAGTGATTAAATTTAATAAAATCACAAATAAATTACTATATTCGAAAGCATAATAGTATTACCATTATAAAATTCAATTAATAATAAATCAAATTATTAAATAAAATAAATAAGTTAAACAACAAGTGTTAACACCGTGAGGACGGAGCAAACCGAACGGAACAGCTGAGATTCTACGCAGGCAACAACGAAGGCACAGCGGGACAGCAAAAAAGGTCAGTTCAAGTACAATCCTCAATTATTCCTTTATTACTTAAATGCATCCTTGTTTATATAAGTTGCTTTTGATCTGTGCAAAAAATGGAGTCACAAAAAGAATGAAAAACTAAAAAGAAAGTTTTAAAGATGAAACTATTAGAAAATTATTGCCAAAAGTTATTAAAGTTGCCGATGTCTGAATTAAATAGTAGTGATCTCGGTAATCGTTTAGATGAATTGAATACTTTAAATAAAGATTATGAAAACGTAATCATTAATTTAATTACTATCAATGACGACGAGGTGGAGTCGAATAAGTTATGTGAGATCGATCTCTCCGAAGTCATTGATACTTGTGATCGATTAAAAGAAATTTTAAATTCTTTAATTAATAAAATACCACAATCGAAGTCGAGCAGCTCGATTCCAAGCGAGCAATCACACGGTTTTCAAAATAATATTAGGCTTCCAAATATCGCATTATCAACGTTTGACGGTTCCTATAGTAATTGGTTGCAATTTTATGATTCTTTTACCGCATTAATACATAACGATACAAATCTAAGCAATGCCCAAAAATTTTATTATTTGAAATCTTGCCTAAAAAATGAAGCTGCAAGCGTAATTTATTCATTGCCATCATCGGCAGCAAATTACAAGATTGCTTAGGAATTACTTAAAGATAGGTTCGAAAATAAAAAGTTAATAATTAATAACCATATTGAAAATTTATTTAATCATTCGGAAATGAAGACAGAAGACTTTAAAATGTTAAGAAAGTTAGTGGATAGCTTCAATACAAATTTACGTTGTTTGGAAGCGTTAGGCGAGCCTGTCAATAATTGGGATTCATTGATTATATATTTAATGTTAAGTAAGGTGGATACGGAAACTCGTCGCGATGTATCGCCAAGTTATAATTCACAAGGATGATAGAAAGTTTCAGAGAATATTTTGGCGCGATAATTCAAATGATTCTATAAAATGTTTCGCAATAAATACAGTAACGTACGGTACAGCATCTGCTTCATTTTTGGTCATAAGATGTCTTGAACAATTGTGCACGGAAATTTATGAAAGTTACCCCATTGAATGTGCAATAATTAGAGAGGATTTCTATGTAGATGATCTAATTACCGGAGCAGATACTCTACCGCAGTTAAAAACTATAAAGCAAAATTTATTAAAGATTTTGAATCAAGCCAAGTTTAATCTACGAAAATTTAATAGCAATCACGTAGCCTTTCAAAGTGAAGATTATATCGTAAATTTCAGCGAGAAACAAATTAAAACTTTAAGGATGGTATGGAATTCGCACTCTGATAAATTTGCATATACGACAGACACTACCGCTATAAGTAATAAAATCATTAAGAAGACAATATTAGCCACTACGGCACAAATTTATGATCCATTAGGCCTGTTAGCGCCAGTAGTTATAATTCCAAAATTAATCATGCAAGAGTTATGGAAGTGCAAATTAAGCATGGGACGAAGAAGTACCATCAAAAATAACCAAAACATGGTCACAATTTTGTAATAATTTAAAATTTATCAATAACATCAATATTAATAGACATATGTATCTGCACCATCTTATCATTTGTGAATTACACGGATTTGCCGATGCATCTGAAAGCGCCTAAGGTGCTTGTGTATACATAAAAACTATTAATAATAACTTGGATTGCTCAGTACATATTGCAGCGGCAAAATCGCGAGTTGCTCCGTTACGAAACATCACATTGCCGTGTTTAGAATTATGCGCGGATCATTTATTATCAAAATTAGTTAATAGAGTTAAAGATAATTTAGAAATTTCCATTAATCGCGAAATGCTTTGAAGCGATTCAAAAATAGTATTAGCAAAAATAGTTACTTTAGCTACTTTCCACGCCTTAGAAAACACTTTTAATCTTAGGAAAGAGTTGAACAGAATTGTTATGTACCTCAGAGTTTTTGGTGGGAGCTGTTTCAGGATTGATATAAGATCATGGCCAGGAGATTTACCTGATCTTGAGACTGAAATTTCATGTTTGACTTCTGATGCCAGGAAGCGGATTTGAGTACACTCTTGGTTGAAAAAGTTTTCAAACTGTATTTCTTCAGTCGTTTGCTTCTCCTGGAAGTAGTTTTGCGGAAATCGTTGAAATACATTTTCGAAGAAATCAGCAAATAAATCGACCTTTTCTTGATGACTTTTTGCCCAGGAGTTATCATTTTTTCTAATAGGAATTACTGGGAGTATAGGTTGTTTGAAATGTTTAGTAGATTTCCATATGGAGTAATTCGTGTCCTTAGTAGCCGTCAGGTCTTTGATTCTTTTTTCAAGTACGTTGTTGTTGTATTCTTTCAGTAATCTTTTTACTTCTTTACAGGCGCTGTTCAATCTTGTTTTATCTTGAGTAGATCTTGATGTTTGCCATATTTTTCGGAGTCTTCTTTTAATCGCAATATGTTGTTTGATGTACAGAGGATAGTTGAGTTCATTACTGGTTGTAATTGAAGGAGAGCTATTTAGTGCCGAATGATGTAGTGTTTCGGTGAGATGATTTGCCGCGTTATTTATGTCGTTTTCTGACTTTAATAACATATTACAATTTAATTGGTATCGAGCAGTTCTCTAAATTTGTTCCAGTCCGTGAATTTTTTGGTCAGGTAAGGTTTTATGATAATCGGTGGTTGTTTACAAAAAATGATTAGTATAACAGGAGAGTGGTCAGAGCTCAAATCTAGGCTATTTTGAGGTTTTATGTTACTGATTGTTATTCCTTTGGTTATGTAGAAGTTTAACAAATCCGGAATTCTGTTTGAGTCGCTCGGCCAATAAGTTGGTTCACCGATTGAGATCGGGATTAAATTGTTAGTGAGCATGGAGCTGTAGAGTTCACGTCCTCTAGGATTGATGGGTCTTGATCCCCAATATGGATGTTTCGCATTATAGTCACCTCCAACAATAAACTTATTTCCTAGAGCACTGAAAAAAATGTCAAAATATTGTTTAAATATTTTATGTTTTGGGGGGCAGTAAATGGCAGAAATTGTGATTCTATTTTGAGGAAAGTCAATAGAAATGTTCGTGGCTTGTAGAAACTCATTGCAGTATGGATCTAACAGAGAATGTTTGATTTTAAACTTTATTATGATGGCTGTTCCACCATGTGGTTTGTTGTCCGGATGTCTAGTACTGTATGTTGTATATTGTGTAATGTTAAGGTAGCTTTTGCTAGTAAAATGTGTTTCACTGATTAGCATTATGTCAATATCGTTACGTCGAAGAAATTGTTTTACTTCTTGGTGGTGCTGCGCAAGACCATTGGCGTTCCATATACATAGTTTGTAGTATGAGGCCATCATTTTCTCAAAGGTCGAAGGTTTGTCAAAATGTTCAGCATAGTGCTTATTTGGTCCATGAGAGTTTTCATCATAGCTTTTAGTTCTTGCATGTCTGTTTGTTGGTTACTTGGAGTAATTATTTGCTGTTGATTGTCTGACGACAGTCGTCCTTGGTTGTCCCTGTGGATTCTGTTGCTGTTTATGCTTCTAGAAGTAGCATCAGAAAAGGAAACGTTTGGACGGACGAAATGTTGAGAATTGTCACTAGGTTGGGCGGATTGTCTTTGCCTCGGGGGAGGGAATCTGCGTCGTCTTTCTTCTCTATAAATGGTGCACCCTATATAGCTGGCTGGGTGATTACCAGAACAAAGAGCACATTTAACGCCGGCGTTGACTGGGTCCTTCCAGGGGCAATCTTTTGTTAGATGCTTTTTGGCACATTTTACGCAGCGTGCGATGCGTGAACAGTAATTTTTTGTATGTCGAAGATTTTGACATCTTGTACACTGCGGAACTTCTCTTCTATGGCGCATAGCTTCTATAGTAACTTTTTTCTGTAGAGGTACTCGATGGAGTATAAATCTTTATTATTATTGCTTTGCTCAAGTTCCACTACAAAAATATTAAGTGGAGCTTTTGTTACTCTGTGTTTTATTGTGTAGATGCGTACGACCTTGTGACCGAGTGTAATAATTTCTTCTGTAAGTGTTTCGATGTTAGTGCTATGGTGCAAATTTTTCACCACTACTTTAAATGTTCGCTTACACTTGGCTTGATAGGAGTGTAATTGTGTGCCCTTTTCATGTAGCAACTTTAAAACTATATTGTAGACGTGAGCATCTTTGGTATTAATTTTGACTTGATCGTTTCCTACTATTTTGTATGAGTACTGACCTTTTACATGAGTCTCAAGTAAACCAAATAAAGGTTCAATGTCGTTTACGCCATGTACAAAGATAGGTGGTGTGTTTGATGTTTGTTTGTCGGCGCCTTTTTGAACTGATGTGCTTGCTAAAACATCAAAGTAGTTGCTAGTGGGAGTTGGGTTCAGCCAGTATTCCTTTAAAGTATGTTGTTCCATTGAGGTACTTGGATTTTCTGACTGTGAGCGTTTTTTATTTTTAACGGTTGTCCAGCCCTGGTTAAGGTCACTAGTATCAATTGATGACTCACTGTTGACATCGTTCATAGCGGTAACTTCCATAACATTTTGACTTGGTTCTAAATTACCATGTTCCATTGTTATATTTTGGCTAATTTCACTAGGAATATTCAGTTTAAGTTGTTTATTTTCAATTTTATTGATAGTACCAGATTTTAACATTTCTGGAATAATGTCAGTATTTTTTTTTTATATTTTTTTCGGAATTTTTGCTAATGCTAGGTTTGATTTTATGTTTAATTTTTGTGTTTCCTAATGACTTTTTTTCACTTATAATTTCGTTAACCGAATAATCTGCATTGTTTGTGTTATATAATGTTTGTATTGCGCTCGATACGCAAGCACAGATTTCGCCGAGTCGGGTCCCGTTAATCTCGGAATTATTTACCTGCCCGTAGGCAGCGTCACTCATGTCACTAACACTTTTAATTTCACTTAAATTAAACTCGATTGAGTTAATTTTTAATAGATAGAAAATTAAATTTACTTGCGTGCACTCACAAGGGGCACATGGCAGTTTTAGATATCTATACTGTACAGGTATAATATGTTTGTTATTATTTGACTACACGTAGACTGGCTTGTTGTAACGTTGCTGATAATAGCGATGTGAACAGTTCAACTGTCGGTAATCGAATGGAAATTAAAAGATTAGCTAATTTTTTGTGCAAAAATAACCTTAGTAATGTTATGAAATCATTAAGTGACGACGGCATCAATTGGCATTTTATTCCTGCTAAATCACCCCATTTTGGAGGTATTTGGGAAGTCGGTATAAAATCATGTAAGTCGCATCTAAAGCGAATTTTAGGAAATGCATGCCTTACCTTTGAAGATTTCTATACAATTTTAACACAGATTGAAGCTATTTTAAATTCCATGCCAATTTCTCCTTTGAGTTCCGATCCTAATGATTTAAATCCATTGACTCCTGGCCATTTCTTAATTGGCAAATCCTCAACATCTATTCCCGACCCTAATGTACTTGACATTCCTGAAAATAGACTAGGACGCTACCAGCACCTACAGCGTTTGGCACAACATTTTTGGAAACGCTGGCATAAGGAATACATTTCGGGGTTGCAGAGTAGGCCAATCATTAAAAGTCAGAACCATGGTACTTCTCAGAGAAGATAATGTACCTCCACTGAATTAGCAATTAGGTCGCATTATCGAGGTGCATCCAGGACCAGATAAGGAAGTGCGTGTAGTGACAGTGAAAGTTCAAAATAACGTTTTCAAAAGAGCTGCCACTAAGGTTTGTGCTTTACCCATTGATAATGAACAAAATCATGTGAATATATAAACTAAGTGAAGTGCACAAAATAATGGAACAAAACAATTTTATGACAAACAATTTAATACAATTTAATAACTTTCAATTAGTGACATGAGTTAGTGAAGTTTAAATTAGTTACTTTATATTACTTTCTTAATTTTTTTTAATTACTTATATTATTAGGCTTATAATTAATGTATCTTTAATTTCAAAATAATATTAGTATTATTTCAAGGTGCCCGCCATTTTAAGGATTCCCAATAGTGGTAAACTGAACTATTTTTTGTAGGGGTATCGTATCGTCTCGTATTCTGGTACGATAGCCTGTCGCCTGGCGATGCAGACGACTGTCTGCATTTCATTTCACACATGAACTATTTTTTGTAAGGGTCGTCTGTTATGCTAGGGCTAGACTAGAGTGTCACCGGACTATGACGCAGGTAGTCTAATGTCATTCACAGTTCAAGTACTAAATGCATTAGTAACCTAATATATTTTTAATTTTGATGTAATGGTCTGGACTTTCCATATCAGCGTCGATGATTTTATTTATGGGTCTGCAAAATGCCGTCAGATAATTTCAAGGAATCATCCTTCTCAGATATATTAAGTCCAAGAAATCATCCCCTGTATATGTACAAATTAATGTAACCCGCCTCTTACGGGCGGAGCTAATATTGTTAATCCTAATTTTTAACTTACCGAAGGAGAAGTTTATGTTTTCATAAAAAAATCCGATTCGCTAATTTTATGTTTTCTCGACGTTTCAAGCCATCCTGAATCGAATGAGACCAATTTTGAGAAAAGTATATGTGTGCGTGTGTGTGTGCGTGTGTGTGAACAGATTTTTTGCCGTAAATCGACGTTTTCTCAAAAACGGCTGGACCGATTTAAAAAATTTAAAAGCCATTCGATGTATCGTCATGAGGGCTAGCGTTTCTGAGTTTTGTGTGACGATTGGCCGAGCCGTTTCTTTGTAAATTACAGAAAAGTGAAAAGTTTTTCGTTCACGTTTTAGCCCGCAATTCCTAATCGATTTTGAAAATTCAAAAAGCGTTCGAAAGATATTGGTTGGGAATCGTGCTGATTAGTTTTTGGTAGAGATCGGCCGGGTTGTTTTCTTGTAATAAAGTTTTATTAAAAAAAAATTCGACGATTTTTCTTATTATTTTTTTGGCGGTAGATACCATAGTCTTCTAGATCATATTAAAATTTTACAGCCTTGTCGTAGGGCTGTAAAAATATCGTAGGGCTAGCTTTAAAAATTCTTCAAAGTTTGAAAAAATTAGTATCGTTTTTTGCATTTGTCAAAATTAGACCTTTGATCAATGTTTTCTCAAAAACGGCTGGACCGATTTCAACAATTTAAAGGCCATTTGATGTATCTCAATGTGGACTATCGTTTGTCAGTTTTGTGTGATGATCAGCCAAGCCGTTTTTTTGTAATTTGGAAAAAAGTGTTAAACTTTTCGTGCTCAAACTACCGAATCGATTTAAAAAAATCAAAAACTGTTCGAAAGATATTAGTTAGGCGTGATACTGATTAGTTTTAGATAAAAATCTACCGAGCCGTTTTCTTGTAATTAACTGTTGAAAAAAAGATTTAAGCCAATTTTTATGGACCTTTTTTTGGCGATATATATCACGGTCTTATACAACTTATTGAAATTTTACACCCTTACGACAAAAAATTCACAAACTCACGATTCACTCGACTCACTTGGTATAACGATAAAGTACTTGGTTTTAATGAACATACTGAGCCATTAAAGTCCTATGGAAACTGGTTCAATTATAATAATTGTTGATTTTTGAAAATTTGCCTTTAGAAATTACTCCGAGTCAAAGTGTTTGTTCGTTTTCAATTATGTGTAACAAATCCACTCGGAATACTTTTAATGACTCATAAATCAATTTATTTTTTATTGATTAAGTCGATTATTTCAACATATCGGGAAGTTCATGTAACTTGCCTCAAGGCTAAATACGAAACCAACTAGTTATTTAGTATAAGTTCAGAGCTCAGTATAGAAACACGAACTATCTGATGCCCTTATATTCATCATATTTTATTATAATAAATCTAAATTAATTAACAAACATCGTATTTTCTTTAAATAATCACCGATCACACCAAGAGTTCAATTATAGAACAAATTTAAAAGTGTAGTGGTTAGGATAAGTAAATCGACAAGACCCAGTTAGACGTCGAAGTAATTTTTAAGCTTCGCGCCTTAACAGCGTACTTTGCTCACTCGGAAAATATTTTATTAGCAATGTTGTTCGATAATAAAAAAGAAATACGAGATTCAGCTATTAGAAAAATCTTATATTATCGTAATAATGTGGAAGACCTGACGCAATTGAGAGATTACAAAACACCCAAAATAAATTTCGAATGCATCGACTATACTGGTATGATAGATATGGATGATTATTCAAATATATTCGAACCAGCCTTCACGCTAAATATTCCTCATGAACATCTAGTACAATATCTACAAAGCAATGAGAGTCCGTGGAGTAACCCTAAAATTCCCGTTCACATTCAGAGAACTGCAAAACATGTTCTATTACTGGCTAACGTATCAGAACGCGTATTAGAGCAAAATCGCGATGGAGTTATGACAGCTACACTACAATCTCATAAAAAGCATCCTCGACTGGAAAGCAAAGAAGATTTCAGATATAATTTTCTTTAATTGTATTAGCTAAATGTAAGAAATTTTATTTTAAATAAAAATGTAACTTAAAGTAATAAAAATATATTATTTAAACCATGTCATGTAAATAAATAATAGAATAAATATATGTTATTCCTAAAAACCCAAAAACAATATTTTTCTACAAAAGTAGTTTGACCTGTTTCTATGCAAGATTCTAGGTTACGCTTACTCTCTAATGTTCACTGAAAGTTTACTAGATGTAGTTTGAGATACCCGTAAGTTACCGATTTCAAAAAGCCGAGAAATATTTTTAGCCTGTTACGATGCAAGATTCTAGGTTACACTTACTCGCTAATGTCCCCTAAAAGTTTTAACTAGATTTTATCGATTTCCTCCAAAACGGTAAATGACACGCAAAAACCTTGTTTGTACGAAAGATGCAGAATAAAATTACGAATAAAACGATATATAAATGGTTAAGTGTGTTCATATAATTTTCTCGAGATTTTCTAATATTTCTTTGCTAAAAAAAAATTCAAGTCATTTATCCCTGTGGTAACATTTCGGATACTTCGCGTTTTAAGTCAGTTATCCCTGTGGCAACTTTTCGGATACTTTGCGTTTCAAGTCAGTTATCTCTTCGATGCAAGATTCTGGGTTACACTTATTCGCTAATGTACCCTAAAAGTTTACTTGATGTAGTTTGAGGTATGCGTAAGTTACTGATTTCAAAAAGCCGAAAATTGTTTTTAACCTGTTTTGATGCAAGATTCTAGGTTACACTTACTCGATAATGTCACCTAAAAGTTTTCACTAGTTTTTATCGATTTTCTCCGAAACGGTAAAAGACACGCAAAAACTTTGTTCGTACGAAAGATGCAGAATAAAATTACGAATAAAATGATATATAAATGGTTAAGTGTGTTCATATAATTTTCTCGAGATTTTCTAATATTACTTTGCTAAGAAAAAAATTTCAAGTCAATTATCCCTATGGTAACTTTTCGGATACTTCGCGTTTTAAATCAGTTATCCCTGTGGCAACTTCTCGGATCTTTTGCGTTTAAAGTCAGTTATCCCTGCGGCAACTTTTCGGATCTTTTGCGTTTAAAGTCAGTTATCCCTGCGGCAACTTTTCGGATATTTCGCGTTTCAAGTCAGTTATCTATGTGGCAACTTTTCGGATGCTTTGCAAAATAATATGTATAAATACTGAATATTTTGTTATAAAAGATTCTAAATATTTATAGATTGAAAGTTATTATTGATTTAGTGTATATTACAAATTTAAATAGAAATAGCAACTTGCACGTATTTTGCACATTGATAACTTGCACGTATTTTACATAATGTTGTTAACCTGTTTCGATGCAAGATTCTGGGTTACACTTACTCGCTAATGTACCTTAAAAGTTTACTTGATGTAGTTTGAGGTACCCGTAAGTTACTAATTTCAAAAAGCTGAAAATTGTTTTCAACCTGTTTTGATGCAAGATTCGAGGTTACACTTACTCGCTAATGTCCCCTAAAAGTTTTCACTAGTTTTTATCGATTTTCTCCGAAACGGTAAAAGACACGCAAAAACTTTGTTCGTACGAAAGATGCAGAATAAAATTACGAATAAAATGATATATAAATGGTTAAGTATGTTCATATAATTTTCTCGAGATTTTCTAATATTTCTTTGCTAAGAAAAAAATTTCAAGTCAATTATTCCTATGGTAACTTTTCGGATACTTCGCGTTTCAAGTCAGTTATCCCTGTGGCAACTTCTCGGATCTTTTGCGTTTAAAGTCGGTTATCCCTGCGGCAACTTTTCGGATATTTCGCGTTTCAAGTCAGCTATCTCTGTGTCAACTTTTCGGATGTTTTGCGTTTCAAGTCAGTTATCCCGGTGGCAACTTTTCGGATACTTTGCGTTTCAAGTCAGTTATCTCTGTGGCAACTTTTCGGATGCTTTGCAAAATAATATGTATAAATACTGAATATTTTGTTATAAAAGATTCTAAATATTTATGGATTGAAAGTTATTCCTGATTTAGAGTATATTACAAATTGAAATAGAAATAGCAACTTGCAAGTATTTTGCACATTGATAACTTGCACGTATTTTACGTAATTGTCAACTTGCACGTATTTCAAAAAGCCGAGAAATGTTTTTAACCTGTTTCGATGCAAGATTCTAGGTTACACGAACTCGCGAATGTCCCCTAAAAGTTTACATGATGTAGTTTGTGGTACCCGTACGTTACTGATTTCAAAAAGCCGAAAACTGTTTTTAACCTGTTTCGATGCAAGATTCTAGGTAACACTTACTCGCTAATGTTCCCTAAAAGTTTAATTGATGTAGTTTGGGGTACCCATAAGATACTAAATTCAAAAAGCCGAGAAATGTTTTAACCTGTTTCGATGCAAGATTCTATGTTACACTTACTCGCTAATGTCTCCTAAATGTTTACTTGATGTAGTTTGAGGTACCCGTAAGTTGCTGACATCAAATATCCGAGAAATGTTGTTAACCTGTTTCAATGCAAGATTCTGGGTTACACTTACACGCTAATGTACCCTAAAAGTTTACTTGATGTAGTTTGAGGTACCCGTAAGTTACTGATTTCAAAAAGCCGAGAATTGTTTTTAACATGTTTTGATGCAAGATTCTAGGTTACACTGACTCGCTAATGTCTCCTAAAAGTTTACTTGATGTAGTTTGAGGTACCCGTAAGTTACTGATTTCAAAAAGCCGAGAAATATTGTTAACCTATTTTGATGCAAGATTTTGGGTCACACTTATTCGCTAAAGTTCCCTAAAAGTTTACTTGATGTAGTTTCAGGTATCCGTAGGTTACTAATTTCAAAAAGCCAAGAAGATTTAGAGTATATTACAAAAATTAAACTAGTTGGTTTGGTATTTAGCCTTGAGGCAAGTTACATGAACTTCCCGAATGTGTAAATAATCGACTTAATCAATAAAAAATAAATTCAATTCAGAAGTATTTCGAGTGGATTTATTACACATAATTGAAAACGAACGAACACACACGTTGACTCAAATTTTCTGAAAGCAAATTTTCAAAAATCAATAATTTTTATATTTTAACCAGTTTCCGTAGAACTTTAATTGTTTAGTATGTTCATTAAGACCAAGTACTCTATCGTTATACCAAGTGAATCGTCTAATTTTAATTTTAACAAACGTCCAAAAAACTACTCATTTTTTCAAACTTTGATAATTTTTTAAAATTAAACTACTTGTTATAAGGCCGTGATATTTCAGTAAGTTCTATAAGACCACGATATATATCACCAAAAAAAGTTCCATAAAAATCCGTATGAATTTTTTTTTTCAACAGTTAATTACAAGAAAACGGCTCGGTAGATTTTCACCTAAAACTAATCAGTATCATTCCCAACTAATATCTTTCGAACAGTTTTTGATTTTTCAAAATCGATTCGGTAGTTTGAGCTTAAATGTGGATAAAAAGTTTAACACTTTTTTTCAAATTCCAAATAAACGGTACATGCTTTGGGGCGGGTACATATTTTGGGGCGTTCAGGATGATCCTTAGTATCTGATTTTGAAACTTTTGAATAATTTTCGTGTTGCTCTTAAATGCTGTCCCCCAATGTGCAATTCCGTAAGTCCATATGGGTTTTAGGATAACTTTATAAATCAATAGTTTGTTGTATGTCGATAATTGAGATTTTCTTCCTAGTAGCCAATAAAGGCTCTTGAATTTTTCTTCCAATTGTTTTCTTTTCTTCTGAATGTGTGTTTTCCAATTAAGTTTCCTATCCAGATATATACCCAGGTATTTAACGGCAACTGCTTGTGCTATCTGTTCTCCATTAATAAATATCGGTGGGCAAGTATCTTTCCCCAGTGTGAAAGTGATGTGGACTGATTTTTGGTTGTTGATTCTTAATTTCCAGATTTTGTGCCAAGTTTCAATCATTAGAATGTGACGCTGCAGCAGTTCGGATGCTATTTTAGGGTCTTCATGCTTGGATAGGATGCATATGTCATCTGCAAACGTAGCAATTTCAGTGTCTGGGGTAGTTGGCATGTCATAGGTAAATATGAGGAATAAGACAGGACCTAGCATGCTACCTTGGGAAACGCCAGAGTTAATGTTTCTGAGGGATGAGGTTTGGTTTGCCAGACTAATGTAAAATTTCCTTTCAGTAAGATAGGATTTTAATATTAAGAATAGTTGTGCAGGTAGAATATTCTTTTATTTATGAAGTAGTCCGGCATGCCAAACCTTGTCAAAGGCTTGGGATATATCAAGGAAACAGGCTGAGCAGTACTTCTTTTCGTGTAGAGTAGCATTTATCTGTTCAACGATTCTGTGTATTTGTTCTATGGTGGAATGTAGCTTTCTAAAACCAAATTGATAGTCCGGGATTATAGATTTGTTATAGAGTATTGTTAGAACTTTTTTGAGCAGAAGTTTCTCAAATATTTTGGAGAGGGTTGAAAGTAAACTTATTGGTCGGTATGACTTCATGACTTCAGAAGACAAGGATCCTTATCTGTTTTGGGAATTAGAATTACTTTAGCTACTTTCCACGCCTTAGGAAACACTTTTAATCTTAGGAGAGAGTTGAACAGAATTGTTATGTACCTCAGAGATTTTGGTGGAAGCTGTTTCAGGATTTGGATTGATATAAGATCATGGCTAGGAGGTTTACCTGATCTTGAGACTGTAATTTCATGTTTGACTTCCGATGCCAGAAAGCGGATTTGAGTACACTCTTGGTTGGAAAAGTTTTCAAACTGTATTTCTTCATACGTTTGCTCCTCCTGGAAGTAGTTTTGCGGAAATGGTTGAAATACATTTTCGAAGAAATCAGCAAATAAATCGACCTTTTCTTGATGACTTTTTGCCCAGGAGTTATCATTTTTTCTAATAGGAATTACTGGGAGTATAGGTTGTTTGAAATGTTTAGTAGCCTTCCATATGGAGTAATTCGTATCCTTAGTAGCCGTCAGGTCTTTGATTCTTTTTTCAAGTACGTTGTTGTTGTATTCTTTCAGTAATTTTTTTACTTCTTTACAGGCGCTGTTCAATCTTGTTTTATCTTGAGGAGATCTTGATGTTTGCCATATTTTTCGGAGTCTTCTTTTAATCGCAATATGTTGTTTGATGTACAGAGGATAATTGAGTTCATTACTAGTTGTAATTGAAGGAGTGCTATTTAGTGCCGAATGAGGTAGTGTTTCGGTGAGATGATTTACCGCGTTATTTATGTCGTTTTCAGACTTTAATAACGTATTACAATTTAAGTTGGTATCGAGCAGTTCTCTAAATTTGTTCCATCCGTGAATTTGTTGGTCAGGTAAGGTTTTATGATAATCGGTGGTTGTTTACAAAAAATGGTTAGTATAACAGGAGAGTGGTCAGAGCTCAAATCTAGGCTATTTTGAGGTTTCATGTTACTGATTGTTTTCCCTTTGGTTATGTAGAAGTCTAACAAATCCGGAATTCCGTTTGGGTCGCTCGGCGAATAAGTTGGTTCACCGGTTGAGATCGGGATTAAATTGTTAGTGAGCATGGAGCAGTAGAGTTCACGTCCTCTAGGATTGGTGAGTCTTGATCCCCAGTATGGAAGTTTCGCATTATAGTCACCTCCAACAATAAACTTATTTCCTAGAGCACTGAAAAAAATGTCAAAATATTGTTTAAATATTTTATGTTTTGGGGTAAATGGCAGTAAATGGCAGAAATTGTGATTCTATTTTGAGGAAAGTCAATAGAAATGTTCGTGGCTTGTAGAAACTCATTGCAGTGTGGATCTAACAGAGAATGTTTGATTTTAGACTTTATTATGATGGCTGTTCCACCATGTGGTTTGTCGTCCGGATGTCTAGTACTGTATGTTGTATATTGTGGAATGTTGAGGTAGCTTTTGCTAGTAAAATGTGTTTCACTGATTAGCATTATGTCAATATCGTTATGTCGAAGAAATTGTTTTACTTCGTTGGCGTTCCATATACATAGTTTGTAGTATAAGGGCATCATTTTCTCAAAGGTAGAAGGTTTGTCAAAATGTTCAGCATAGTGCTCATTTGGTCCATGAGAGTTTTCATCATAGCTTTTAGTTCTTGCATGTCTGTTTGTTGGTTACTTGGAGTAATTATTTGCTGTTGATTGTCTGACGACAGTCCTCCTTGGTTTTCCTTGTGGATTCTGTTGCTGTTTATGTTTCTAGAAGTAGCATCAGAGAAGGAAACGTTTGGACGGACGAAAGGTTGAAAATTGTCACTAGGTTGGGCGGATTGTCTTTGCCTCAAAGGAGGGAATCTGCGTCGTCTTTCTTCTCTATAAATGGAGCACCCTCTATAACTGACTGGGTGATCACCAGAACAAAGAGCACATTTAACGCCGGCGTTCACTGGGTCTTTGTGCGATGCGTGAACAGTAATTTTTTGTATGTCGAAGATTTTGACATCTTGTACACTGCGGAACTTCTCTGCTATGGCGCATAGCTTCTATAGTAACATTTTTTCTGTAGAGGTACTCGACGGAGTATAAATCTTTATTAATATTGCTTTGCTCAAGTTCCACTACAAAAATATTAAGTGGAGCTTTTGTTACTCTGTGTTTTATTGTGTAGATGCGTACGACCTTGTGACCGAGTGTAATAATTTCTTCTGTAAGTGTTTCGATGTCAGTGCTATGGTGCAAATTTTTCACCACTACTTTAAATGTTCGCTTACACTTTGCTTGATAGGAGTGTAAATGTGTGCCCTTTTCATGTAGCAACTTTAAAACTATATTGTAGACGTGAGCATCTTTGGTATTAATTTTGACTTGATCGTTTTCTACTATTTTGTATGAGTACTGACCTTTTACACGAGTCTCAAGTAAACCAAATAAAGGTTCAATGTCGTTTACGCCATGTACAAAGATAGGTGGTGTGTTTGATGTTTGTTTGTCGGCATCTTTTTGAACTGATGTGCTTGCTAAAACATCAAAGTAGTTGCTGGTGGGAGTTGGGTTCAGCCAGTATTCCTTTAGTATGTTGTTCCATTGAGGTACTTGGATTCTGACTGTGAGCGTTTTTAATTTTGAACGGTTGTCCAGCCCTGGTTAAGGTCACTAGTATCAACTGATGATTCACTGTTGACATCGTTCATAGCGGTAACTTCCATAACATTTTGACTTGGTTCTAAATTACTATGTTCCATTGTTATATTTTGGCTAATTTTACTAGGAATATTCAGTTTAAGTTGTTTTTTTTTCAATTTTATTGATAGTATCAGATTTTAACATTTCTGGAATAATGTCAGTATTTTTTTAATATTTTTTTCGGCATTTTTGCTAATGCTAGGTTTGATTTTATGTTTAATTTTTGTGTTTCCTAATGACTTTTTTTTGCTTATAATTTCGTTAACCGAATAATCTGCATTGTTTGTGTTATATAATGTTTGTATTGCTCTCGATACGCAAGCACCGATTTCGCCGGGTCGGGTCCCGTTAATCTCGGAATTATTTACCTGCCCGTAGGCAGCGTCACTCATGTCACTAACACTTTTATTTTCACTTAAATTAAACTCGATTGAGTTAATTTTTAATAGTTAGAAAATTAAATTCACTTGCGTGTACCCACAAAGGGCACATGGTTTGTTATTATTTGACTACAGGTAGACTGGCTTTTTGTAACGTTACTGATAACAGCGATGTGAACAGTTCAACTGTCGGTAATCGAATAGAAATTAAGAGATTAGCTAATTTTTTGCGCAAAAATAACCTTAGTAATGTTATGAAATCATTAAGTGACATTTTATTCCTGCTAAATCACCCCATTTTGGAGGTATTTGGGAAGCCGGTATAAAATCATGTAAGTCGCATCTAAAGCGAATTTTAGGAAATGCATGCCTTACCTTTGAAGATTTCTATATAATTTTAACACAGATCGAAGCTATTTTAAATTCCAGGCCAATTTCTCCTTTGAGTTCCGATCCTAATGATTTAAATCCATTGACTCCTGGGCATTTCTTAATTGGCTAATCCTTAACATCTACTCCCGACCCAAATGTACTTGACATTCCTGAAAATAGACTAGAACGCTACCAGCACCTACAGCGTTTGGCACAACATTTTTGGAAACACTGGCATAAGGAATACATTTCGGAGTTGCAGAGTAGGACAAAATGCACAGGCCGTGCAAACCAATCATTAAAAGTCAGAACCATGGTACTTCTCAGAGAAGATAATTTACCTCCACTGAATTGGCAATTAGGTCGCAATTTCGAGGTGCATCCAGGACTAGATAAGGAAGTGCGTGTAGTGACAGTGAAAGTTCAGAATAACGTTTTCAAAAGAGCTGCCACTAAGGTTTGTGCTTTGCCCATTGATAATGAACAAAATCATGTGAATATGTAAACTAAGTGAAGTGTACAAAATAATGGAACAAAACAATTTTATGACAAACAATTTGATACAATTTAATAACTTTCAATTAGTGACATGAGTTAGTAAAGTTTAAATTAGTTACTTTGTATTACTTTCTTAATTTTTTTTAATTACTTATATTATTAGGCTTATAATTAATGTATCTTTAATTTCGAAATAATATTAGTATTATTTCAAGGTGCCCGCCATGTTAAGGATTCCCAATAGTGGTAAACTGAACGATTTTTTGTAGGGGTATCGTATCGTCTCGTATTCTGGTACGATAGCCTGTCGCATGGCGATGCAGACGACTGTCTGCATCTCATTTCACACATGAACTATTTTTTGTAAGGGTCGTCTGTTATGCTAGGGCGATGCAGACTAGAGTGTGCGCCGGACTATGATGCACTAGTCTTTTGTAAGGGTCGTTCAAGTAGGGCTATGCATTAGTAGAGTGTCGCCGGACTATGATGCAGGTAGTCTAATGTCATTCACAGTTCAAGTACTAAATGCATTAGTAACCTAATATATTTTTAATTTTGATGTAATCTATCGGTCTGGACTGTCTATATCAGCGTCGATGATTTTATTTATGGGTCTGCAAAATGCCGTCAGATAATTTCAAGGAATCATCCTTCTCAGATATATTAAGTCCAAAAAATCATTCCCCGTATATGTACAAATTAATTAGGATTAACAATATTAGGGCTAATATTGTTAATCCTAATTTTTAACTTCCCGAAGGAGAAGTTTGTGTTTTCATAAAAAAATCCGATTAGCTAATTTTATGTTTTCTCGACGTTTCAAGCCATCCTGAATCGAATGAGACCAAATTTGGAAAAAGTATGTGTGTGTGTGTGTGTGTGTGTGCGTGTGTGTGAACAGATTTTTTGCCGTAAATCGACGTTTTCTCAAAAACGGCTGGACCGATTACAAAAATTTAAAAGCCATTCGATGTATCGCCATGAGGACTAGCGTTTCTGAGTTTTGTGTGACGATCGGCCAAGCCGTTTCTTTGTAAATTACAGACAAGTGAAAAGTTTTTCGTTCACGTTTTAGCCGCAATTCTTAATCGATTTTGAAAATTCAAAAAGCGTTTGAAAGATATTGGTTGGGAATCGTGATGATTAGTTTTTGGTAGAGATCGGCCGGATTTGGTAGAGATTTTCTTGTAATAAAGTTTTTAAAAAAAAAAATCGACGATTTTTCTTATTATTTTTTGACGGTATATACCATAGTCTTCTAGATCAGGGTTTCTTAAAGTGGGGGTCGCACAGATCTGATACTTTTCAGTCATTATAAATAAAATTTTAAAATTAGTACACAAACTACGTGCAAATATAAGATAATTGCAGACAGGCTTCTCAAGCTTTGCTATTCGGCAGACATTTTTGATAAAATCAATCAATCAACAATTTATCAATGCAGGGAGTCTGCCGCTAATATATTTATGTTAAAAAATTAACTTGAGGCCTTTGTTAAAAAAAATTCTTATATGGAAGAACAGAGTGGAAAGTGGATCGCTCAAAATGTTTCCATTTACTGACGGGTATATAATTAGTAACAATATTTCAATAAAAGATACTCCTATAACAGAAATTATATTTAATCATTTGAAAGATATGGAAGTTTATATGCATAGGTATTTTCCCAATGATATCGATACACACCAATGGATTTGCGAACCATTTTCAATTGAAATCGAAGTAATGAATTTTTTAAACTCAAAAGCAGAATTTGCCGAATTAACTAGTGATACTACCTTGCGACTAAGATTTTCTCAAGTGCCTGTGCATGAATTTTGGATAGAAATGAAATCAGAATATCCCCTACAATCGGAAATAGCAATGAACAATTTACTGCCATTTTGTACAACATATTTATGTGAATCAGCCTTTTCCACATTAACTTATATAAAATCAAAATACCGTTCAACTTTAATAAACATTGAAAATTTATTACGATCTGCACTAACTCAAATTGAGCCTAGAATCAATTATTTGTGTAAAAATAAACAATCACATCCGTCACATTAGTATTGTTTGATATTAATAATATGTATTTATTGAAAAAATTGTTACAAATATTTATTTTTTTATTAAATAAATAAATAAATATATATATATATATATATATATATATATATATATAATTTTGTCATTCTATTCATTGTGTTTTATTACGACCAATATCTCGTCAACGTTTCCATATATATATATATATATATATATATATATATATATATATATATATATTTATAAGGTTGTCAAATATCTCCCTTCCGCTTTTTAGCTCTTTATTCAATGCTTTATAAAAAGTGTTACAGTGATCGGATTTAGTTCAAATATGCGCCGTTTTGTTCGATAATCTGTTTCCATCTAGACGGCAACTTCATAATACCTCCCTCGTAGAAGCCCCCCTCCTTATTTGCGAAGAACTCGGACAGCCACTTTTCACAAGCCTCTTTTGAGTTCAACTTTACACAACCAAGGGCATTCGCCATGGACAGGAACAGGTGGTAATCACTTGGCGCTATGTCCGGGCTTTATGGTGGATGCGATAAAACCTCCCATCCGAGCTCCCGTAGCTTCTGACGAGTTCTGTTCTGATCAACAAAGTGTGTGGTCTGGCGTCGTCCTGGTGGAACACTACACCCTTCCTGTTGGCCAATTCTGGACGCTTCTGGTCGATCGCCTGCTTCAAGCGGTCCAGTTGTTCGCAGTAGATTGTAAAATTAAGCGTCTGGCCATATGGGAGCAGCTCATAGTGGATGATTCCCTTCCAATCCCACCAAACACACAGCAAAACCTTCCTGGCCGTCAATCCCGGCTTGGCCACTGTTTGGGACGATTCACCGGCCTTCGACCACGACCGTTTTTGCTTGATATTGTCGTATGTGATCCATTTTTCGTCGCCAGTCACCATCCGCTTCAAGAATGGGTCGAGTTCGTTCCGTTTCAGCAGCATATCGCAGGCGTTGATTCGGTCCAGAAGGTTTTTTTGCGTCAAATCATGCGGCACCCAAACATCAAGCTTTTTTTTGTATCCAGCCTTCTGCAGATGGTTTAAAATGGTTTCGTGACTAACTCCCATCTCCTGGGCGATGTCACGAGATGCCACATGCCGGTCTAACTCGATATATTCCATGATTTGATCGGTATTTGTCGTCACAGGTCTTCCGCCGGCTGGCTTATCCATGGTGTCGTTTTCACCGACTCTGAATCGTCGAAACCATTCCTCCGCGGTTCGAAGTGATAGAGTACCATCCCCCAAAACACCATTAATCTCACGGAACGTTTCTCTAGCGGATTTGCCTTTAACGAAGGAAAACTTTAAAATAGCGCGAATTTCGGCGTTAGTGAACTCCATGTTTACACGTCTATAACTGTTGAACGCAATATCCAAACTAATCATGCATAGCGTCGTTTTGTAGGTTATGTCAAGACCTTTCAAATTATGTATAGTATTGCCAGATACGAGCTCTGTAGCGCTTTGTACATAGCCGCGAAATTCAAAAGACAAAAAGGCGGAAGGGAGATATTTGACAACCTTTTATATATACAATATATATATATATATATATATATATATATATATATATATATACAATATATATATATGTGTGTGTATATGTATATATATATATATACAATATATATATGTGTGTGTATATGTGTGTGAAATAAATGGATACGTATTCTTTAATTCTTATTTTATTTACATTGTAAAAGAGTGTGATATTACATCTACATCTACGGTTAATATATATTTTATTATTAATTCATTATATGAAGGAGGGGGTCGTTAAAAATTTTCTGAGCTTGAAGGGGGTCGCTATATAAAAAAGTTTAAAAAGCCCTGTTCTAGATCATATTAAAATATTACAGCCCTACGACAACTCGTTTAGCTTTAAAAATTCTTCAAAGTTTGAAAAAATTAGTATCGTTTTTTGGCATTTGTCAAAATTAGACCTTTGGTCAATGTTTTCTCGAAAACGGCTGGACCGATTTCAACAATTTGAAGGCCATTTGATGTATCTTAATGTGGACTATCGTTTGTCAGTTTTGTGTGATGATCAGCCAAGCCGTTTTTTTGCAATTTAGAAAAAAGTGTTAAACTTTTCGTCCACATTTAAGCTCAAACTACCGAATCGATTTTAAAAAATCAAAAACTGTTCGAAAGATATTAGTTGGGCGTAGTTTTAGGTAAAAATATACCGAGCCGTTTTCTTGTAATTAACTGTTGAAAAAAAGATTTAAGCCG
This sequence comes from Ctenocephalides felis, assembly GCF_003426905.1. Lineage (NCBI taxonomy): Eukaryota > Metazoa > Arthropoda > Insecta > Siphonaptera > Pulicidae > Ctenocephalides > Ctenocephalides felis. Next base: position 56,877,002 of record NW_020537646.1, on the reverse strand, counting down.
ATTTTTATGGACCTTTTTTGGCGATATCACGGTCTTATACAACTTATCGAAATATTACGCCCTTACGACAAGTAGTTTAATTCTAAAAATTCACAAAATTTTAGGAAAATGAGTAGTTTTTTGACGTTTGTTAAAATTAAAATTACACGACTTACTTGGTTCTACATCTACGGTTAATATATATTTTATTATTAATTCATTATATGAAGGAGGGGGTCGTTAAAAATTTTCTGAGCTTGAAGGGGGTCGCTATATAAAAAAGTTTAAAAAGCCCTGTTCTAGATCATATTAAAATATTACAGCCCTACGACAACTGGTTTAGCTTTAAAAATTCTTCAAAGTTTGAAAAAATTAGTATCGTTTTTTGGCATTTGTCAAAATTAGACCTTTGGTCAATGTTTTCTCGAAAACGGCTGGACCGATTTCAACAATTTGAAGGCCATTTGATGTATCTTAATGTGGACTATCGTTTGTCAGTTTTGTGTGATGATCAGCCAAGCCGTTTTTTTGCAATTTAGAAAAAAGTGTTAAACTTTTCGTCCACATTTACGCTCAAACTACCGAATCGATTTTAAAAAATCAAAAACTGTTCGAAAGATATTAGTTGGGCGTAGTTTTAGGTAAAAATATACCGAGCCGTTTTCTTGTAATTAACTGTTGAAAAAAAGATTTAAGCCGATTTTTATGGACCTTTTTTGGCGATATCACGGTCTTATACAACTTATTGAAATATTACGCCCTTACGACAAGTAGTTTAATTCTAAAAATTCACAAAATTTTAAGAAAATGAGTAGTTTTTTGACGTTTGTTAAAATTAAAATTACACGACTTACTTGGTATAACGATAGAGTACTTGGTTTTAATGAACATACTGAGCCATTAAAGTCCTATGGAAACTGGTTCAATTATTATAATTGTTGATTTTTGAAAATTTGCTTTTAGAAAATACTCCGAGTCAAAGTGTTTGTTCATTTTCAATTATGTGTAACAAATCCACTCGGAATACTTTTAATGACTCATTTAATTAATTTCAATTAATTAAATTCAATTTATTTTTTATTGATTAAGTCGATTATTTCAACATATCGGGAAGTTCATGTAACTTGCCTCAAGGCTAAATACCAAACCAACTAGTTATTAACTTCCCGTAGGGTAAGTTATTGTAATGGGCCGAAAATCGGAATTGAAAATTTTTACATTTCTCGACGATTTGAAGGTTTCTGAACGTTTTGGCATACCTCAGAAAAAATGGATGTGTGTGTGTGTGTATGTATGTATGGATACAAATTTCCAGTCACGTTTTAGGGCGCACGGATCAACCGATTTGAATGGTTCAAAAAACATTCGATTCCTATTGATAGGGAAAAGAGCTGATTAGTTTTTGGCAAAGGCAGGTCCAGCCGTTTCGGAGATACAGAGCAAAGAGTGCAGAACATAGAAATTGAATTTTTGAAAGAACGGAGTATCCGATTTGAATGATCTAAAAAACATTCAATTAGTAATGATTGAGAGAAGTGTTTATTAGTTTTTGGCAAAGGCAGGCCCAGCCATTTCGAAGATATGGAGCTAAATATGTAAAAAATGGCAGTTTTTGAGAGAACTAAGCGTCCGATTTAAATGATTCAAAGAACTTTCTGCTTGTCTTAACAAAATAATTGATTTTGGAAAAAAAAATGTTGTTCCAACTTTTTTTTTTTTAGTTTTTTGTATATCTTTATTATATTTATAAAAGTATATTTTTAATTCTGACTATAGTTCTAATATACTTTACAAATAATTTCAACTCTGCAATTCAGTTTATATAATTCTTATAAATATTAGACAATGTTACAATATTTATAATAATCTATTTGAAAACATTCAGTATTCCTCGAACATTTCATTACGATACGGGAAGTACCAGCAATTTGCCTTAAGGCACGATGCCATAATTGCCTCAAGACAGAATTTCACTTACAGCTAGTTTAGTATAAGTTCAGAGCTCAGTATAGAAACACCAACTATCTGATGCCCTTATATTCATCATATTTTATTATAATAAATCTATATTAATTATCAAACGTCGTATTTTCTTTAAATAATCACCGATCACACCAAGAGTTCAATTATAGAACAAATTTAAAAGTGTAGTGGTTAAGATAAGTAAATCGACAACAGCGTACTTTGCTGACTCGGAAAATATTTTATTAGCAATGTTTTTCGATAATAAAAAGGAAATACGAGATTCAGATATAAGAAAAATCTTATATTACCGTAATAATGTGGAAGACCTGACGCAATTGAGAGATTACCAAACACCCAAAATAAATTTCGAATGCGTCGACTATACTGATATGATAGATATGGATGATTATTCAAATATATTCGAACCAGCCTTCACGCTAAATATTCCTCATGAACATCTAGTACAATATCTACAAAGCAATGAGAGTCCGTAGAGTGACCCTAAAATTCAGAGAACTGAGAGACATTCAGAGAACTGAGAGACATGTTCAATTACTGGCTAACGTATCAAAACGCGTACTGAAGCAAAATCGCGATGGAGTTATGACAGCTACACTACAATCTCATAAAAAGCATCCTCGACTGGAAAGCAAAGAAGATTTCAGATATAATTTTCTTTAATTGTATTAGCTAAATATAAGAAATTTTATTTTAATAAAAATGTAACTTAAAGTAATAAAAATATATTATTTAAACCATGTCATGTAAATAAATAATAGAATAAATATATGCTATTCCTAAAAACCCAAAAACAATATTTTTCTACGAAAGTAGTTTGACCTGTTTCGATGCAAGATTCTAGGTTACGCTTACTCTCTAATGTTCCCTGAAAGTTTACTTGATGTAGTTTGAGATACCCGTAAGTTACCGATTTCAAAAAGCCGAGAAATATTTTTAACATGTTACGATGCAAGATTCTAGGTTACACTTACTCGCTAATGTCCCCTAAAAGTTTTAACTAGTTTTTTATCGATTTTCTCCACAACGGTAAATGACACGCAAAAACTTTGTTCGTACGAAAGATCGAAAATAAAATTACGAATAAAATGATATATAAATGGTTAAGTGTGTTCATATAATTTTCTCGAGATTTTCTAATATTTCTTTGCTAAGAAAAAAAATTCAAGTCAATTATCCCTGTGATAACATTTCGGATACTTCGCGTTTTAAGTCAGTTATCCCTGTGGCAACTTTTCGGATACTTTGCGTTTCAAGTCAGTTATCTCTGGGGCAACTTTTTGGATCTTTTGCGTTTAAAGTCAGTTATCCCTGCGGCAACTTTTCGGATATTTCGCGTTTCAAGTCAGTTATCTCTGTTGCAACTTTTCGGATGCTTTGCAAAATAATATGTATAAATACTGAATATTTTGTTATAAAAGATTCTAAATATTTATAGATTGAAAGTTATTATTGATTTATTGTATATTACAAATTTAAATAGAAATAGCAACTTGCACGTATTTTGCACATTGATAACTTGCACGTATTTTACATAATGTTGTTAACCTGTTTCGATGCAAGATTCTGGGTTACACTTACTCGCTAATGTACCTTAAAAGTTTACTTGATGTAGTTTGAGGTACCCGTAAGTTACTAATTTCAAAAAGCCGAAAATTGTTTTTAACCTGTTTTGATGCAAGATTCGAGGTTACACTTACTCGCTAATGTCCCCTAAAAGTTTTCACTAGTTTTTATCGATTTTCTCCGAAACGGTAAAAGACACGCAAAAACTTTGTTCGTACGAAAGATGCAGAATAAAATTACGAATAAAATGATATATAAATGGTTAAGTATGTTCATATAATTTTCTCGAGAATTTCTAATATTTCTTTGCTAAGAAAAAAATTTCAAGTCAATTATCCCTATGGTAACTTTTCGGATACTTCGCGTTTCAAGTCAGTTATCCCTGTGGCAACTTCTCGGATCTTTTGCGTTTAAAGTCAGCTATCCCTGCGGCAACTTTTCGGATATTTCGCGTTTCAAGTCAACTATCTCTGTGTCAACTTTTCGGATACTTTGCGTTTCAAGTCAGTTATCTCTGTGGCAACTTTTCGGATGCTTTGCAAAATAATATGTATAAATACTGAATATTTTGTTATAAAAGATTCTAAATATTTATGGATTGAAAGTTATTCCTGATTTAGAGTATATTACAAATTGAAATAGAAATAGCAACTTGCACGTATTTTGCACATTGATAACTTGCACGTATTTTACATAATTGTCAACTTGCACGTATTTCAAAAAGCCGAGAAATGTTTTTAACTTGTTTCGATGCAAGATTCTAGGTTACACGAATTCGCTAATGTCCCCTAAAAGTTTACATGATGTAGTTTGTGGTATTCGTACGTTACTGATTTCAAAAAGCCGAAAACTGTTCTTAACCTGTTTCGATGCAAGATTCTAGGTAACACTTACTCGCTAATGTTCCCTAAAAGTTTAATTGATGTAGTTTGAGGTACCCATAAGATACTAAATTCAAAAATCCGAGAAATGTTTTAACCTGTTTCGATGCAAGATTCTATGTTACACTTACTCGCTAATGTCTCCTAAAAGTTTACTTGATGTAGTTTGAGGTACCCGTAAGTTGCTGACATCAAATATCCGAGAAATGTTGTTAACCTGTTTCAATGCAAGATTCTGGGTTACACTTACACGCTAATGTACCCTAAAAGTTTACTTGATGTAGTTTGAGGTACCCGTAAGTTACTGATTTCAAAAAGCCAAGAAATGTTTTTAATCTGTTTCGATGCAAGATTCTAGGTTACAATTACTCGCTAATGTCTCCTAAAAGTTTACTTGATGTAGTTCAAGATACCCGTAAGTTACTGATTTCAAAAAGCCGAGAAATGTTGTAAACCTGTTTCGATGCAAGATTCTGGGTTACGCTTACTCGTTAATGTCCCCTAAAAGTTTACTTGATGTAGTTTGAGATACCCGTAAGTTGCTGACATCAAAAATTCGATAAATGTCTTTGACCTGTTTTGTAGCAAGATTTCAGGTATGGTTAAGGTACTATTTATTATAGATTTAGAGTATATTACAAAAATTAAACTAGTTGGTTTGGTATTTAGCCTTGAGGCAAGTTACATGAACTTCCCGATATGTGTAAATAATCGACTTAATCAATAAAAAATAAATTCAATTCAGAAGTATTTCGAGTGGATTTATTACACATAATTGAAAACGAACGAACACACACGTTGACTCAAATTTTCTGAAAGCAAATTTTCAAAAATCAATAATTTTTATATTTGAACCAGTTTCCGTAGGACTTTAATGGCTTAGTATGTTCATTAAGACCAAGTACTCTATCGTTATACCAAGTAAATCGTCTAATTTTAATTTTAACAAACGTCCAAAAAACTACTCATTTTTTCAAACTTTGATAATTTTTTAAAATTAAACTACTTGTCATAAGGCCGTGATATTTCAGTAAGTTCTATAAGACCACGATATATATCACCAAAAAAAGTTCCATAAAAATCCGTATGAATTTTTTTTTTTCAATAGTTAATTACAAGAAAACGGCTCTGTAGATTTTCACCTAAAACTAATCAGTATCATTCCCAACTAATATCTTTCGAACAGTTTTTGATTTTTCAAAATCGATTGGGTAGTTTGAGCTTAAATGTGGATGAAAAGTTTAACACTTTTTTTCAAATTCCAAACAAACGGTACATGTTTTGGGGCGGTACATATTTTGGGGCGTTCAGGATGATCCTTAGTATCTGATTTTGAAACTTTTGAATAATTTTCGTGTTGCTCTTAAATGCTGTCCCCCAAAGTGCAATTCCGTAAGTCCATATGGGTTTTAGGATAACTTTATAAATCAATAGTTTGTTGTATGTCGATAGTTGAGATTTTCTTCCTAGTAGCCAATAAAGGCTCTTGAATTTTTCTTCCAATTGTTTTCTTTTCTTCTGAATGTGTGTTTTCCAATTAAGTTTCCTATCCAGATATATACCCAGGTATTTAACGGCAACTGTTTGTGGTATCTGTTCTCCATTAATAAATATCGGTGGGCAAGTATCTTTCCTCAGTGTGAAAGTGATGTGGACTGATTTTTGGTTGTTGATTTTTAATTTCCAGATTTTGTGCCAAGTTTCAATCATTAGAATGTGACGCTGCAGCAGTTCGGATGCTATTTTAGGGTCTTCATGCTTGGATAGGATGCATATGTCATCTGCAAACGTAGCAATTTCAGTGTCTGGGGTAGTTGGCATGTCATAGGTAAATATGAGGAATAAGACAGGACCTAGCATGCTACCTTGGGAAACGCCAGAGTTAATGTTTCTGAGGGATGAGGTTTGGTTTGCCAGACTAATGTAGAATTTCCTTTCAGTAAGATAGGATTTTAATATTAAGAATAGTTGTGCAGGTAGAATATTCTTTTATTTATGAAGTAGTCCGGCATGCCAAACCTTGTCAAAGGCTTGGGATATATCAAGGAAACAGGCTGAGCAGTACTTCTTTTCGTGTAGAGTAGCATTTATCTGTTCAACGATTCTGTGTATTTGTTCTATGGTGGAATGTAGCTTTCTAAAACCAAATTGATAGTCCGGGATTATAGATTTGTTATGGAGTATTGTTAGAACTTTTTTGAGCAGAAGTTTCTCAAATATTTTGGAGAGGGTTGAAAGTAAACTTATTGGTCGGTATGACTTCAGAAGACAAGGATCCTTATCTGTTTTGGGAATTAGAATTACTTTAGCTACTTTCCACGCCTTAGGAAACACTTTTAATCTTAGGAGAGAGTTGAACAGAATTGTTATGTACCTCAGAGATTTTGGTGGGAGCTGTTTCAGGATTTGGATTGATATAAGATCATGGCTAGGAGGTTTACCTGATCTTGAGACTGTAATTTCATGTTTGACTTCCGATGCCAGGAAGCGGATTTGAGTACACTCTTGGTTGGAAAAGTTTTCAAACTGTATTTCTTCATACGTTTGCTCCTCCTGGAAGTAGTTTTGCGGAAATGGTTGAAATACATTTTCGAAGAAATCAGCAAATAAATCGACCTTTTCTTGATGACTTTTTGCCCAGGAGTTATCATTTTTTCTAATAGGAATTACTGGGAGTATAGGTTGTTTGAAATGTTTAGTAGCCTTCCATATGGAGTAATTCGTATCCTTAGTAGCCGTCAGGTCTTTGATTCTTTTTTCAAGTACGTTGTTGTTGTATTCTTTCAGTAATTTTTTTACTTCTTTACAGGCGCTGTTCAATCTTGTTTTATCTTGAGGAGATCTTGATGTTTGCCATATTTTTCGGAGTCTTCTTTTAATCGCAATATGTTGTTTGATGTACAGAGGATAATTGAGTTCATTACTAGTTGTAATTGACGGAGTGCTATTTAGTGCCGAATGAGGTAGTGTTTCGGTGAGATGATTTACCGCGTTATTTATGTCATTTTCAAACTTTAATAACGTATTACAATTTAAGTTGGTATCGAGCAGTTCTCTAAATTTGTTCCAGTCCGTGAATTTGTTGGTCAGGTAAGGTTTTATGATAATCGGTGGTTGTTTACAAAAAATGGTTAGTATAACAGGAGAGTGGTCAGAGCTCAAATCTAGGCTATTTTGAGGTTTCATGTTACTGATTGTTATCCCTTTGGTTATGTAACAAATCCGGAATTCCGTTTGGGTCGCTCGGCGAATAAGTTGGTTCACCGGTTGAGATCGGGATTAAATTGTTAGTGAGCATGGAGCAGTAGAGTTCACGTCCTCTAGGATTGGTGAGTCTTGATCCCCAGTATGGAAGTTTCGCATTATAGTCACCTCCAACAATAAACTTATTTCCTAGAGCACTGAAAAAATGTCAAAATATTGTTTAAATATTTTATGTTTTGGGGTAAATGGCAGTAAATGGCAGAAATTGTGATTCTATTTTGAGGAAAGTCAATAGAAATGTTCGTGGCTTGTAGAAACTCATTGCAGTGTGGATCTAACAGAGAATGTTCGATTTTAGACTTTATTATGATGGCTGTTCCACCATGTGGTTTGTCGTCCGGATGTCTAGTACTGTATGTTGTATATTGTGGAATGTTGAGGTAGCTTTTGCTAGTAAAATGCGTTTCACTGATTAGCATTATGTCAATATCGTTATGTCGAAGAAATTGTTTTACTTCGTTGGCGTTCCATATACATAGTTTGTAGTATAAGGGCATCATTTTCTCAAAGGTAGAAGGTTTGTCAAAATGTTCAGCATAGTGCTCATTTGGTCCATGAGAGTTTTCATCATATCTTTTAGTTCTTGCATGTCTGTTTGTTGGTTACTTGGAGTAATTATTTGCTGTTGATTGTCTGACGACAGTCCTCCTTGGTTTTCCTTGTGGATTCAGTTGCTGTTTATGTTTCTAGAAGTAGCATCAGAGAAGGAAACGTTTGGACGGACGAAAGGTTGAAAATTGTCACTAGGTTGGGCGGATTGTCTTTGCCTCAGAGGAGGGAATCTGCGTCGTCTTTCTTCTCTATAAATGGTGCACCCTCTATAACTGACTGGGTGATTACCAGAACAAAGAGCACATTTAACGCCGGCGTTGACTGGGTCCTTCCAGGGGCAATCTTTTGTTAGATGCTCTTTGTGCGATGCGTGAACAGTAATTTCTTGTATGTCGAAGATTTTGACATCTTGTACACTGTGGAACTTCTCTTCTATGGCGCATAGCTTCTATAGTAACATTTTTTCTGTAGAGGTACTCGACGGAGTATAAATCTTTATTAATATTGCTTTGCTCAAGTTCCACTACAAAAATATTAAGTGGAGCTTTTGTTACTCTGTGTTTTATTGTGTAGATGCGTACGACCTTGTGACCGAGTGTAATAATTTCTTCTGTGAGTGTTTCGATGTCAGTGCTATGGCGCAAATTTTTCACCACTACTTTAAATGTTCGCTTACACTTCGCTTGATAGGAGTGTAATTGTGTGCCCTTTTCATGTAGCAACTTTAAAACTATATTGTAGACGTGAGCATTTTTGGTATTAATTTTGACTTGATCGTTTTCTACTATTTTGTATGAGTACTGACCTTTTACATGAGTCTCAAGTAAACCAAATAAAGGTTCAATGTCGTTTACGCCATGTACAAAGATAGGTGGTGTGTTTAATGTTTGTTTGTCGGCATTTTTTTGAACTGATGTGCTTGCTAAAACATCAAAGTAGTTGCTAGTGGGAGTTGGGTTCAGCCAGTATTCCTTTAAAGTATGTTGTTCCATTGAGGTACTTGGATTCTGACTGTGAGCGTTTTTTATTTTGAACGGTTGTCCAGCCCTGGTTAAGGTCACTAGTATCAACTGATGATTCACTGTTGACATTGTTCATAGCGGTAACTTCCATAACATTTTGACTTGGTTCTAAATTACTATGTTCCATTGTTATATATTGGCTAATTTTACTAGGAATATTCAGTTTAAGTTGTTTATTTTCAATTTTATTGATAGTATCAGATTTTAACATTTCTGGAATAATGTCGGTATTTTTTCAATATTATTTTCGGCATTTTTGCTAATGCTAGGTTTGATTTTATGTTTAATTTTTGTGTTTCCTAATGACTTTTTTTCGCTTATAATTTCGTTAACCGAATAATCTGCATTGTTTGTGTTATATAATGTTTGTATTGCTCTCGATACGCAAGCACCGATTTCGCCGGGTCGGGTCCCGTTAATCTCGGAATTATTTACCTGCCCGTAGGCAGCGTCACTCATGTCACTAACACTTTTAATTTCACTTAAATTAAACTCGATTGAGTTAATTTTTAATAGATAGAAAATTAAATTCACTTGCGTGTACCCACAAAGGGCACATGGTTTGTTATTATTTGACTACAGGTAGACTGGCTTGTTGTAACGTTACTGATAACAGCGATGTGAACAGTTCAACTGTCGGTAATCGAATGGAAATTAAGAGATTAGCTAATTTTTTGCGCAAAAATAACCTTAGTAATGTTATGAAATCATTAAGTGACATTTTATTCCTGCTAAATCACCCCATTTTGGAGGTATTTGGGAAGCCGGTATAAAATCATGTAAGTCGCATCTAAAGCAAATTTTAGGAAATGCATGCCTTACCTTTGAAGATTTCTATACAATTTTAACACAGATCGAAGCTGTTTTAAATTCCAGGCCAATTTCTCCTTTGATTTCCGATCCTAATGACTTAAATCCATTGACTCCTGGCCATTTCTTAATTGGCTAATCCTTAACATCTATTCCCGACCGAAATGTACTTGACATTCCTGCAAATAGACTAGGACGCTACCAGCACCTACAGCGTTTGGCACAACATTTTTGGAAACACTGGCATAAGGAATACATTTCGGAGTTGCAGACTAGGACAAAATGCACAGGCCGTGCAAACCATTAAAAGTCAGAACCATGGTACTTCTCAGAGAAGATAATTTACCTTCACTGAATTGACAATTAGGTCGCATTATCGAGGTGCATCCAGGACTAGATAAGGAAGTGCGTGTAGTGACAGTGTAAGTTCAAAATAACGTTTTCAAAAGAGCTGCCACTAAGGTTTGTGCTTTACCCATTGATAATGAACAAAATCATGTGAATATGTAAACTAAGTGAAGTGTACAAAATAATGGAACAAAACAATTTTATGACAAACAATTTGATACAATTTAATAACTTTCAATTAGTGACATGAGTTAGTGAAGTTTAAATTAGTTACTTTGTATTACTTTCTTAATTTTTTTTTAATTACTCATATTATTAGGCTTATAATTAATGTATCTTTAATTTCGAAATAATATTAGTATTATTTCAAGGTGTCCGCCATATTAAAGATTCCCAATAGTGGTAAACTGAACGATTTTTTGTAGGGGTATCGTATCGTCTCGTATTCTGGTACGATAGCCTGTCGCCTGGCGATGCAGACGACTGTCTGCATCTCATTTCACACATGAACTATTTTTTGTAAGGGTCGTCTGTTATGCTAGGGCTAGACTAGAGTGTCGCCGGACTATGATGCAGGTAGTCTAATGTCATTCACAGTTCAAGTACTAAATGCATTAGTAACCTAATATATTTTTAATTTTGATGTAATCTATCGGTCTGGACTGTCTATATCAGCGTCGATGATTTTATTTATGGGTCTGCAAAATGCCGTCAGATAATTTCAAGGAATCATCCTTCTCAGATATATTAAGTCCAAAAAATCATCCCCCGTATATGTACAAATTAATTAGGATTAACAATATTAGCCTCTTACGGGCGGGGCTAATATTGTTAATCCTAATTTTTAACTTCCCGAAGGAGAAGTTTGTGTTTTCATAAAAAAATCCGATTAGCTAATTTTATGTTTTCTCGACGTTTCAAGCCATCCTGAATCGAATGAGACCAAATTTGGAAAAAGTATGTGTGTGTGTGTGTGTGCGTGTGTGTGAACAGATTTTTTGCCGTAAATCGACGTTTTCTCAAAAACGGCTGGACCGATTACAAAAAGCCATTCGATGTATCGCCATGAGGACTAGCGTTTCTGAGTTTTGTGTGACGATCGGCCGAGCCGTTTCTTTGTAAATTACAGAAAAGTGAAAAGTTTTTCGTTCACGTTTTAGCCCGCAATTCTTAATCGATTTTGAAAATTCAAAAAGCGTTTGAAAGATATTGGTTGGGAATCGTGATGATTAGTTTTTGGTAGAGATCGGCCGGATTTGGTAGAGATTTTCTTGTAATAAAGTTTTTTTTAAAAAAAATCGACGATTTTTCTTATTATTTTTTTGACGGTATATACCATAGTCTTCTAGATCATATTAAAATATTACAGCCCTACGACAACTCGTTTAGCTTTAAAAATTCTTCAAAGTTTGAAAAAATTAGTATCGTTTTTTGGCATTTGTCAAAATTAAACCTTTGATCAATGTTTTCTCAAAAACGGATGGACCGATTTCAACAATTTAAAGGCATTGAGATGTATCTCAATGTGGACTATCGTTTGTCAGTTTTGTGTGATGATCAGCCAAGCCGTTTTTTTGCAATTTGGAAAAAAGTGTTAAACTTTTCGTACATATTTAAGCTCAAACTACCGAATCGATTTTAAAAAATCAAAAACTGTTCGAAAGATATTAGTTGGGCGTGATACTGATTAGTTTTAGGTAAAAATCTACCGAGCCGTTTTCTTGTAATTAACTGTTGAAAAAAAGATTTAAGCCGATTTTTATGGACCTTTTTTGGCAATATCACGGTCTTATACAACTTATTGAAATATTACGCCCTTACGACAAGTAGTTTAATTCTAAAAATTCACAAAATTTTAAGAAAATGAGTACTTTTTTGACGTTTGTTAAAATTAAAATTACACGACTTACTTGGTATAACGATAGAGTACTTGGTTTTAATGAACATACTGAGCCATTAAAGTCCTATGGAAACTGGTTCAATTATAATAATTGTTGATTTTTGAAAATTTGCTTTTAGAAAATACTCCGAGTCAAAGTGTTTGTTCATTTTCAATTATGTGTAACAAATCAACTCGGAATACTTTTAATGACTCATTTAATTAATTTCAATTAATTAAATTCAATTTATTTTTTATTGATTAAGTCGATTATTTCAACATATCGGGAAGTTCATGTAACTTGCCTCAAGGCTAAATACCAAACCAACTAGTTATTAACTTCCCGTAGGGTGAGTTATTGTAATGGGCCGAAAATCGGAATTGAAAATTTTTACATTTCTCGACGTTTTGAAGGTTTCTGAACGTTTTGGCATATCTCAGAAAAAATGGATGTGTGTGTGTGTGTGTATGTATGTATGGATACAAATTTCCAGTCACGTTTTAGGGCGCACGGATCAACCGATTTGAATGGTTCAAAAAACATTCGATTCCTATTGATAGGGAAAAGAGCTGATTAGTTTTTTGGCAAAAGCAGGTCCAGCCGTTTCGGAGATACAGAGCAAAGAGTGCAGAAAATAGAAATTGAATTTTTGAGAAAACGGAGTATCCGATTTGAATGATCTAAAAAACATTCAATTAGTAATGATTGGAAGAAGTGTTTATTAGTTTTTGGCAAAGGCAGGCCCAGCCATTTCGAAGATACGGAGCTAAATATGTAAAAAAATGGCAGTTTTTGAGACAACTAAGCGTCCGATTTAAATGATTCAAAGAACTTTCTGCTTGTCTTAACAAAATAATTGATTTTGGAAAAAAAAATTTTGTTCCAACTTTTTTTTTTTAGTTTTTTGTATATCTTTATTATATTTATAAAAGTATATTTTTAATTCTGACTATAGTTCTAATATACTTTACAAATAATTTCAACTCTGCAATTCAGTTTATATAATTCTTATAAATATTAGACAATGTTACAATATTTATAATAATCTATTTGAAAACATTCAGTATTCCTCGAACATTTCATTACGATACGGGAAGTTCCAGCAATTTGCCTTAAGGCACGATGCCATAATTGCCTCAAGACAGAATTTCACTTACAGCTAGTTTAGTATAAGTTCAGAGCTCAGTATAGAAACACCAACTATCTGATGCCCTTATATTCATCATATTTTATTATAATAAATCTATATTAATTATCAAACGTCGTATTTTCTTTAAATAATCACCGATCACACCAAGAGTTCAATTATAGAACAAATTTAAAAGTGTAGTGGTTAGGATAAGTAAATCGACAACAGCGTACTTTGCTGACTCGGAAAATATTTTATTAGCAATGTTTTTCGATAATAAAAAGAAAATACGAGATTCAGATATAAGAAAAATCTTATATTACCGTAATAATGTGGAAGACCTGACGCAATTGAGAGATTACCAAACACCCAAAATAAATTTCGAATGCGTCGACTATACTGATATGATAGATATGGATGATTATTCAAATATATTCGAACCAGCCTTCACGCTAAATATTCCTCATGAACATCTAGTACAATATCTACAAAGCAATGAGAGTCCGTAGAGTGACCCTAAAATTCAGAGAATTGAGAGACGTTCAGAGAACTGAGAGACATGTTCAATTACTGGCTAACGTATCAAAACGCGTACTGGAGCAAAATCGCGATGGAGTTATGACAGCTACACTACAATCTCATGAAAAGCATCCTCGACTGGAAAGCAAGGAAGATTTCAGATATAATTTTCTTTAATTGTATTAGCTAAATATAAGAAATTTTATTTTAAATAAAAATGTAACTTAAAGTAATAAAAATATATTATTTAAACAATGTCATGTAAATAAATAATAGAATAAATATTACACTTACTCGCTAATGTGCCCTAAAAGTTTTAACTAGTTTTTTATCGATTTTCTCCAAAACGGTAAATGACACGCAAAAATTTTGTTCGTACGAAAGATCGAGAATAAAATTACGAATAAAATGATATATAAATGGTTAAGTGTGTTCATATAATTTTCTCGAGATTTTCTAATATTTCTTTGCTAAGAAAAAAATTTCAAGTCAATTATCCCTGTGGTAACATTTCGGATACTTTGCGTTTTAAGTCAGTTATCCCTGTGGCAACTTTTCGGATACTTTGCGTTTCAAGTCAGTTATCTCTGGGGCAACTTTTCGGATCTTTTGCGTTTAAAGTCAGTTATCTCTGTGGCAACTTTTCGGATGTTTCGCGTTTAAAGTCAGTTATCCCGGTGACAACTTTTCGGATACTTCGCGTTTCAAGTCAGTTATCTCTGTGGCAACTTTTCGGATGCTTTACAAAATAATATGTATAAATACTGAATATTTTGTTATAAAAGATTCTAAATATTTATAGATTGAAAGCTATTATTGATTTAGTGTATATTACAAATTTAAATAGAAATAGCGACTTGCACGTATTTTGCACATTGATAACTTGCACGTATTTTACATAATGTTTTTAACCTGTTTTGATGCAAGATTCTAGGTTACACTTACTCGCTAATGTCCCCTAAAAGTTTACTTGATGTAGTTTGTGGTACCCGTACGTTACTGATTTCAAAAATCCGAGAAATGTTGTTAACCTGTTTCGATGCAAGATTCTGGGTTACACTTACTCTCTAATGTATCCTAAAAGTTTACTTGATGTAGTTTGAGGTACCCGTAAGTTACTGATTTCAAAAAGCCGAGAATTGTTTTTAACATGTTTCGATGAAAGATTCTAGGTTACACTGACTCGCTAATGTCTACTAAAAGTTTACTTGATGTGGTTTGAGGTACCCGTAAGTTACTGATTTCAAAAAGCCGAGAAATATTGCTAACCTATTTTGATGCAAGATTCTGGGTCACACTTATTCGCTAAAGTCCCGTAAGAGTTTACTTGATGTAGATTCGGGTATCCGTAAGTTACTAATTCAAAAGCCAAGAAATGTTTTTAATCTGTTTCGATGCAAGATTCTAGGTTACACTTACTCGCTAATGTCTCCTAAAAGTTAACTTGATGTAGTTCAAGGTACCCGTAAGTTACTGATTTCAAAAAGCCGAGAAATGTTGTAAACCTGTTTCGATGCAAGATTCTAGGTTACGCTTACTCGCTAATGTCCCCTAAAAGTTTACTTGATGTAGTTTGAGGTACCCGTAAGTTGCTGACATCAAAAATACGAGAAATGTTGTAAAACTGTTTTGATGCAAGATTCTAGGTTACGCTTACTCGCTAATGTCCCTAAAGTTTACTTGGTGTTGTTTGAGGTACCCGTAAGTTACTGATTTCAAAAAGCCGCTAAATGTCTTTGACCTGTTTCGTAGCAAGATTTCAGGTATGGTTAAGGTACTATTTATTATAGATTTAGTGTATATTACAAAAATTAAACTAGTTGGTTTGGTATTTAGCCTTGAGGCAAGTTACATGATATGTGTAAATAATCGACTTAATCAATAAAAAATAAATTCATTTATGATAGGTTAGAAGTATTCCGAGTGGATTTATTACACATAATTGAAAACGAACGAACACACACATTGACTCGAATTTTCTGAAAGCAAATTTTCAAAAATCAATAATTTTTATATTTGAACAGTTTCCGTAGGACTTTAATGGTTTAGTATGTTCATTAAGACCAAGTACTCTATCGTTATACCAAGTTAAATCGTCTAATTTAATTTTAACAAACGTCCAAAAAACTACTCATTTTTTCAAACTTTGATTAATTTTTAAAATTAAACTACTTGTCATAAGGCCGTGATATTTCAGTAAGTTCTATAAGACCATGATATATATCACCAAAAAAGTTCCATAAAAATCCGTATGAATTTTTATTTCAACAGTTAATTACAAGAAAACGGCTCGGTAGATTTTCACCTAAAACTAATCAGTATCATTCCCAACTAATATCTTTCAAACAGTTTTTGATTTTTTAAAATCGATTCGGTAGTTTGAGCTTAAATGTGGTAAAAGTTTAACACTTTTTTTCAAATTCCAAAGAAACGGCTCGGCAGATCGTCTCACAAAACTGACAAATTATAGGCCTCATTGAGATACATCAAACCGATTTTAAATTTATGAAATCCAATTTTTGCAAACTTTGACGAATTTTCAAAGTTAGACCAATTGTCGTGGAGCCGTATATTTTAGTATGATCAAGAAGACTATGGTATCTACCGTCAAAAAAATAATAAAAATCGTCGAAAATTTTTTAACACTTTTTATCACTTCATCAGCACGATTCCCAATCAATATCTTTCAAACGGTTTTTGAATTTTCAAGATCGATTCAGAAACTGCGGGCTAAAACGTGGACAAAAATTTTTTCACTTTTCTGCTATTCACAAAGAAACGGCTTGGCTGATCGTCGCGCAAAATTGA
>NW_020537646.1:56832770-56860161 GCF_003426905.1 Ctenocephalides felis | reverse complement strand
AAACATACCCGATTGGACTTGACGCACGAGTTGCTCGTTTGCGCGGGCGGCGTCGCACTGAGCGAACCATCGGGGCGGGTAGCGGGGAGGCATCGCTCAGCTACTCAAACGCTTAAACCACATAACCCGGGAAACAAAATATATGTTCGTAAAAAACGTCTCGGGTCATTATGACCCAGCGTTCATTGGCACCGGGTTAAGTGAATTAATTTGTCGGGTTAAGTGAATTAATTTGTCATATTATACATATGTGCATAATTCAATCTGCAGTACATATACTGTATTTCATATTTAATTTCTGGCACATCTAAAGCTGCTTTTAGGCAACAATAATGTAGATATTTCATTTTTCTTATTCCTAATCATAAATTTATTATACATATTCTAATATTGTTTAGGTTCATAAGTAAATTGAAATTTTTCGCAGATGATAGTTTTCATTTATTTTCAATGCGAACAGTGACATGTCGTTTTTTGCAATTTTTATCTTCCTCTAGGGTAAGTTTTTGTAATCGTCCAAAAATCGAAATTAAATTTTTTGCATTTCTCGACGTTTTGAAGGTTTCTGAACATTTTGGAATACCTCAGAAAAACTGGATATGTGTGCGTGTATGTATGATGTGTGAATACAAATTTTCGGGCGCACGGATCAACCCATTTGAATGGTTCAAAAAACATTAGATTACTAATGATAGGGAAATGTGCTGATAAGTTTTTGGAAAAGGCAGGTCCAGCAGCTATCGAGATCAAGAGCAAAAAGTGCAGAAAATAGAAATCGAGTTTTGAGAGAACGGAACATCCGATTTGAATGATCTAAAAATCATTCAATTAGTAATGACTAGAACTAGTCATTTTTTTTCAAAAAATTTTTTTTGGGCATTGAAAATAATTCAGATTTTATTTTTAATTCTGACTAAAGTTCTAATATACTTTAACCCTCCGTTGGTCAGATATTCATTTACCTTTGGTCGGAGTGGTCTGGCTGGACCACCATTCATTTTACATGCTTTTATATGGGATAAATGAGTTAATGGTATCATATATATTAACGATTATTAGTAATAAATATTTATAGTTTTATTTTTTTTACCTTCTTTTGCATGTGTTGAGCTTGCCTCCAATAAAAATATTAAAAAAAAATGGAATATAAAAAAATCGTTGCACTTTTTGTTAATTTTTCTGTTTTATATCATAGAAACACAATATTTATTCTTCTTCGGTGCCTTCGAAATGAATGTGAAATTCAAATGCAAACGGAATAAGGCGCGTCGCCTTTGGAATGAGCTGTAGAACTCAATGTAAAAATATAATTTCACTTGAATTGCCTACTTACGGCTAAAGTTTTTCCAAAAAAAGTTTCGAACGCAGTACGGGTATTCAATATGTGCGCATTATTCATCCAATTTTCAATGTTTGCGACAACTAATAAGTTTGATAGGTTTTCAAGGCATTTTCATATGTGTGCGTGTAAATACTAACATTCATGTTACAACACATATCAAAGGATATATAAAACGCAGTTTGGATAGAAAATGCCAGAGAAAAAGACAAAAGACCGTCCAAAACGCGTACATATTTCATACAAAATGTACGGTAGTCTAGACAGACCACTCCGACCGTTCAAAGTATAAAAAAGTTAGTATCTTTATAATTATCCTTTTGTACATTTTTCGTCCAGATTTTTTTCTTGATCGACAGCTAATGAAATGTTAGGAAAAGTCAAGAAATTTCAAGTCGTTCATTACTAAAAGTGTTTTTTTTTTAAATTGAAATCGAAAAAAGTCTGGCCGGACCATTTCGACCGACGGAGGGTTAAACAAATAATTTCAATTTTGTAATTCAGTTTATATAATTTTATAAATATTAGATAATGTTACAATATTTATAATAATCTATTTGAAAACATTCAATATTCCTCAAACATTTTCGTTACGGTACGGGAAGTTCCAGCAATTTGCCTTGAGCCACGATGCCATACCCCCACTAGTTTCCATTTATTTTCACAATATTGCACATACATCAACGTACTTTATAATCACATACATCATAGAAAATTTCCTTAACAAACTTCAGAAAGATTTATCAAAAACCGAATAATCGTCTAGAAGGACTATACTTTTAATAGCAATAAAGCTCAAATTGATTCTACGTTTCAGTTAGAATTACTAAATACGTTAGTTACTAAAACGTTTGAATGAGAAAAAAAGGGCTGTTTTTAAGGTTTTCTCGGCAATTATTCGATATTTCTCGCCAACCAGAACCATCCTTGGACTTCAACGAATATTTAAAAAAAAGAATGGGCCAAATTGGTCCAGGCGTTGTTGAGTTATGCGCTTACCAACACATTTTGCGATTCATTTTTATATATGATTAATATATTTAAATTTTTTTTTTATAGGCGATGAAGTCAACAATGGCAAATCGTATGACGATGAAGTATTAACTAGCGATATATCTGATAATAATGATTAATTCATGATAATATATATTTGATTGTAACTAATTAAATTTATTTTGATCATAATTTATGATTTCTGATAATATAGTTAGAATATATGCTATAAGTTTTCACGCAACGCCTATTACTCGCCCTCCCGTCATAGCATTTTTGCACTTGTCTGGCAAGGGCTTATGCTAGCCAGAATGGTCTGGCAATTGTACAGACCTTTTTAGAATTGCGTAGATAAACACATATGTGAATTTCAGCTTTACAGGACACAATTTATTTTGGGTGATTTTTTGCTCACTTTCCGGCTCGTCTGGCAGGTCCTTGTGCAGGTCGAAATGGTCTGGTAGTTTGATTTTCGAACTTCTTAATGAATAAATTACATCGTAAATTACATAAAAATTTGAACATTACAGGAACAAGTTTAATTTTGGGGTGTTTTTTACACTTTCAAACGTTTGGACGACCATGATGTGCAGGGTTAAAACCTGACAGACCGTCGTTTCCGTACTTAGCACGTTTAGTTTAGTTAAGAATAACTTGTACAAAAATTTTTTGCCTTACAGGAACACCGTTATTCAAAAGGTTTACTGGCTATCAGTCTATTAGCATTCGTACTTTTTACAGTACTCGGTATATTTTATTTGCTTCGATATTTTTAATACTGTTTATCACTTAAACATTATTTTTTATTTATTTTATTTTATTAATTATAACAATCAGAGTCAAAATGACTCTATGAGTTACAGAGCTGATATAATAAAAATAATATATAAAAATAAAAATAAAAATAATAATAATTACAACTCATAACATAATTAAAACTAAAGGTAAAATTATAATATAAACTAAATAATTCGTTCCAATGAACAGCTCACTATGTTATGTTAAATCCAAAGGAATTTTTCTCTTCAACCTTCTAGTAGACGGAGTCATAATTAGAGGTGCTATAAGATGATTATCACTTAAACATAAATGCTGAACTTGTTATCGCTCTTAACATCATGTTGGCGCCGGGTGTTGTTGACACCAGCCCAAGTACTTTGAGAAACAATGTTATCAATCATGAAACTGAAAATTAATACACATACTTTCAAAAATAATAAATATACCTGGAAAAGAGATGTTTTTTCTGCATTTTGATATGCCTTGCTTTTTTAAAATATTTTTTTTATATATAATTTTATATACAAACTACGTTTGTTTTTATTATAGATGGCAACCCAAACAGTTGTCTCATCTCTATGAGCTGAATTTTTATTATTACTATTACTGTAATAGTGATGCATTTAATTGGTGCAGCAATGCTGTATTAGGGCTGTTTTCACTTGGAAACATATTGCTATCTATATTTCCAAGTGAAAATCGTTGTCACTGCTGCCTGACAATAGCCTGCTCGAAGTGGGTATCGAGCCCGGGAACCCTGATCCAGGTCCAGTCGTTCTAGCCACTTACCTACGAGCGAGCTCTTTTTCAAAATATGCATAGCATAAAAACACAATATGTATTTTAAACCTTTAATTTGCAATAAAACAATTCGTATCACATATCTGAACTGTGTGAACAAGAATTTACTAAAAATAAAATCTATAATATACAATAACAAGAATTTTATTATTATTATTATTATTATTATATATATATATATATATAATATAATATAATATAATATAATATAATATAATATAATATGATATAATATAATATACTACAATGTCCTACCAAAAAATGATTCAAATGTAATAAATAGAAAAATAAAATTTGTCAGCTGCCAAAGGAGTTGCAACATTATCTGGATTATGGTGCAATTGACGCGACAATAAAATTACGTCTATGAGAACAAATTCTAAAGCAAAGCATGAACGAGTTGCCGTTATAACACTAGATGTACACAGCATTAATGCGGGTTCATTCTTGTATTCTCCGCGCATAAGTGATCCTACAGATATTGCAAAAACAGCAACAACTAAAGATGCGACAATAGCTTGCACTTGTACAACAGCTATATTATATATATATATATATATATATATATATATATATATACATATATAAACAAATATGTATATATATATAATATAATACAATATAATATACTATAATGTCCTACAAAAAAATGATTCAAATGTAATAAATATTAAATAAAATTTGTTCATGAAAGTCGTTTCATGGCAACAAAGCTATATGTACTTCTTGTTTATTATACGATTTATCAATGGACTGCAAAAGTATAAACGCCAACATGAGAAACATAGATCCTAATAAATCTCCTAGAGCAGTTAAGTATGGAATGGCTGAATTATCAGGGTCTATTTTAAACTTCTACATGACATGAATTATGACATGAGCAATATAAAGTAAAATTATTAATTGCAAAGTACTAACTACTAAATAAATCAAAACAAAAAATATATCTAAAGTTACTGTAGATGACTGAATAAAATCAGCTACAAATATAAAAATTGTTTGCCCAAACATTGATATCATTATTAAAATTCGAGCCATTTTTGCATAAGGAACACCTTTTAAAATTGCTCTCCAAGGTGACTCACAAATTATCGAATTAGCAGGTAATATTCCTAATACTGAAGTTTTGTGTAGCAGTGTCGATATTCTGCTTGCTTGAACAGAAACTAAATTGCCGCCAATTCCATTTATTATCGGCTGAAATAATACAAAACCACCAAAGTGTTCTACAGCAGAGTCTAACACTAAACCTTCAAGTCCGCTTATGATTAATGCGGATATTACTGGTACCCATCCTGAGAATAATACTGGTCTAGTATATTTATTTCGTAAAACTATTAATATCCAAACTATTAACAAAATAATGTAAATAGATAGCGCTAGTCCCAAAAGCCAGCGATCAGAATCGTGGTATTGAAATAACCATGCAGAAATCGCTGATAATACTGATATGGAAACAACACCAATAGAAGCAGCTAAAGGAGTTGCAACATTATCTGGATTAAGGTGCAATTGACGCGACAATAAAATTACGCCTATGAGAACAAAATCTAAAGCAAAGCATGAAGTAGTTGCAGTTATTACACTAGATGTACACAGCATTAATGCGTGTTCATTCTTAAATTCTCCGTGCATTAATGATCCTACTGATATTGCGAAAACAGCAACAACTAAAGATGCGACAATAGCTTGCACCTGTACAAGAGCTACGTTACCGATTATCATATTCAAAATGTCACGTCTTCTCTTCATGTTTCCCAAGTTGTATTGCGTTGATAATCTAGAAGCCAGACACATATCTAAATTGCCTTTCAATCCGAGAAGAGCCGGAACCAAAATCAAGAGTTCGGAGACATCGTCAAATACTTCCCATTGTTGGACGAGGCTGAGTATGACACCTGCATCTATTGTTCCAATACCAGCAATCATAAAAGGAACACCAACTTGGAAAATAGTATATATCCAATTTTCTTGCACTAGCTCTTTTTCGCAATTTTGAGATAATTGATAACTATTGTCTGAAGATGACATAGATATTGTTGTCAAAGACATCAAGGAACCCGCATTTGATGAGTTTTGCACCTCTTGGTTATTTGAAATACTACTGCTATATTTATTTTCAATTATTTGTCGGTAGTTTTGCTTTGCTAAATCTGACACATCCAGCTTATACTTGTTTATATCAAGCTTCTTAGCACCATTTTCCATTCTGAAATGCAGTAGTTATACTAATCAGAGCAGGATTTTACATAGAGCTTCAAATAAATGAGTCCACCTGAAAACAAAAATATTCCTTTAATGTCTCAATCAAAAAACATTTATTACCCTAGATTTTTTGTATAATTTTTTGTGTAATAATAGTAATGTAATATTTTCAATCAATTAACAAGACAAAATTATTTATTTATCAAATATGTAAAGGCTTTGTAGAAACTCAATTTGAAAATTGTATTTTTTTTCAAAAATGATGTTCTACGATCTCACTAAGTATTGACAATTTCTTTGATTTTGACCTTTGAATAAATTACGTTATTACTTATTACAATAACTATTAACTATTATTAAATATATAGGGTGCTGTAAACAGAAGTGAACCACGTTTTCATTTCTGAAAAAAAATACATTTTTCAGAATTATTTTTTCCAAGGCCCTTATATATTTAATAAATAAATAATTTTGTCTAGTTGATTGAAAATATTACACTATTATTTTTGAATGTATAATAGTTAAAAATGAAAATGTTGTGTTATATATATTTTTCATTCCAAGGGTATTCCAAAACGCAACTTTTTATCATAGAAGATGTTAAAATTCGATGACAAATCGGGTGAAAGAGACCGATGGTAAAAACTTTCTTGGTGAATTTTTTAGCGCGTTTTTCTGTAAAGTGCGGGAGTAAGTTTATAATCTCCAAATGCTTTCTAAAATTGAGCAAGTATCAAAATATAATAAATACATACGCGCTTCGACATACAGTTCACTAGTCTTCGTGTAGCCCACTTCAACCTGTGGCCCACGTCTTTCCACAGCGCCCTATTTAAAGGAACCGAAACATCATTCATTTGGAAAACATATGCGCGCGTGTGTGTGTGTGTGTAAAGAGATTTTTACCTTAAATCGACGTTTTGCCAAAAACGGCTGTACCGAGTTCAAAAATTTAAAATCCAATTGATGTATCTCGATGAGCCTTGAGGCAAGTTACATGAACTTCCCGATATGTTTAAATAATCGACTTAATCAATAAAAAATAAATTGATTTATGAGTCATTACAAGTATTCCAAGTGGATTTATTACACATAATTGAAAACAAACGAACACTTTGACTTGGAGTATTTTCTAAAGGCATTTTTTTAAAAATCATCAATTATTATAATTGAACCAGTGTCCATGGAACTTTAATGGCTCTGTATGTTCATTAAAACCAAGTACTCTATCGTTATACCAAGTAAGTCGTCTAATTTTAATTTTAACAGACGTCAAAAAAACTCATTTTCTTAAAATTTGGTGAATTTTTAAAATTAAACTAAAATTTAATTTTAATTTAAAGACCGTGATATATATCGCCAAAAAAAGTTCTATAAAAATCGGCTTAAATTTTTTTTTCAACAGTTAATTACAAGAAAACGGCTCGGTAGATTTTTACCTAAAACTAATCAGTATCATTCCCAACTAATATCAATCAAACAGTTTTTGATTTTTTGAAATCGATTCGGTAGTTTGAGCTTAAATGTGGACGAAAAGTTTAACCCTTTTTTCCAAATTACAATAAAACGGCTTGGCTGATCATCACACAAACCTGACAAACAATAGTCCTCATTGAGATACATCAAATGGCTTTTAAATTATTAAAATCGGTCCAGCCGTTTTTGAGAAAACATCGATCAAAGGTCTAATTTTGACAAATGCCAAAAAAGCGATACTAATTTTTGCAAACTTTGAAGAATTTTTAAAGCTAAACGAGTTGTCGTAGGGCTGTAATATTTTAGTATGATCTAGAAGACTATGGTATCTACCGAAATCGGTTCAGCCGTTTTTGAGAAAACGTCGATTTACGGCAAAACATCTCTTCACACACACGCACACACACACACACATACTTTTTCCAAATTTGGTCTCATTCGATTCAGGATGGCTTGAAACGTCGAGAAAACATAAAATTAGCGAATCAGATTTTTTTATGAAAACATAAACTTCTCCTTCGGGAAGTTAATAATCAAAAACTATTCTAAAGATATTGGTTGGGATTGATACTGATTAGTTTTAGGAAAAGATCGTCCGAGCCGTATTCTTGTTAAAAAAATTTTTTTGGCAATATTTATAAAACTTTTTTTGGTGATAAATATCATGATTCTAAAAAACATCCGAAAATATTACGGCCCTACGACGTAATACGTCACGTATATATATATATATATATATATATATATATATATATATATATATATATATATATATATATATATATATCGATATATATATATATATATATATATATATATATATATATATATATATATATATATATATATATATATATATATATATATATATATATATATATATTAGAGCTGTCAAGAACCGGTTCCAAAGTCCAAAAAGGCCCTGGGTCCGGGAGAACCGTGATCGGTTTCAACCCGGAAAAGTCCGGATCGATCCCTAAAAATTCCGGACCGCTTCGGAAAAAATCCGGCACCGTTTTTTTTTCTATATAGTGAATAATGCAACAGTATTTCACTGTGACCCTACTTTTTTCTTATTTTTTTTTATTCAGTCACAAACATCCGTTTCAAGCTATGTGTTTCGCTTTTTGTTCTTGAAATTTTTTTTGTAACTATTTGAATTTTCTAATATAATTATAATTAATACTTTTTTGTGCATTTGTATTTAGTTATATACTTGTTTGCCACGAATGCAATTTTCAAATTGGAAATTGTACATTCGAATAATATTTAGTCTGCTTTCATTATTAGGTTATATGTAATTTTCATAAACTTTTAAATAAATAATTATAAAGTTTTTCATAAACCAATAAACTTTCTTTAATTACTTTAAAGCATATTTTTAGTTTTTTTAATAGTTTCTCAATTAACGTTTTCGATGTCCATAGCAAGAGGCGGTTTCTTTTGATTAGGAGAATTTACAAAACTGGCTGCATAAGTATTAAAAAAAAAAAATCCATTAAAAGTATTACAACAAAACGCCTTAGTTTAATTGAAATAAATAGCTTATTTCATAAGAAGTAAGTTAATTTCAAAATTGTTAACTTCATAGAAATATAAAAATTTCATACTTTGCTAACAGATACTTATATTTATTTTTCTACCTAAGCTCTTCCCATTATGTAATTCGACCCTTGCACAAGATGGCGAAAGTGGAGCTTATGATCATAATATTAGTAATTGTACTAATACATATATATATATATATATATATATATATATATATATATATACGAGGTCTGTTCAAAAAGTACCCGGAATTTTCGTTTTTTCAAAAAAATATTTATTTATTCGTCTACATTAATGTGGTCCCCTTCAAAGTAGTCCCCCCCAGATATAATACACTTATGCCAGCGTTTTTTCCAATTTTCGAAGCACCCTTGATATTCACTTTTTGATATGTCCTTGAGCACTCTCAGCGATTTTCTTCAATCGAGGAAAACCGCCGTCCTTTCATGGGTCTCTTCAACTTTGGGAATAGGAAAAAGTCACACGGAGCCATATCTGGTGAATTTTTGCACTTTGCAACACTTTATTTCATTTTTTACGCAAAATTTAATACAAATTCTTTGACTTTTCAATTCTTCCATTGTAAAAATCGCCGAGCTCAGAAAAACACGTCGAACCTTAGCGACTACCACAGACAAAGTAAACAGTGAATATAGCTGAAAATTTCATCATACTTTAGGGGCATGTATACCAACACAATAAAAAAAAAATTTTGACAATCAGACACTCCAGACCCGCGAAATTTAATTATTAGTAATTCCGGGTACTTTTTGAACACACCTCGTATACATATATATATATATATATATATATATATATATATATATATAGATTTCAAAGCAGAAGCGTATTTTTAGAGCCTGGCGATTGTACATCGACTCATAAATCGTAAAACAACAAATTTCAAAAATTCCTTCGAGTTTGCTAATTAATTTTGAAATATTGCATATTTCAAAACAAATTTCAAAAATTCCTTCGAGTTTGCTAATTAATTTTGAAATATTGCATATTCTAAAATAGTGTTTCATATACAAATAACATATATATAAAATAATATATACTTGAAACATAAACTAATATAAGTTACATAAACTGTTTTTTTTTAAGTGACAATTTTAAAAGTAGAAGTTTTTATTAACTTCTATATCGTTTGAAATGTTGTTGAAATAGATAAATATTTAGTTTCAGAAATAATAATTTTCAGGCGGATTAACAAAATGGGGCTCTTGTAGTCGGGTGTTGTCTATTGAAAATAGTTGGTGGTCTTTCTGAAAACAAGTGTCAAAGTATGATTTGGAGAAGTCTTTAAAATCAATATTTATGGGCTAAAGACAGATGGCTCGCAATAAAAAATTCGGACTAATACATATAACAATGTTTAGCTTCTCAGAAGTAAGTTAGCATAATATTATCCAGTCAGATTTTCTGGCTAAAACAAGTACGCCTTTGCGAAAGTAATAATAGGTTTAACTTCTTAATTCAAATGAGTTAATTAATTTTGAATCGAAATTAGGATTTAAAATAGAAATAAATAATGTCTTGAGTTATTATATTTGAATACTTGAAATGTTGAGTTAAAATTAATTAGAATTAGAAATAATAATATAGAATATAAAAATAAAACGTTGTAGGTGACTAAATGCTACAAAAAAAATGGAACCGTTGCCGGTTCTCAAAATTTGGGAACCGGTTCCAGAACCGGAACCGAACTGGACCCGGATTCTATTCACAGCTCTAGATTCAAAGTCTAGTAATCGGGCATAACATCAATAAAAAACATGATTTTCTTTCAAAAATTTATTTTAACTCCATATGTTTCGGCTATAATCCTAGCCTTCATTCAGTGGAAATATTAGTTAATCTTAGTGTTAAATTGGAAAATTTTAATAATCCATGGTATCAGGTAATGGACTACACTATGTATTATAAACATTAAACTTGTAATTACACAATATTTTCACAAAATACTAATTTAAAAAATCACAATTAGATAAGGTGTTGTTCGTAGACTGGTTGAAGATATAATGAAGAAAGGACCTTTTAAAAAATATTTTTTACCAAGATTCTACACCTGTGTGGAACGAATTGCGAATCCTTTGCGCGTCGTTTTTATTATTTTGTGAGGAATTTAGAAATACTATCTAAATAAAAGAGATTTGTGTCGCACAGCGTGTTAAGTTCATTTATATATATATATATATATATATATATATATATATATATATATATGTGGCGAATCAAGCAGGCTAGACATTGAGGAAAAAACAAAATGATTTGTCATTTTTATTTATCATAAATGTTGTAATTAATAAACTGTTTTTATTCATGTTCATAATTAATTAATAAATTGTTTATATTCATAACTTTTATATATACACTAGCAAACCCGACGAACTCCGTTTCGCCACCAGATGGTTTCGTGAGAAAGATAAAGAAATTTTTTGTTTGTTTTATATTTGAAAAGGAAAAATTTGATTTTATTATACAACAGTAATGAATTGGTTTCAATTACAAAAATGAAGTGTTTTTTAGTTGAACTTCTCTAAGTAAATGAAAGTGAATCCGCAAATTATCCGTTTCATTGAAGTGCTCTTTGGTAAACTACATTTTTTGTTTTTTGGTCTGACGTTAACACAAACAAAGTGGATGGTTTTCCAACTCGTGAAAAGGCAACCTATAACTGCCCATGTGAAAAATAATGATTTTCTTAATAATCTATTTGAAATTTATTCCGCAAACACTAAGCGATTGGCCTTGCGACTTGTTAGTGCGAACTGGAAATTGCAATCGTTTGAAGTCAAATGGAAGACCAGTCAGAATCATTGGTATGTCACCAAATCGCCAGCAATTTTTAATTGAATGGTAAAATTCAGGGCGTGTACATCATTATTATTTGCGGCAAGAATTGCTCGTTGACTTAACCAAGCATAATTCTGATAATTCTCACTAATGTCATTACTCGAATTTTTAATTACGGTGCGTGAAGTTCCAGCAGCTTGCATTAAGGCACGATGCCATGCACAACTAATTTTCTTAGCTATAAACCTTGGGGAGCCCGAGACCTTTCCAACGAATGCAAAATTGTCGAAATCGGTTTGTGCGTTCTGGAGTTATATCGTCAGGAAGGAAAACTCGACTTATTTTTATATATATGTAGATAATCTATTTGAAATTATTTAAAACAATTGTTGATTATTTGCATTACTCAAAATTTTAATTACGGTGCGTGAAGTACCAGCAGCTTGCATTAAGGCACGACGCCATGCAGAACTAATTTTCTTAGCTATAAACCTTGAGGAGCCCGAGACCTTTCCAACGAATGCAAAATTGTCGAAATCGGTTTGTGCGTTCTGGAGTTATATCGTCAGGAAGGAAAACCCGACTTATTTTTATATATATGTAGATAATATGTATATATAAAAGTTGTCTAGCCTGCTTGATTCTCCATATATATATATATATATATATATATATATATATATATATATATTATATATATAGTTGGGTATTTGTAAATTAAAAGATCCAGAAAAGTAATCAAAATTAAGATTAACTTGTTGCAATAATTTTTTATCTTTTATTAAAAATAAAATTAAATACCAATTCCAATTCTTTACAGTTAGAAATTGCCAGAGATTTAAAATTATGCAAAAAGTTCTTGAGAGAAAATCCTGACATTATAGTTACCAGAGCTGATAAGGGAAACTTTAGTGTAACGTATTAAAGCTAATAATAAAATTCACGAAATTTGTGTTCAACGTGATTTGTTCGGTCGCCTATTAGCCCGATAAATCCAATATAATATTGAACTTGAAAAAACAACATATCACATTACAATTTTTAGCTACCCGAAGGAGAAGTTTATGTTTTCATCAAAAAATTCGATACGTTAATTTTTTCTCGACGTTTCAAGCCATTCTGAATCGAATGAAAACAAAATTTGGAAAAAGTATATGTGTGTGTGAACAGATTTTTTTCCGTAAGTAAATCGACGTTTTCTCAAAAACGACTGGACCGATTTCAAAAATTTAAAAGCCATTCGATGTATCTCGATGAGGACTATTGTTTGTCAGTTTTGTGCGACTATTGGCTAAGCTGTTTCTTTGTAAGTAGCAGAAAAGTGAACAAAATTTTGACCACGTTTTAGCCAACAATTCTGAATAGATTATGAAAATTGAAAAACCGTTTGAAAGATATTGCTTGGAAATCGTTCTGATTAGTTTTTGGTAGTGATCGGTCATGCTTTCTTGTAATGAAGTTTTGAATTTTTTTTTTCTACAATTTTTATTATTATTTTTTTGTCGGTAGATACCATAGTCTTCTAGATCATACCAAAAAATTATGGCCCTACGACAACTCGTTTAGCTTTAAAAATTCATCCAAATTTGCAAAAAATTATATTGCTGTTTTGGCATTTGTTAAAACTAGACCTTTTATGGACGTTTGCTCAAAAACGCCTGAACCGATTTCTGAAATTCAAAAGCCATTTGATGTACCTCGATGAGGACTATCGTTTGTCAGTTTTGTGCTACGATCTGCCGAACAGTTTCTTTGTAATTTGGAAAAATGTGTTAAACATTTCGTCCACATTTAAGCATATACTACCGATTCTATTTTGAAAAATCAAAAACTGTTCAAAATATATTAGTTGGGAATGATACTGATTAGTTTGAGGCGAAAATCTACCGAGTCGTCTTCTTGTAATTAACTGTTGAAAAAAATATTTAAGCCGATTTTTGGTGATATAAATATATATCATGGTCTTATAGAACTTAGTGAAATATTACGGCATTACGACAAGTAGTTTAATTTTAAAAATTCATCAAAGTTTGAGAAAATGAGTAGTTTTTTTGACGTTTGTTAAAATTAAAATCGGACGATTTACTTGGTATAACGATAGAGGACTTGGTCCTAATGAACACCCTAAACCATTAAAGTCCTACAAAAACTAGTTCAATTAAAAAATTATTGATTTTTGAACATTTGCTTTTAGAAAATACTTCGAGTTAGCGTGTTTGTTCGTTTTCAATTATGTGTCATAAATCCACTCGGAATACTTTTAATCACTCATGAATTAATTTATTTTTTATTGATTAAGTCAGTTCAGTTCAGTCAGTCAGTTTAAGTTCATGTAATTTGCCTCAAGGCAAAATACCACTACCAACTAGTTTCACTTTGCCACGCAGATGGAACTATCTATAAAACCGCGAAATCAGCAATGGATAAAGCCTTACAAGCAAATATATCTGATAACGAAATACCAAAACAATTTGGTATGATGCTGTTGTTTTCGATGGATTTTATTTACTGCATTCAATGAAAAATATTCCAAAAACATTTGGTAATATTTCGAAAAAAAAAATATTTTAACGCTAGCACTAGTTCCACGAGTAGATATAGTTTTCAAATAGTTATTTAAAAGTACCAACAATTCTCAAACCTCAAAATACTGGCTGGATATTGGTTGAAAAAATATTTGATTTCAATTGGTTTGTGGGAGATACCGTTCTTTCTTCAATTTTTGAAATAATATGGCAACATTCTTCTCGTATTGCTGAGGAGAATGCAAACGGAGCTGATCAACACATAGGCGGTAATGTTAAAATTTTTAAATTTGTAATATTTGATATTTTATTATATTACTAGATGACCCGGCAGACGTTGTCCTGTACCTATGTCTACATTTTTCAATATAATATACTAATATTTACCGTTTACCTTTAATGCTTTAAAAATAATAATTATTGTTTTTTAAATTACTCGTCACGGCAAAATATATGTACATTTATAATATGAGCGATGTTAAATGTAGAACTTTAAATAAAATGATGAGTCTCAATCCTCAGACTATATTGGAAATTAAAGTCTTTTAAACGGTATAACATAACCATAATCATAACATAACACTGGTACTTCATATTGGATTAAATTAATTTAATTTTTAATTATTTAAAATATCTAAAATTGTATCTTAAACTTCTCCTAATCGATATCGTGAGGGCCGAATTGTATGTATTCATCTCTACTTCCCATTTGTTGTTCTAAAGTAAAATTTTTATGAATTATAAAAATACTGTGGAAAGATTAGTAAAAGATGCAAAGAAATTGTATATGGAAGAAAACTATATTGAAAATTTAATATCCGAATCTTGTGTTGACGCCCCCTAAGGCGTACGCTCGTATTTTTCGCATTAAAGGTAGACTGATTAATACTTAATTTTATATATTAAGTGAATTAATTTGTCAAATTTGTTCATATGTGCATAATTCAATCTGCAGTACATATACTGTATTTCATATTTTAATTTCTGGCACATCTAAGCTGCTTTTAGGCAACAATAATGTAGATATTTCATTTTTCTTATTCCTAATCATAAATTTATTATACATATTCTAATATTGTTTAGGTTCATAAGTAAATTGAAATTTTTCGCAGATGATAGTTTTCATTTATTTTCAATGCGAACAATGACATGTCGTTTTTTGCAATTTTTATCTTCCTCTAGGGTAAGTTTTTGTAATCGTCCAAAAATCGAAATTAAAAATTTTTGCATTTCTCGACGTTTTGAAGGTTTCTGAACATTTTGGAATACCTCAGAAAAACTGGATATGTGTGCGTGTATGTATGATGTGTGAATACAAATTTTCGGGCGCACGGATCAACCCATTTGAATGGTTCAAAAAACATTAGATTACTAATGGTAGGGAAATGTGCTGATAAGTTTTTGGAAAAGGCAGGTCCAGCAGCTATCGAGATCAAGAGCAAAAAGTGCAGAAAATAGAAATCGAGTTTTTGAGAGAACGGAACATCCGATTTGAATGATCTAAAAATCATTCAATTAGTAATGACTAGAACTAGTCATTTTTTTTTCAATTTTTTTTTTCAAAAAATTTTTTTTGGACATTGAAAATAATTCAGATTTTATTTTTAATTCTGACTAAAGTTCTAATATACTTTAACCCTCCGTTGGTCAGATATTCATTTACCTTTGGTCGGAGTGGTCTGGCTGGACCACCATTCATTTTACATGCTTTTATATGGGATAAATGAGTTAATGGTATCATATATATTAACGATTATTAGTAATAAATATTTATAGTTTTATTTTTTTTACCTTCTTTTGCATGTGTTGAGCTTGCCTCCAATAAAAATATTTAAAAAAAATGGAATATAAAAAAAATTGTGCTCTTTTTGTTAATTTTTCTGTTTTATATCATAGAAACACAATATTTATTCTTCTTCGGTGCCTTCGAAATGAATGTGAAATTCAAATGCAAACGGAATAAGGCGCGTCGCCTTTGGAATGAGCTGTAGAACTCAATGTAAAAATATAATTTCACTTGAATTGCCTACTTACGGCTAAAGTTTTTCCAAAAAAAGTTTCGAACGCAGTACGGGTATTCAATATGTGCGCATTATTCATCCAATTTTCAATGTTTGCGACAACTAATAAGTTTGATAGATTTTCAAGGCATTTTCATATGTGTGCGTGTAAATACTAACATTCATGTTACAACACATATCAAAGGATATATAAAACGCAGTTTCGATAGAAAATGCCAGAGAAAAAGACAAAAGACCGTCCAAAACGCGTACATATTTCATACAAAATGTACGGTAGTCTAGACAGACCACTCCGACCGTTCAAAGTATAAAAAAGTTAGTATCTTTATAATTATCCTTTTGTACATTTTTTAGTCCAGATTTTTTTCTTGATCGACAGCTAATGAAATGTTAGGAAAAGTCAAGAAATTTCAAGTCGTTCATTACTAAAAGTGTTTTTTTTTTAAATTGAAATCGAAAAAAGTCTGGCCGGACCATTTCGACCGACGGAGGGTTAAACAAATAATTTAAATTTTGTAATTCAATTTATATAATTTTTATAAATATTAGATAATGTTACAATATTTATAATAATCTATTTGAAAACATTCAATATTCCTCAAACATTTTCGTTACGGTACGGGAAGTTCCAGCAATTTGCCTTGAGCCACAATGCCATACACCCCACTAGTTTCCATTTATTTTCACAATATTGCACATACATCAACGTACTTTATAATCACATACATCATAGAAAATTTCCTTAACAAACTTCAGAAAGATTTATCAAAAACCGAATAATCGTCTAGAAGGACTATACTTTTAATAGCAATAAAGCTCAAATTGATTCTACGTTTCAGTTAGAATTACTAAATACGTTAGTTACTAAAACGTTTGAATGAGAAAAAAAGGGCTGTTTTTAAGGTTTTCTCGGCAATTATTCGATTTTTTCTCGCCAACCAGAACCATCCTTGGACTTCAACGAATATTTTAAAAAAAGAATGGGCCAAATTGGTCCAGGCGTTGTTGAGTTATGCGCTTACCAATACATTTTGCGATTCATTTTTATATATAAGATTAATATATTTAAATTTTTTTTTTATAGGCGATGAAGTCAACAATGGCAAATCGTATGACGATGAAGTATTAACTAGCGATATATCTGATAATAATGATTAATTCATGATAATATATATTTGATTGTAACTAATTAAATTTATTTTGATCATAATTTATGATTTCTGATAATATAGTTAGAATATATGCTATAAGTTTTCACGCAACGCCTATTACTCGCCCTCCCGTCATAGCATTTTTGCACTTGTCTGGCAAGGGCTTATGCTAGCCAGAATGGTCTGGCAATTGTACAGACCTTTTTAGAATTGCGTAGATAAACACATATGTGAATTTCAGCTTTACAGGACACAATTTATTTTGGGTCATTTTTTGCTCACTTTCCGGCTCGTCTGGCAGGTCCTTGTGCAGGTAGAAATGGTCTGGTAGTTTGATTTTCGAACTTCTTAATGAATAAATTACATCGTAAATTACATAAAAATTTGAACATTACAGGAACAAGTTTAATTTTGGGGTGTTTTTTACACTTTCAAACGTTTGGACGACCATGATCTGCAGGGTTAAAACCTGCCAGACCGTCGTTTCCGTACTTAGCACGTTTAGTTTAGTTAAGAATAACTTGTACAAAAATTTTTAGCCTTACAGGAACACCGTTATTCAAAAGGTTTACTGGCTATCAGTCTATTAGCATTCGTACTTTTTACAGTACTCGGTATATTTTATTTGCTTCGATATTTTTAATACTGTTTATCACTTAAACATTATTTTTTATTTATTTTATTTTATTAATTATAACAATCAGAGTCAAAATGACTCTATGAGTTACAGAGCTGATATAATAAAAATAATATATAAAAATAAAAATAAAAATAATAATAATTACAACTCATAACATAATTAAAACTAAAGGTAAAATTATAATATAAACTAAATAATTCGTTCCAATGAACAGCTCACTATGTTATGTTAAATCCAAAGGAATTTTTCTCTTCAACCTTCTAGTAGACGGAGTCATAATTAGAGGTGCTATAAGATAATTATCACTTAAACATAAATGCTGAACTTGTTATCGCTCTTAACATCATGTTGGCGCCGGGTGTTGTTGACACCAGCCCAAGTTCTTTGAGAAACAATGTTATCAATCATGAAACTGAAAATTAATACACATACTTTCAAAAAATAATAAATATACCTGGAAAAGAGATGTTTTTTTCTGCATTTTGATATGCCTTGCTTTTTTAAAATATTTTTTTTTATATATAATTTTATATACAAACTACGTTTGTTTTTATTATAGATGGCAACCCAAACAGTTGTCTCATCTCTATGAGCTGAATTTTTATTATTACTATTACTGTAATAGTGATGCATTTAATTGGTGCAGCAATGCTGTATTAGGGCTGTTTTCACTTGGAAACATATTGCTATCTATATTTCCAAGTGAAAATCGTTGTCACTGCTGCCTGACAATAGCCTGCTCGAAGTGGGTATCGAGCCCGGGAACCCTGATCCAGGTCCAGTCGTTCTAGCCACTTACCTACGAGCGAGCTCTTTTTCAAAATATGCATAGCATAAAAACACAATATGTATTTTAAACCTTTAATTTGCAATAAAACAATTCGTATCACATATCTGAACTGTGTGAACAAGAATTTACTAAAAATAATATCTATAATATACAATAACAAGAATTTTATTATTATTATTATTATTATTATATATATATATATATATATATATATAATATAATATAATATAATATAATATAATATAATATAATATGATATAATATAATATACTACAATGTCCTACCAAAAAATGATTCAAATGTAATAAATAGAAAAATAAAATTTGTCAGCTGCCAAAGGAGTTGCAACATTATCTGGATTATGGTGCAATTGACGCGACAATAAAATTACGTCTATGAGAACAAATTCTAAAGCAAAGCATGAACAAGTTGCCGTTATAACACTAGATGTACACAGCATTAATGAGGGTTCATTCTTGTATTCTACGCGCATAAATGATACTACAGATATTGCAAAAACAGCAACAACTAAAGATGCGACAATAGCTTGCACTTGTACAACAGCTATATTATATATATACATATATAAACAAATATGTATATATGTATATATATATATATATAATATAATACAATATAATATACTATAATGTCCTACAAAAAATGATTCAAATGTAATAAATATTAAATAAAATTTGTTCATGAAAGTCGTTTCATGGCAACAAAGCTATATGTACTTCTTGTTTATTATACGATTTATCAATGGACTGCAAAAGTATAAATGCCAACATGAGAAACATAGATCCTAATAAATCTCCTAGAGCAGTTAAGTATGGAATGGCTGAATTATCAGGGTCTATTTTAAACTTCCACATGACATGAATTATGACATGAGCAATATAAAGTAAAATTATTAATTGCAAAGTACTAACTACTAAATAAATCAAAACAAAAAATATATCTAAAGTTACTGTAGATGACTGAATAAAATCAGCTACAAATATAAAAATTGTTTGCCCAAACATTGATATCATTATTAAAATTCGAGCCATTTTTGCATAAGGAACACCTTTTAAAATTGCTCTCCAAGGTGACTCACAAATTATCGAATTAGCAGGTAATATTCCTAATACTGAAGTTTTGTGTAGCAGTGTCGATATTCTGCTTGCTTGAACAGAAACTAAATTGCCGCCAATTCCATTTATTATCGGCTGAAATAATACAAAACCATCAAAGTGTTCTACAGCAGAGTCTAACACTAAACCTCCAAGTCCGCTTATGATTAATGCGGATATTACTGGTACCCATCCTGAGAATAATACTGGTCTAGTATATTTATTTCGTAAAACTATTAATATCCAAACTATTAACAAAATAATGTAAATAGATAGCGCTAGTCCCAAAAGCCAGCGATCAGAATCGTGGTATTGAAATAACCATGCAGAAACCGCTGATAATACTGATATGGAAACAACATCACCAATAGAAGCAGCCAAAGGAGTTGCAACATTATCTGGATTAAGGTGCAATTGACGCGACAATAAAATTACGCCTATGAGAACAAAATCTAAAGCAAAGCATGAAGTAGTTGCAGTTATAACACTAGATGTACACAGCATTAATGCGTGTTCATTCTTAAATTCTCCGTGCATTAATGATCCTACTGATATTGCGAAAACAGCAACAACTAAAGATGCGACAATAGCTTGCACCTGTACAAGAGCTACGTTACCGATTATCATATTCAAAATGTCACGTCTTCTCTTCATGTTTCCCAAGTTGTATTGCGTTGATAATCTAGAAGCCAGACACATATCTAAATTGCCTTTCAATCCGAGAAGAGCCGGAACCAAAATCAAGAGTTCGGAGACATCGTCAAATACTTCCCATTGTTGGACGAGGCTGAGTATGACACCTGCACCTATTGTTCCAATACCAGCAATCATAAAAGGAACACCAACTTGGAAAATAGTATATATCCAATTTTCTTGCACTAGCTCTTTTTCGCAATTTTGAGATAATTGATAACTATTGTCTGAAGATGACATAGATATTGTTGTCAAAGACATCAAGGAACCCGCATTTGATGAGTTTTGCACCTCTTGGTTATTTGGAATACTACTGCTATATTTATTTTCAATTATTTGTCGGTAGTTTTGCTTTGCTAAATCTGACACATCCAGCTTATACTTGTTTATATCAAGCTTCTTAGCACCATTTTCCATTCTGAAATGCAGTAGTTATACTAATCAGAGCAGGATTTTACATAGAGCTTCAAATAAATGAGTCCACCTGAAAACAAAAATATTCCTTTAATGTCTCAATCAAAAAACATTTATTACCCTAGATTTTTTGTATAATTTTTTGTGTAATAATAGTAATGTAATATTTTCAATCAATTAACAAGACAAAATTATTTATTTATCAAATATGTAAAGGCTTTGTAGAAACTCAATTTGAAAATTGTATTTTTTTTCAAAAATGATGTTCTACGATCTCACTAAGTATTGACAATTTCTTTGATTTTGACCTTTGAATAAATTACGTTATTACTTATTACAATAACTATTAACTATTATTAAATATATAGGGTGCTGTAAACAGAAGTGAACCACGTTTTCATTTCTGAAAAAAAAATACATTTTTCAGAATTAGTTTTTCCAAGGCCCTTATATATTTAATAAATAAATAATTTTGTCTAGTTGATTGAAAATATTACACTATTATTTTTGAATGTATAATAGTTAAAAATGAAAATGTTGTGTTATATATATTTTTCATTCCAAGGGTATTCCAAAACGCAACTTTTTATCATAGAAGATGTTAAAATTCGATGACAAATCGGGTGAAAGAGACCGATGGTAAAAACTTTCTTGGTGAATTTTTTAGCGCGTTTTTCTGTAAAGTGCGGGAGTAAGTTTATAATCTCCAAATGCTTTCTAAAATTGAGCAAGTATCAAAATATAATAAATACATACGCGCTTCGACATACAGTTCACTAGTCTTATAGTTATTCGTGTAGCCCACTTCAACCTGTGGCCCACAGCGCCCTATTTGAAGGAACCGAAACATCATTCATTTGGAAAACGTATGCGCGTGTGTGTGTGTGTGTGTAAAGAGATTTTTACCTTAAATCGACGTTTTGCCAAAAACGGCTGTACCGAGTTCAAAAATTTAAAATCCAATTGATGTATCTCGATGAGTATTATCGTTTTGCGCAACGAACGGCCAAACTTTTTCTTTGTAAATCGCAGAAAAGTGACAAAATTTTCGTCCACGTTTTAGCTCGAAATTTTGAATCAATATTAAAAATTCAAAAACCGTTAGAAAGATATTGATTGGGTATCGTGCTGATTAGTTTTTGGTAAAATTTCGCTGGCATAATTTCTTGTAATTAGCTGTTGAAAAAATTATTTTCGACGATTTGGCGACAAGTCGTATAATTGTATAATAAAAATTCGTCAAAGTTTAGAAAAATTAGTCACGGTTTTTTGGTGTCTGTCAAAATTAGACGTCTCATCAACGTTTCCTCAAAAACGCCGGACCGATTTCCAAAATTTAAAAACCAATCGATCTCACTTTGTAATTTGCATAAAATTGTAAAATTCATAGTCTACGTTTTAAATCACAATCCTGAATACATTTTTAACTAGTTGGTTTGGTATTTAGCCTTGAGGCAAGTTACATGAACTTCCCGATATGTTTAAATAATCGACTTAATCAATAAAAAATAAATTGATTTATGAGTCATTACAAGTATTCCAAGTGGATTTATTACACATAATTGAAAACAAACGAACACTTTGACTTGGAGTATTTTCTAAAGGCATTTTTTTAAAAATCATCAATATTATAATTGAACCAGTGTCCATGGAACTTTAATGGCTCTGTATGTTCATTAAAACCAAGTACTCTATCGTTATACCAAGTAAGTCGTCTAATTTTAATTTTAACAGACGTCAAAAAAACTCATTTTCTTAAAATTTGGTGAATTTTTAAAATTAAACTAAAATTTCAATAAGTTGTATAAGACCGTGATATATATCGCCAAAAAAAGTTCTATAAAAATCGGCTTAAATTTTTTTTTCAACAGTTAATTACAAGAAAACGGCTCGGTAGATTTTTACCTAAAACTAATCAGTATCATTCCCAACTAATATCAATCGAACAGTTTTTGATTTTTTGAAATCGATTCGGTAGTTTGAGCTTAAATGTGGACGAAAAGTTTAACCCTTTTTTCCAAATTACAATAAAACGGCTTGGCTGATCATCACACAAACCTGACAAACAATAGTCCTCATTGAGATACATCAAATGGCTTTTAAATTGTTAAAATCGGTCCAGCCGTTTTTGAGAAAACATCGATCAAAGGTCTAATTTTGACAAATGCCAAAAAAGCGATACTAATTTTTGCAAACTTTGAAGAATTTTTAAAGCTAAACGAGTTGTCGTAGGGCTGTAATATTTTAGTATGATCTAGAAGACTATGGTATCTACCGAAATCGGTTCAGCCGTTTTTGAGAAAACGTCGATTTACGGCAAAAAATCTCTTCACACACACGCACACACACACACATACTTTTTCCAAATTTGGTCTCATTCGATTCAGGATGGCTTGAAACGTCGAGAAAACATAAAATTAGCGAATCAGATTTTTTTATGAAAACATAAACTTCTCCTTCGGGAAGTTAATAATCAAAAACTATTCTAAAGATATTGGTTGGGATTGATACTGATTAGTTTTAGGTAAAGATCGTCCGAGCCGTATTCTTGTTAAAAAATTTTTTTTGGCAATATTTATAAAACTGTTTTTGGGTGATAAATATCATGATTCTAAAAAACATCCGAAAATATTACGGCCCTACGACGTAATACGTCACGTATATATATATATATATATATATATATATATATATATATATATATATATATATATATATATATACATATATATATATATATATATCGATATATATATATATATATATATATATATATATATATTGAATGGTAGAGTCTTGGATTTGTGTATATTTTGTAGAGTTTCGAACAAGAATCCAAAAATAATACAAAATAAAAAACAAGAAAAGTTTTTAAAAAAACAATTTCTTATTTAATTATTTGTTTATTGTCGACGTTTCGGAACTAGGTACGTTCCATCTTCAGGACATCTGTCAAGAAACATGTTTCTTGACAGATGTCCTGAAGATGGAACGTACCTAGTTCCGAAACGTCGACAATATAACAATAATTAAATAAAGAAATTGTTTTTTTAAAAACTTTTCTTGTTTTTTATTTTGTATTATTTTTGGATTCTTGTTCGAAACTCTACAAAATATATATATATATGTATATACGAGGTGTGTTCAAAAAGTACCCGGAATTACTAATAATTAAATTTCGCGGGTCTGGAGTGTCTGATTGTCAAAATTTTTTTTTATTGTGTTGGTATACATGCCCCTAAAGTATGATGAAATTTTCAGCTATATTCACTGTTTACTTTGTCTGTGGTAGTCGCTAAGGTTCGACGTGTTTTTCTGAGCTCGGCGATTTTACAATGGAAGAATTGAAAAGTCAAAGAATTTGTATTAAATTTTGCGTAAAAAATGAAATAAAGTGTTGCAAAGTGCAAAAATTCACCAGATATGGCTCCGTGTGACTTTTCCTATTCCCAAAGTTGAAGAGACCCATGAAAGGACGGCGGTTTTCCTCGATTGAAGAAAATCGCTGAGAGTGCTCAAGGACATATCAAAAAGTGAATATCAAGGGTGCTTCGAAAATTGGAAAAAACGCTGGCATAAGTGTATTATATCTGGGGGGGACTACTTTGAAGGGGACCACATTAATGTAGACGAATAAATAAATATTTTTTTGAAAAAACGAAAATTCCGGGTACTTTTTGAACAGACCTCGTACATATATATATATATATATATATATATATATATATAGTATATATATATATATATATATATTAGAGCTGTCAAGAACCGGTTCCAAAGTCCAAAAAGGCCCTGGGTCCGGGAGAACCGTGATCGGTTTCAACCCGGAAAAGTCCGGATCGATCCCTAAAAATTCCGGACCGCTTCGGAAAAAATCCGGCACCGTTTTTTTTTCTATATAGTGAATAATGCAACAGTATTTCACTGTGACCCTACTTTTTTCTTATTTTTTTTATTCAGTCACAAACATCCGTTTCAAGCTATGTGTTTCGCTTTTTGTTCTTGAAATTTTTTTTGTAACTATTTGAATTTTCTAATATAATTATAATTAA
The DNA here is from genome assembly GCF_003426905.1 of Ctenocephalides felis. NCBI lineage: Eukaryota > Metazoa > Arthropoda > Insecta > Siphonaptera > Pulicidae > Ctenocephalides > Ctenocephalides felis. Next base: position 56,834,819 of record NW_020537646.1, on the reverse strand, counting down.
TACTTTTTTGTGCATTTGTATTTAGTTATATACTTGTTTGCCACGAATGCAATTTTCAAATTGGAAATTGTACATTCGAATAATATTTAGTCTGCTTTCATTATTAGGTTATATGTAATTTTCATAAACTTTTAAATAAATAATTATAAAGTTTTTCATAAACCAATAAACTTTCTTTAATTACTTTAAAGCATATTTTTAGTTTTTTTAATAGTTTCTCAATTAACGTTTTCGATGTCCATAGCAAGAGGCGGTTTCTTTTGATCAGGAGAATTTACAAAACTGGCTGCATAAGTATTAAAAAAAAAAAAAATCCATTAAAAGTATTACAACAAAACGCCTTAGTTTAATTGAAATAAATAGCTTATTTCATAAAAAGTAAGTTAATTTCAAAATTGTTAACTTCATAGAAATATAAACATTTCATACTTTGCTAACAGATACTTATATTTAATTTTCTACCTAAGCTCTTCCCATTATGTAATTCGACCCTTGCAGTCGAATGACCCTTGCACAAGATGGCGAAAGTGGAGCTTATGATCATAATATTAGTAATTGTACTACATATATAATATATATATATATATATATATATATATATATATATAGATTTCAAAGCAGAAGCGTATTTTTAGAGCCTGGCGATTGTACATCGACTCATAAATCGTAAAACAACAAATTTCAAAAATTCCTTCGATTAATTAATTAATCGAATTAATTAATTAATTTTGAAATATTGCATATTCTAAAATAGTGTTTCATATACAAATAACATATATATAAAATAATATATACTTGAAACATAAACTAATATAAGTTACATAAACTGTTTTTTTTTAAGTGACAATTTTAAAAGTAGAAGCTTTTATTAACTTCTATATCGTTTGAAATGTTTTGAAATAATAAATATTTAGTTTCAGAAATAATAATTTTCAGGCGGATTAACAAAATGGGGCTCTTGTTGTAGTCGGGTGTTGTCTATTGAAAATAGTTGGTGGTCTTTCTGAAAACAAGTGTCAAAGTATGATTTGGAGAAGTCTTTAAAATCAATTTTATGGGCTGAAGACAGATGGCTCGCAATAAAAAAATTCGGACTAATACATATAACAATGTTTAGCTTCTCAGAAGTAAGTTAGCATAAATTATCCAGTCAGATTTTCTGGCTAAAACAAGTACGCCTTTGCGAAAGTAATAATAGGTTTAACTTCTTAATTCAAATAAGTTAATTAATTTTGAATCGAAATTAGGATTTAAAATAGAAATAAATAATGTCTTGAGTTATTATATTTGAATACTTGAAATGTTGAGTTAAAATTAATTAGAATTAGAAAATATAATATAGAATATAAAAATAAAACGTTGTAGGTGACTAAATGCTACAAAAAAAAATGGAACCGTTGCCGGTTCTCAAAATTTGGGAACCGGTTCCAGAACCGGAACCGGACTGGACCCGGATTCTATTCACAGCTCTAGATTCAAAGTCTAGTAATCGGGCATAACACATCAAAAAAAACATGATTTTCTTTCAAAAATTTATTTTAACTCCATACGTTTCGGCTATAATCCTAGCCTTCATTCAGTGGAAAAATTAGTTAATCTTAGTGTTAAATTGGAAAATTTTAATAATCCATGGTATCAGGTAATGGACTACACTATGTATTATAAACATTAAACTTGTAATTACACAATATTTTCACAAAATACTAATTAAAAAATCACAATTAGATAAGGTGTTGTTCGTAGACTGGTTGAAGATATAATGAAGAAAGGACCTTTTAAAAAATATTTTTTACCAAGATTCTACACCTGTGTGGAACGAATTGCGAATCCTTTGCGCGTCGTTTTTATTATTTTGTGAGGAATTTAGAAATACTATCTAAATAAAAGAGATTTGTGTCGCGCACAGCGTGTTAAGTTCATTTATATTTTATATATATATATATATATATATAATATATATATTATATATATATATGGCGAATCAAGCAGGCTAGACATTGAGGAAAAAACAAAATGATTTGTCATTTTTATTTATCATAAAATGTTGTA
>NW_020537646.1:56808674-56831770 GCF_003426905.1 Ctenocephalides felis | reverse complement strand
AAAATTAGTTAATCTTAGTGTTAAATTGGAAAATTTTAAATAATCCATGGTATCAGGTAATGGACTACACTATGTATTATAAACATTAAACTTGTAATTACACAATATTTTCACAAAATACTAATTAAAAAATCACAATTAGATAAGGTGTTGTTCGTAGACTGGTTGAAGATATAATGAAGAAAGGACCTTTAAAAAATATTTTTTACCAAGATTCTACACCTGTGTGGAACGAATTGCGAATCCTTTGCGCGTCGTTTTTATTATTTTGTGAGGAATTTAGAAATACTATCTAAATAAAAGAGATTTGTGTCGCACAGCGTGTTAAGTTCATTTATATTTATATATATATATATATATAATATATATATATATATATATATATATGGCGAATCAAGCAGGCTAGACATTGAGGAAAAAACAAAATGATTTGTCATTTTTATTTATCATAAAATGTTGTAATTAATAAACTGTTTCTATTCATGTTCATAATTAATTAATAAATTGTTTATATTCATAACTTTTATATATACACTAGCAAACCCGACGAACTCCGTTTCGCCACCAGATGGTTTCGTGAGAAAGATAAAGAAATTTTTTGTTTGTTTTATATTTGAAAAGGAAAAATTTGATTTTATTATACAACAGTAATGAATTGGTTTCAATTACAAAAATGAAGTGTTTTTTAGTTGAACTTCTCTAAGTAAATGAAAGTGAATCCGCAAATTATCCGTTTCATTGAAGTGCTCTTTGGTAAACTACATTTTTTGTTTTTTGGTCTGACGTTAACACAAACAAAGTGGATGGTTTTCCAACTCGTGAAAAGGCAACCTATAACTGCCCATGTGAAAAATAATGATTTTCTTAATAATCTATTTGAAATTTATTCCGCAAACACTAAGCGATTGGCCTTGCGACTTGTTATTGCGAACTGGAAATTGCAATCGTTTGAAGTCAAACGGAAGACCAGTCAGAATCATTGGTATGTCACCAAATCGCCAGCAATTTTTAATTGAATGGTAAAATTCAGGGCGTGTACATCATTATTATTTGCGCAAGAATTGCTCGTTGACTTAACCAAGCATAATTCTGATAATTCTCACTAATGTCATTACTCGAATTTTTAATTACGGTGCGTGAAGTTCCAGCAGCTTGCATTAAGGCACGATGCCATGCACAACTAATTTTCTTAGCTATAAACCTTGGGGAGCCCGAGACCTTTCCAACGAATGCAAAATTGTCGAAATCGGTTTGTGCGTTCTGGAGTTATATCGTCAGGAAGGAAAACTCGACTTATTTTTATATTTATGTAGATAATCTATTTGAAATTATTTAAAACAATTGTTGATTATTTGCATTACTCAAAATTTTAATTACGGTGCGTGAAGTACCAGCAGCTTGCATTAAGGCACGACGCCATGCAGAACTAATTTTCTTAGCTATAAACCTTGAGGAGCCCGAGACCTTTCCAACGAATGCAAAATTGTCGAAATCGGTTTGTGCGTTCTGGAGTTATATCGTCAGGAAGGAAAACCCGACTTATTTTTATATATATGTAGATAATATGTATATATAAAAGTTGTCTAGCCTGCTTGATTCTCCATATATATATATATATATATATATATATATATATATATATATATATAATATATATATATATATATATATATATATATATATGAGTTGGGTATTTGTAAATTAAAAGTAGTTGTTGTAATAAAAAATAGAGTTGGGTATTTGTAAATTAAAAGATCCAGAAAAGTAATCAAAATTAAGATTAACTTGTTGCAATAATTTTTTATCTTTTATTAAAAATAAAATTAAATACCAATTCCAATTCTTTACAGTTAGAAATTGCCAGAGATTTAAAATTATGCAAAAAGTTCTTGAGAGAAAATCCTGACATTGTAGTTACCAGAGCTGATAAGGGAAACTTTACTGTGATTATGAATAAGTCTGATTATCTCTCAAAAACCGAAGCGCTTTTAAATGACACACTTACATACAAACCTTTAACTAATGACCCTACCGATTACATAAACAGAAAAACTCATAAACTTATCACAAATTTAATCCAAAAAAAGCAAATATCCAAATCTTTAGGTTTTTTTCTTAAGGTTTTTCATCCAGACTTTCCTAAATTATATTGCCTTCCAAAAATCCATAAAGCAGATTTACCATTAAGACCTATAGTTGCTGACATAAACTCACCGTTAAGTAATTTAACTAAATATTTAAGTACTATTCTCTCTAAGGTCACCATTTTATCAAAATCTAATGTCTCAAACTCTTTCATTTTGGCAAAATTTTGGTAAACTTAAGTATACCGCCTGACTTTTCTTTGGTTAGCTTTGATGTCGTTTCGTTGTTTACTAACGTTCTATGGGATTTTGCATTGGATGCCATTTCGGATCGTTGGAATGACATCAAACCACATACAACTATCAATTTATTTTGGTTTAAATACATTTTGAATTTCATATTCAATAATACATATTCTTGTTTTGACAATAAATTTTTTGCTCAGATTTTTGGTATGCCTATGGGTTCTAGCATTAGCCCCCCTTTGGCAGATTTAACTTTACAGTTACTTGAAAATTTTGTTCTACCCAAACTTCCTGTTCAACCTTTCTTTTACTTTAGATATGTTGATGACGTTCTCTTGTGTTTAGAAAATAATTCCATCTCCTCCACTCTTGATGCCTTAAATTCTTTTAACAATCATTTAAAGTTTACTTGTAAGTTTGAAGATGACAATTCCATTAGTTTTTTAGACATTAAATTTATTAGAAACGAAAACAATTATATTTTAACTGATTGGTTTCAGAAACCAACTTCTTCTGGTAGATACATTAATTACTTATCGTTTCATTCTCGTTCTGTAAAAATTTCCATCATCATTTCTCTCATTGATAGAGCTATTCTTTTAAGCAATAAAACTTTATGAAATAAAAACTTGGATTTAGTCCGCTCCATTCTCACAAATAACTCTTATCCTTTACATTTAATCAATAATATAATTAAAAATAGGTTAAAATATTTAAACGTTACCAATATTGATAATAATAATGTCACACCCGTTGTTCAAAAATATTTTACCGCTGATTCAAATTCTTCTTCTTTATTCAGCAAATATAAAGGAATTATTTGTTTTTGAGTTTTTCTTATTTTTTAAAAAAAAACTTTTTTCTGTTGAAGGTTTTCTTTTAGTTTTTACTTTTGATAACACACTCAGTACCCTGTTTTCTACTTTAAAATCAAAATCTCCGTCTGACAGAATCACCGATGCCGTTTATAAAATTAATTGTTTAGATTGTGACAGTTGTTACATCGGTGAAAGTTCCCAATACATTAGCAAAATAATGAATCAACATATTTATAATTCGAAAAACCCTAGACAATTTAAAACAATGTTTTCTGAGCACAATTAATTTCAAACACTCTTTTAATACTGACCATCCTATAATTTCATATAAAGAAAAAAATGTAGACCTTAGAAGATTTTCTGAATCATGTTTTATCTTTTTAAATTCAAATTGTGTGAAGAAAAGCAGTTCTTCTTGCTTACTCTCAGAAAATTATCAAAATATAATTAATTTCTCTAAATCTGACTCTCTACTACGACCCTGATATCCCCTCCTTTCCATGCACGTGGGTTGGTAGCAGAGCTAACTACGCGTCGCCGACGCAAATAAGTCAAACTGCGTTGCTATGCTATCTGTTAAAAACATCAATATGTGTTTCATACAATTTTAGTTTTACCTTTTTTTTGTCTTTTCTTAAATTATTTTTGCTTTCCTACAGTAGTATCATGTGATTGTGGTGTTGTAAAATGTGTTAATATAGTGTGGTTTTTCCTGATCTTGTGTGTATAATTGTTGTTTTCAATTAATTTTTCCAATATAAATTCATTCTTTAAAACTTTTTCTTTATAATGTAAATTTCTTTTAGCTGAATGATGAGACACATCTAGTCTCGAAACGTGTAAAAAATTAAAATAAATTCTTTACATTCGACGCATTGGCTGTTTTATTCATTTCAATATATATTTATATATATATATATATATATATATATATATATATATATAAATGAACATAACACGCTGTGCGAAACAAATCTCTTTTATTTAGATAGTATTTCTAAATTTCTCACAAAACAATAAAAACGACGCGCAAAGGATTCGCAATTCGTTCCACACAGATGTAGAATCTTCGTGAAAAATATTTTTTAAAAAGTCCTTTCTTCATTATATCTTCAACCAGTCTACGAACAACACCTTATCTAATTGTGATTTTTTAAATTAGTATTTTGTGAAAATATTGTGTAATTACAAGTTTAATGTTTATAATACATAGTGTAGTCCATTACCTGATACCATGGATTATTAAAATTTTCCAATTTAACACTAAGATTAACTAATTTTTCCACTGAATGAAGGCTAGGATTATAGCCGAAACATATGGAGTTAAAATAAATTTTTGAAAGAAATTCATGTTTTTTATTGATGTTATGCCCGATTACTAGTCTTTGTTAATATATATGTCAACATCAAATTCAGAATCATATCTTATATATAAAATTCTTCTGTAACAATGTAAGTTTTATATTTCCTCCTAAACTATAATTCGGATTTTCATGAATCTTCCTGAAGTTTGTTCGGGAAATTTTTTAGAATGTTTTGATTCATAGAAATATAGTTAAATTGTAGAAATAAATAGAAAAAATTACAAAAAACCGCTTATCATTGTTTGCCCTTGAAAATATTTGAAGCTTAGTTTGACATTAAAAACAATTGAGGACTGTCATTTGCCAAACATTTCTATTCACTTATAGGCTAAGGCAGTATTAGAATATAATAAATTCATAATTATGAATAAGGAAAATGTAATGTCTACATTATTAATGCCGAAAAGCAGCTGAGATGTGCCAAAAATTAAATTAATATAAGATGCAAATAATATAACATGCATTTGACAAGTGATGCAGTCTGCGCATGCGTCTGACGTGCGCGTGGTTTGCTTTTGCTTGCAATAATTTTGTTTGCGCACTTTGCGAACAGATTCGCCGTACGAATTCGCGCAAAGGAGCGAGCCATAAGTGATTGCGCTCAAACATATTCAATTTGCAGTCGTTTTGCCTTACTATACTAAGTCACAATACAAAAAAAATTATTTAGAAGTTTCATTGTGTCAAAAATTCATATGTTTGTCATTGGGTACGGAATATTTACACAATGGAGCGCTTTGGGTCTGAAATTTTTACTATTTTCCAATTCGTTTGGAATTTTGGAACTAGGTTCATCTTACTCTTCAGAAGTGAAAAACAATTTAGACTCCTTTACCACTTCTCGGGTGGATGACATTTCTTTTCAGTGGTGTAATTTTACTTTTTTCAAAATAACGTTGGGTATCGATAAAAGAACTAATTATACGAAAAAATATTTAATAATGTTTTTCAAAAAAGGAAATACTTTTCAAGTTACTGGCTACTGAATTTTGTTTCTTTTTTGCGTTTTCATCATTTGTTGCTAACACCTTCAAAATATACATTTTAACGAAAATCATGTAATGAATAGAATTATATCAATTAAAATCTTAATAAATCGTTATTTTATAGTGTTTTAGGAACATTATTAGGCTAGATATGAAAATGGGTTTTTATAGTGCTCAAAATAAGCTTTAAAATGAGTACTTCTGCGTGTAAAATGAGTGAGCTATCATGCAGATAAAGGACGCATGCAATGTTTTTTTTTTTTCATTTAAATCAAATACTTTGAGTGTCATATCCACCAAAATTAAAAATAATCGTATTCAATCTAGAATTAACTTGGTTTAAGAGATCTTGATGGATTCTAGAAAATACCAAAACTTTAGTACAAATGATTCTTAAAAAACTCATGATTTCATGAAAAAAAAAACATTTAAAAAAAAACAACCAATTTCTCATCATAATACCTCTGAAAGAATACGTATAAAAGTATATATATAAGAAAATTCGAGGTATTTTTCTGACTAATTATTATTGTTTATTATTTTTTCGTTACACAAATATTGATAGATGTATGATTAATTAAGGAGCTGTCCAACCAGAGGTCTTTCGAGCCCTTTAACCCTTCGCCGTTTTACAATAAGAGAAGTTACGGTAAAATTAATGATAGAGAAACTTGTAGCTCATTTAATCACCTTTAAAATAGTGTATTACAAGTTCTGATAAAATCAGAATTAAAAGAGTAATAATCCAATTAATGCTGTGGATGGTGACGGAGTGCAAATTGTTAAAAACATTGAAATTAAGATAAAGATTAGCCTATTTCCAAAATATGAAGTAAATTGGAGCACAGTAAAAAAAATTACAGAGCAATAATTTTGTTGATCGTAAGTTGAATAGAGCACATGTGAACAGGATTTGACAAGTTAATTCACTTCAAATATAAACTTAAGCAATAATGTATATTGATTTATTAGAGAAAAAAATGCAATTTAGATATTAAAATTACTTAAAGCCAGTTAAAATATGGTACAAAATTATAAAAATTATAGGCAACATTATTGAAGCAATTATTTTGGGTGAGAAAAATAAAAGGTGATATTGCACCTTTGCCGCGAATGCTATATATTAATTCTTTCTGAATTTGTTGTACTTTTTAAAAGATTTCAATTTTCAACATGAGTATCTTATGCTATGACCATAAATCAAAAAGGCAGACGATCATTTTTAGTGTGATAAATTTGGAAAATCAATGTTTTAGTCGTGAATAAACAAAAAATCATTCATTTATACATCCACATCTACAGGTATGGCTAAAAATACTATATAACCCTTAAATGCAATAAAATAAATTGAGCTATTGGAAATAAATTTGTTCTATAAATCGCAGTGTATAGTTTTTAATATACAATTTTATTGAACATTTTTCAATATTTGTTAAATAAATAATTAAAGTGTTAACTGTGGGAATTGAGAACAATCATTTTATTTGAAACAGTTCTACATTCAACATCACTTATATATTGGTGTAAATAGTAATTCAAAAAACAGTAATTATTATTGTTAACTAAGCAGTAAATATTAGTATAAAATATTGAAAAATTGTTGACGTAGGTACAGAACAACGTCTGTCGGGTCAGCTAGTATATATATATATATATATATATATATATATAAATAAATATATATATATATTACTATACTTTTTTTATTTTAACTTGTTTAATGTGGAATTGACATAATATATTCAACTTTTTTTACTTCAATATACTATTTATTTTTGTCCACCCTCAATAATTTTTTTTTTATATTTTGAGACCAATTTTATTAATTTGAGATTATTATTAATTTTGAGAAAACTAAACGTCCGATTTAAATGATTCTGCTGAAAAAACTTTCTGCTTGTCTTAACAAAATAATAGATTTTGAAAGAAAAAAAATTTTGTTTCAATTTTTTTTTTCAAAAGATTTTTTTTTTGTATATCGAAAATAATTCAGATTTATTTTTAATTCTGACTATAGTTCTATTATACTTTAAATAAATAATTTCAACTTTGCAACTCAGTTTACATAATTCTTATAAATATTAGATAATGTTACAATATTTATTTATAATAATCTATTTGAAAACATTCAAATTTCTTCTAACAGTTCGTTACGGTACGGAAAGTTCCAGCAATTTGCCTTAAGGCACGATGCCATACACCTGACTAGTTAAATTTTGTAATCAAACATCTTTTAAGTTTAAAGTTCATAATACACACAACTCCAGATTTTCACCCTCCTTCCACAAATATCTATGTCATAATAGCCATTTTAGTAATCAAATAATTTTTCACCATGCTTTCACCAGTGATTGTTTTGTATACTGAATTTTAATTGATATTTATTTGACTTCATGAGAAAGCATTAATTCTACTTGAAGAAAAAATAGTTTATTTTTAACAAGGATTGTAACAACTGAATTTTTAATAAGAAGCACGGTAATAATATATCAAAACCTTTAAACAAAAAATGTGCCTTGTGCCAATTCAATTTGAATAGAATCCGTTCCAGATTTGCTGGCTCTTTCAAAGACTCTTGAGCGACATTCATATGTGGCGTGCTTTGCAGTAGGTAAACTATTCACATATTTTTTGTTAGCTGCTTCTTTCACTTAAGTACAACATAAGCGGATCAGCTAGTATTTATATATATATACCAAATGACCCAACAGACGTTGTCCTGTACCGACATCTACGTTTTTTTAATATCCTGTACTAATATTTATACCGTTCAGTTAAAAATAATCATTATTATTTTTTGCATTACTATTTACACCAATATATAAGTGATGTTAAATGTAGAACAGATTCAAATAAAATGATCATTCTCAATTCCCACAGTTAACACTAGAATTATCCTTCTAACAATTATTAAAATATGTTCAATAAAATTGTATATTGAAAATTATACACTGCGATTTTCAGAACAGATTTATTTCCAATTGCTCTATTTATTTTATTGCATTTAAGGGTTATACAATATTTTCATCTATACCTGTAGATGTGGATGTATAAATGAATGATTTTTTCTTTATTTACGACTAAACATTGATTTTCCAAATTTATCATACAAAAATCATCGTCTGCCTTTGTGATTTATTTATTGTCATAGCATAGATACACGTGTTGAAAATTGAAATCATTTAAAAAGTTTAACAAATTTAGAAAGTATTAATATATAGCATGCGCGGTAAAAGTGCAATGTCACCTTGGATTTTTCTACCTAAAATAATTGCTTCAATAATGCTTCCTATAATTTTTATAATTTCTGGCCTAATATTTCAATTTCAATAATGTTGCTTATAATTTTTTTGTTTTAACTGGCTTTTGGTATTTTAATATCTAAATTACATTTTTCTCACTAATAATTCAATATACATTATTACTCAAGTTGATATTTGAAGTGAATTAATTGGTCAAATGTTGTTCACATGTGCTCTATTCAACCTACTATAAACAAAATTATTACAGTAAATGGAAAGGAAAATAGCGTATGCCCCGTGAATTTATTGAAAATAGCGTATGCCCAGTGCTCTAATTTGCTTGAAATTTTGGAAATATGCTAATCTTGATCTTAAGTTTAGAAGTGAAAACAATTTGCACTCCGTCACCACCCGCCGCATTGTAATATACAATTTTAAAGGTGATTAAATGAGCTACAACTACAATATTAGACTGCATCATAAATTTTACCGTAACTTCTCTTATTGTGAAACGGCGAAGGTTTCACAATAAGAGAAAGGTTAAAGGACTCGAAAGACATTCTGGTTGGAAGGGTTAAAGGACTCGAAAGACATTCTGGTTGAACAGCTGCGCACTCTTTAAACAATCATAATTCTATCAATATTTGTGTAACAGAAAAATAATAAAAGCAATAATTAGTCAGAAAAATACTTTGAATTTTCATATATATACTTTTATACGTATTCTTTCAGAGATATTATAATGAAAAATTGATTGTTTTTTTTAAATGAATTTTTTTTATGAAATCATAAGTTTTTTGAAAATCTTTTGTACTAAAGTTGTGGTATTTTCCAGAATTCATCAAGATCTCTTAAACCAAGTTAATTCTAGATGGAAAACAATCTTTTTTAATTCTGGTACTTTTGAAATGGCACTCATAAACTATTTGATTTAAATGAAAAAAAAAAAACATTGTTTGCGTATTTTATTTGCATGATAGCTCACTCATTTTACACGCACAAGTACTCATTTGAAATCTTATTTTGAGCACTATAAAAACCCATTTTTATCTAGCTTAATATTGTTCCTAGAATACTATAAAATAGCGATTTATTAAGATTTTAATTGATATAATTTTGTTCATTACACGATATTAGCAGAAAACGATGAAAAACGCAAAAAGAAACACATTTTCAGTAGCCAGTAACTTGAAAAGTAATTGCTTTTTTAAAAAAATATTATTAAACAATTTTCTCTTATAATTAGTTCTTTTATCGATACCCAACCTTATTTTGAAACATTAAAACTACACCACTAAAAAGAATTGACATCCAACCCGGGAAGTGGCAAAGGAGTCTAAATTATTTTCACTTTTGTACATGAGAGTAAGATGATCTAATTTCAAAATTCCATACGAATTGGAAAACAGTAAATCAGACCCAAACCGCTCCATTAACTTGAGTAAATATTCCGTATCCGATGCTAAATATATGAATTTTTGACAAAATAAAACTTCTAAATAATATTTTGAATAAGTAATTTTTTTATATTGTGACTTAGTAAAGCAAATAAATATGAGAATATCGTATTCTAATATTGTTTAGGTAGTAAAGTAAGCCAAAACGACTGCGTCAATTAAAAAATAATGATCTTTCAAATTGAATATGTTTGAGCGCAATCACTTATGGCTCGTATCCATTGCACGAATTCGTACGCAAAGTGCGCAGACAAAATTATTGCAAGCAAAAGCAAACCACCCGCACGATTAGAAGACGATTCGCCGTGCGGGTTCGTGCAATGGGAAGGCACCATTACCATCCACAACCGTCAGACGCATACGCAGACTGCATCACCTGTCAGACGCATGTTGACTGTATTTTATTATATTATTTTAAGTTTTGGCATATCTCAGCTGCTTTTCGGCAATAATAATGTAGACATTACATTTTTCTTATTCATAATCATGAATATATTATATTTTAATATTGCTTTAGCGTATAAGTAAATGGAAAAGTTTGGCAATTTTTTTCCATTTATTTCTACAATCTAACTATATTTCTATAAATCAAAAAAACCTAGTAAATTTCCTTAACAAACTTCACGAGGATTCATGAAAATTCGAATAATAGTTCAGGAGGATTAACCATTCATACGCCATTACTGAAGAATTTTATATATAGTAAAGTAATGCAACAAAGTAAAGCGCTATATTTTTTTTATTTTCTTCTTAAATTTTATTGTTCAAAATCAAAAATGTCGAAAATAACATCAAATAATAGAATCAGTTTAGATTTGTTTTAATATGCCACCTTTGGCACGAATTATGGTCTTCAAACGGACGAAAAAGCCATAACACGCTGCACGAAAGTGGCTCTGGTGTATTCTGGCCCATTCCTGGCAAGGCGCCTTCTTGAGATGATCGACACTTGGGTATTTTTCAGTGCGAACCTTACTCTCCAAAATGCCGCAGGCACAAAAGTCCAACGGATTTAGATCCAGAGATTTTAGTAGCCATCGTCCGATAGAAATGAAGCGAGAAACCTCTTTTTAAGCCATTATTGTTTGTTGGTGCTGAGTCCTGTTGAAATGCCCATGGTCTGCGGCCAAAAAGTTTGTCTAACAAGGGCTTCAATACTACATTTAAGACACTTTTCCGATAATTTCAGCAATTATTTTGACCCTACGGTCGATGAATACGAGCGGAATGTCACTATCGGCCGATACGGTGGTTTACACCATTACCGTCGGCGACGCTTGAGTTCTGGTGGTCAATCAAAGGTGTAAATTTTTAGCTGACCTTTTTGGCAAGTAAACCTTATAATTTTGTTCACAAACTGCTTAATTTGGAATGACTTCTCATGGGAGAAAACCAATTTCAATAACTAGCCACTTTCGTGCAAGCGAAGCAACTCCTTGGCTCTTTGCCGTCTAACTTTTTTCTGTGCATCGATGAGCTCTTGCACTTTTAGGAACTTCAATGCCACTTTCGTCCAAGCCCGTTCTCCAATATAAATTGCATCCGTTCTCGCGATATGTTCAGCTCACGAGCCATTTTTTTACCACCGCGACACACATTTCGTTAAATTTTTACCTTGACTTTTTGGATCATTTCTGGTTGTTAGTGTTTTTGCTCGTCTACTTTTTGGATGCGGTGCAACACAGCAAGTCTCACGGTAACAAGATATGGTACGAGAAACTAAATATTTGTTCGCATTTAAATGTTGGAGGTGGCTCTAAAGATAGCCACTTATGGTTTTCCAGCCAAATATAAAGCAATCACACTATCACGCTTGACTTTGATCACAAATAACTTTTTTTCTGAATGCAATAGATCAAAATGTTTTTGTACGCTTAAAAAAAACTTAATGAGCAATCACTGGAATAAATCTGTCAGCTGTCAAATGATAGCAGTCTGAAGTTGGTTGCAATACATATTAGCCAACCTGTATATATATATATATATATATATATATATATATATATATATATCTTCTATATATATAAAAATAAGTCAGGTTTTCCTTCCTGACGAAATAACTCCAGAACGCATGAACCGATTTCGACAACTTTGCATTCGTTGGAAAGGTCTGGTGCTCCGCAAGGTTTGTAGCTAAGAAAATTAGTTGTGCATGGCATCGTGCCTTAATGTAAGCTGCTGGAACTTCACGCACCGTAATTAAAAATACGAGTAATAAAAATAATCAATAATTGTATTAAATAATTTCAAATAGATTATCTTCTTCTTCTATATACGTATATAAAAATAAGTCGGGTTTTCCTTCCTGACGAAATAACTCCAGAACGCATGAACCGATTTCGAGAATTTTGCATTCGTTGGAAAGGTCTCGGGCTCCGCAAGGTTTATAGCTAAGAAAATTAGTGGTGCATGGCATCGTGCCCTAATGCAAATTGCTGGAACTTTACGCACCGCAATTAAAAATACGAGTAATAAAAATAATCAATAATTGTTTTAAATAATTTCAAACAGATTATCTTCTATATATATAAAAATAAATCGGGTTTTCCTTCCTGACGAAATAACTCCAGAACGCATGAACCGATTTCGACAATTTTGCATTCGTTTGAAAGGTCTTGGGCTCCGCAAGGTTTATAGCTAAGAAGATTAATTGTGCATGGCATCGTGCCTTAATGCAAGCTGCTGGAACTTCACGCACCGTAATTAAAAATTCGAGTAATGACATTAGTAAGAATTATCAGAATTATGCTTGGTTAAGTCAACGAGCAATTCTTGCCGCAAAGAATAATGATGTAAACGCACTGAATTTCACCATTCAATCAAAAATTGCTGGCGATTTGGTGACATACCAATGATTCCGACTGGTCTTCCGTTTGACTACAAACGATTGCAATTTCCAGTTCGCCTTGCGTTCGCAATAACAAGTCGCAAGGCCAATCGCTTAGTGTTTGCGGGATAAATTTCAAATAGTTTATTCAGAAAATCATTGTTTTTTACATGGGCAGTTATACGTTGCCTGTTCACGAGTTGGAAAACCATCCGCTTTGTTTGTGTTAACGTCAGACCAAAAAACAAAAAATGTGGTTTACCAAAGAGCACTTCAATGAAACGGATAATTTGCGGATTCACTTTCATTTACTTAGAGAAGTTCAACTAAAAAACACTTCATTTTTGTAATCGAAATAAATTCATTACTGTTGTATAATAAAATCAAATTTTTCCTTTTCAAATATAAAACAAACAAAAAATTCTTCATCTTTCTCACGAAACCATCTGGTGGCGAAACGGAGTTCGTCGGGTTTGCTAGTATATATATATATATATATATATATATATATATATATTAGGGTGGTCCTTAAAATGATCATTTCGAAATTTTCTTGCTCCCAGGGACTCAAATGGTTCCAAATTGATAAAAAACAATTCTCTGAAAATTTTAGCTCTTAATATTGTCTTTTAGATAGAGCGCAATTCAATCAAACTTCGTATGGAAAGAGCATGGAAAAATTTTTGAAAATTTAAAAACAATGTTCTAGGTATAACTTAGCGACAAATGAATGAGTTTTATTCATTCATTTATTCGCTAAATTACACCTAAAAAACATTTTTAAAATTTTTGAAAATTTTTCCATGCTATTTCCATACAAAACTTTGATGGAATTGCGCTCTATCTAAACGTTAATATTAAGAGCTAAAACTTTCAGAGAAGTGTTTTTATCTATTTGGAACCATTTGAGCCCCTGGAAGCAAGGAAATTTAAAAATGACCATTTTACGGACCACCCTAATATATATATATATATATATATATATATATATATATATATATATGTTAACTCTAATCGTTTCTATTAGAACACAATGTTCTCCTAATTATTTATTTACACTAATTACACTAAGTTCTCTATTCTATGTATGTCCTCTACTTTAGCTACACTACGACTCACCACCTACTATAATCCTCCATAGCATTCCTATGTAATTTCACGCTGTCATTCGTACCAACATTCATATATCACAGCACCGCCATTTATTTATAGCTAATATTCGGCTATCCTGCTCCATTCTCGTCCTTGAGAATGTAGTTTTCAAATTTCTTGGGACATATGATTGTCCGTTTCGATGGTTGTATATTGACTGTCTCCTCTTCTTTGTCACTGTTACTAGGTTTGTCATCATTGCTGCCCTCTAAGTAACTGTCGTCTTCTTGCATCTCGTATTTTTTAAATACATCGATTGGTAATATACCGCTATAGAAACGCTGATTACGCTTTATCGATACCTATCGTGTGACAATTTTGCTGTGACTACGTAAGGTCCTCTATACTTAAGGCGCAATTTTCTGGGTTCGCCTGTGCTCGGTGGTTCACAAAGCACTATGACCAAATCTTTTTCTTGGTATGAGTCGCCTGTGCATCTTCTCTTATTGTACCTTTCTCTTTGTTTATATTGATCTTCTCGTATCTTGTTATATAGGCATTAAATGCACGCTCCTATATATCCCTTCATATAATTTTGCATTCTAGGAAACCAATATTTCTCCGATATATTTTTGATAACGTTGTCCCGTCCAATGTGTGCCAATTTATCTTGTGATCTGTGCCAATTTATCTTCTTATAATCTGTGACCTCACTCTTTTTGGTACTGCATAAACTAACCGATTCTCGATTTTCCTTATTAATCTTTCATCTTTGATCTCATACTTCTTTATAATTTTATCATCTTCTCTGTTGATCCCTGCATAATGTCCCTTCTGTATAGTTTCCTAAATAAACTTCAGTATTTTATCATTTCTCTGCGCTATGGTTAACCAGTCTTCTTCTATTAAATAGTTATTCAATACCATAAGTCCATCCACACACTCTGTCTCTTCAGATTCATTTATGGTGTTTCGGGATAGAGCATCATGTTCATTTTTATGGCGCTCGTCGCATTTTGTAATTTTATAATTCTTTTCAACCGTTGTTTCATTATTTGATATATTCAGTATCGGTATGATGGTTTCACCCCTCCTCATTGACACTACACATCTTAGAATACAACTGTTGTCTCTTGTTGTATTGGTCTCTTTATACATATCAGCATTTGTGTCTCTATCAGCATATACACTAATTAACCCTACATGTTTAGACGGTATAACATACGTTTATTGAGTTTTCAAATTTCTCAGGCAATCATCCATTTCACTAACTTTATCTTCGAAGATTTGTAAGACACCCCTTTTTCTAACTATCACAATATGTTTGTGTTCTGTGAACGATTGGCCTATTAGTAATGGTATTGATTGGCATTCATCTTCCACAACATATATGGGAGTCGCTGCCTTAGCTTCGTCTACTATGGTACAACTACCTATCGATCAGACTTCTCCGCTGCCAAAACCTCTGATTGTGATAATCCTTGGAATTTCTTCGCACTGTATTCCTAATCCGTCTACATCACTTTTTTTCAACTAAACCAATATAGCTCTTTACCTGTCTACCTGAAATATAAGCGTTATGGAAGTATTTTAGGTTTTCTTTCTACTATCTATTCATGTGGGCATTCGTCAGTACATTAGACTTTTCTGCAGTGTGTTTGTTTTCTGATTTGATACTATCGCAATATTTTGATACATGACCATATGCCTTATTTATGTTATTTAAATTCAGAACCTAAATCTGGTATCGATCAAAGGGACATTTTGTCGAATAACATTTTCCCAGTTATAATTTCCGGATTATAACTCTGAATTTATTGAAGAATAGATAGTATAATATGAAGGTCCAGAGTTAAAAAGGTCCTTCACCGATGTGTTGATAATCAGCGAAGTTAAGAACTGTTTAACAACAATATTTGAAAGCAAAGAGAAAAATATGTATAACCAGATATAACATTAATTTTCATGACTTTGCTATCAGGAGATAAACGGTAAAATTTGAAAATCTATAATAAAAGAATTTTCTTCCGTTGGTAGTTTTTTGTCATTAGTAAAATTGTAATTGTTTTGTAAAATACCTTTAAAATTAAATAAGACATTAAACCTGTTTGCCTACAATGATGAAGTAGTTGGCAGTTTCACTGACCGTAGTCAGATAATTGTTCGTTTAGAATATGTTATTTGTCGTTATATAATTGGTTTGGTTTTCATAATATAGTTTATATTTTCTCAAAGTCAAATTAGACCGTTGTGCCTTGCCCTGCCCTACATATATACTTTTCATTAAATTTACTTTAATTCATTGAATGTTACTTGGAACTTTTCAAAAAGCAGGTTAAAGAAGAAATACTTAATTCATTTTCTATCTCTCCTCGCAGAAATTTTAAAATTTTTTATAAGCTCAGTAGAATTATTTACAATTATACACAAAAACCTGAATCCAAATAAAATCTAAAAGACTTGAAACGTAATCAATAAGTCGAAAGACCAAAAAAAACTTGGATTGGATTATACCATGTTTTCTATAGAAAGTGTATAAAACTTCCAGTTTGATTGTATTGACAAAATGTAGACAAACTAATGGGGTTTAAACTCAAAAACGGCTAAGCCGATTTGGCCAGTCTTAGTCTTGAAAAGTTCGTGCCAATCCAGATATTGTCGGAAAGGTATGATAATATTTCAAGATCGCGTAGAAACTTTACTTCTTAATTTAAAAATTTTTAGTGAACAGCACTTGATTTAAAATGGCTTCCTACACAATATTATTCATGTGACAGATGAATCGCATACTTATATGTCAAATGGTTTTGACAAGTTAAAACGAATTATGTTCAGTGATAGATAGTGTTATTATTATTTTAATTTTAAAATTTAAATATTATTGAAAACTAGCTGACCCGACAGTCTTCTTCCTGTCAAAAAAATCTACCAAATCGGTTCTGATTGCTCTGTTGATCTTTTAAGGTTCTGTCTAAAGCATCAAAAGATTTTTTATGTGTCATCGTGCATTCATCCCAAACGATCAACTGAGACTTCTTCGAAATGTTGCAAGTTGGAGTTTCATTGTTTTGCATATTTAATGGCAATTTTAGTCCTGAATGGGCTGTGCCTTCGAGTAAAGTTGCTGCGATTCCCGATGAAGCGAGTGCAAGTGAAATTTTGATTTGTGAGCGAATTGTTGCTAATACTAATAACTTTTTAATTCAATCAAGAAAGTTTTTTCTGTACCACCAGGCGCATCTAAGAAGTAAATCCCCCCAGTTCCATCATTTGTTACTTTCATAAGAGTATCAAATACATACTTATGTTGTTCATTCAGTGGAACAGTGAAAGTTTTGTTTCGATTAATTCTTTAAAATTGTTGAGATCATACAGTTTTTTTTCTCTATGTAACTCTTGGTTAAAAGCATCATGCATTGAACGATTGGGCGCGGCCAGGCCTAATTGAATTAATAGTTTGTTTGACATCATCAAGCACATGTCTTCAATTGAAATCAATGCTTCGTTGTAAATTTCTTTACTGATATTTACTGCATATTTGTATCTCCCATTCTTTGGTATTTGACACAAAATATCATCATCTTTGGACTTGATCCACAAATCAATTGGGTTTGATGGAAAGCATGTGGATATGATTATAGAAAACAATGTTCGTATTTGATGAGCGTGTGAAGATATTACAGCATCGCTGAGAGTTTGATCCCAATTGGGGGCTTCTCTGATCCACACAATTCACCATCAACAGTTCATAAATGTTGGAATGATGTTGGGCCACGTACACTGACTAATAGCAGTCGTAAATAAAAACATTTATCATGGCTTGTATGTACTGAATAAATTCGATCAATCGCATCGGTGGAATATACATCTGTGTATTTTGGTACTGGTTTTCCTTGTTTCCGTCGTATAAATCTTCTTGACTCCAAGTATAATTTTTTGGCATTTTAGAATATAGCAGTGTTTGTGCAAAATTGTCATTTTGACATGTCTCAAAAAAACTTGTTAATGTAGTAGATGGTGGCTGAGCAGCTCTTTGACCTGCGTTCACTGATGTAAAGTACACCCTTTGCCCATTTTCTAAATGCACAGCTAACTGAATAACAGAAGGGTGTCTCTCATGAATTGGAAAAGAAAATATTCGCCAAATTGCTTTATTACTAACATAGCGGCCCATTTGGTATTGAGTAACTTTTATGTTCATTTCGGTCTTCGTGTTCTTGTGCAGTACGATTAGATTGATAATTAGCTTGGTTTGTAGCATTTCGTGTTCTTCTACTTAAATTGCCTCGTCTTATGCAATAACTGTCGCATGCAATAACTTTTTAATTCATAGGTAGATAACAAAACACTACAAACAAAACAAAAGCACACTCAGTAGAGTATAACAGAAAATGCAAGAAAAACACCACCGGCAAGGGCGGCAAATGGACATTGATATTGATTGTTTTAATCTTATATAACTTGAAGTCAAATTCTTTAAAGCCATACCAATTTTATCGCCTGTCAAAAGTAAAACAAAAAAAATAATATCGAAAAGCCGACTACGATTATTTGTATTAGTTAGAAAAGGGCTGTTTTTAGGTGTTTCCCGACGATTATTCGATTTTTTTAAAAACCATCCTTAGACATAAACGAACATTTAAAAAAAAGAATTGGCCAAATTGGTTCAGGCGTTGTTGAGTTATACACATTTTGCGATCTATTTTTATATATAAGATATATAATTTTAAATGTTAATAAGAATGCTTATTTTATTTTATATGAGGTTTTTATTTAATTCTTAAGCGACCATTTGTTTGCTCACTGCCATTTGTATTCATTTTTGACCATCCTATTTCTTTCAAACGTTGTGCTGTAAAAGCACTTATTGGTTTAATGTGAATAATGTGTTACCAAACATTTTCTGAATAATATTATTATTGCATTTAGGTTATTCAAATTGAGATCTTAAATTTGGAATTCATCGAAGAGGACAGGATTGACATTTTTCATCACTTTCATTTTCATTCATCACTTATTGTGAGTTAATATAGACAGCGATATGAATAAGAAAGTTAGATTATAACACAGATAGTAATTTTGGAAATCATTCATAAAATTTCAATTATGTCTACATACAAATACAAGATCATCGAAAACAAAATTGTTTGGAAATTGCTTATAAAGATCGCATTATGACATGTGACATCAACATAAGTACAGTTTAATTTAATATGGAAATAATCATTACAAAGATATACAGTACAATCTATTTACAGTATATAACAAATATCACAAAAAATGGAAAGTATCAGAATACGAACTTGCATTATATTGCATGATTTAATCATTCAAATAGGCCTTCTAATGCATAGAAAGAAGTTTTTCAGCATTCCAATTTGCAATAAAAAATTAAAATAGTTAAACATATCCCACATAATAAAAAATTTAAAGATTTTCCTTATATTATTCAGATACTAATGCTGTTATTGATGGAGTTTTTTCCCAATTACTTCTCAAGCATACTATAGAAGTCATGGTGATAACAAAGATGCCACTAATCTGGATACACGGTAGCAAAAAAGGAAATCAAAATA
This sequence comes from Ctenocephalides felis, assembly GCF_003426905.1. Lineage (NCBI taxonomy): Eukaryota > Metazoa > Arthropoda > Insecta > Siphonaptera > Pulicidae > Ctenocephalides > Ctenocephalides felis. The sequence continues at coordinate 56,812,078 of NW_020537646.1, read as the reverse complement.
AACACAATGAAATTTATCGTATATGAACTCATGTTGAAAATTCATAAAGAAGCAATATCCATTTCATATAGTTATATAACAATCCGGGGTAAAACGTTAATATTGCTGTACGAATTGGGCCAGTCATAGTTGCATAATCTTATAATCATTAGTATTTATAAAACATTTTCTAGATTATATCATTATTTTATTTATTCTATTTAAATTAAAAACCTAAATTTGGAATCATCAATCAAAGGGGACATTTTGTCAAATAACTTATTCCCAGATATAACACACCACCAATTAAATAAGAAGATTTGGTTGATAATATAATTTGGAACACACGCCTGTAAAAATGTCAATGCACAACATTACAAGTTTTCTGGAATAAATATTTTGAAAATTGATAATAATGTTCGCATTCAATTAAATATATCAACAGTTCCGATACTAGAACAAGTATAGCAAAAAATGATTCACTGATGTCGTACAATTTTGTAGGATTTCCTTCCAAACTATATGTCAAAATATATGCATTTAGACATAGTCAGGTATCGTTCATGTTTTATTAAATCACTTTACAAATTGATAAAGATGAAACACTTCAGCATTCATTGGTTAATGCAATGTAAAATATAATTCACTAATGGTTACTTATCACTAATTTTGAAGAATAAACTGGGAAAAATGAACTTATAGAAGAATGGATAGTAATATGAAGATCCGGAGTTAATAAGGTCCACCACCAATATCTCAAAAGCCCATAAATTTGAAAGTAGAGGGAAAAAGATGTACAGCTATAATCTTGATTCTTATGACTTTGTTATCAGGAAATAAACGGTAATCTTTGAAAATCCATAACAAAGATATTCCCTTTTGTTGTTAGATTTTTGGGTTTTGAGCACTATGATTTAGTTCACGAGACCTTAATATAATTTTATGCTATTTAATTGTTTTATAAAATGTAATGTTAATTTGAGTGAGATTCAACAGTTTTCTTTATATAACCACTTCAAAAACTTACATCTGTGTGGAGCAAAAATGACCAACTGAACAAAGACGTTAATTTGGAAACTTATGAAATAATATCTAAAATTGCTCTTAGTAGATTATATGGATCAGCATTTAATTGCATGAAGTGATCTGATTATAAGTTATGGAAAGATTTTAGACATTTTTAGAAGACGTTAATTTGGAACTTATGAAATAATATCTAAAATTGCTCTTAGTAGATTATGGGATCAGCATTTAATTGCATGAAGTGGTCTGTATATAAGTTATGGGAAGATATTAAACCAATTTAATCAAAAATTTAAAGATCCCAGATCAATTACAGATTTACATTATGAACTAGCTACAATGACAAGAAGAAATGCCGAATCAACGGAGAAATTTGCTGAGAAAATTGATGATTTGCTAATGTTAATTTATATTGAATATTATTTTTCAAAAAAAAATAATTTATGCCTCATATTGTGACTTAGCTCTAGCAGTTTTCATTGAAGGCCTCTAGTTGGAATAAAAACTACTGTTAACGGAGCCAAACCAAAAATCTTGAGGATGCTAAGAATATTGCCATAAAAGAAGAAAAGTATTTGAATGTCACCTATGACAAACAATATAACCGCTATGTTGTGTGCAGATGTTGCAAGAAAAGAGGACACCACATTGCAAAATGTGAAATTCGCCGAAAAACAATATATGAAGAAAAAACTAATTACAGACAAAATGAATCTATAAAAATATTAAACAAGGCAGATACAACAATAGCAATGATGCATTGAACTATGAAAAGACCATGGTTTTTGAAAATATAAGAAAATATGACGGCATAGACAACACATTCAAATATACTGAAGAAGAATCCGAAGAATACACAGTCGAAATCTCAAAACACTGAAACTAAAGAATTGACGACTGAATTTGAAAAAATCCAAGATGCGGTTCCGGAAATCGAAAAAATATACAACAAGATATGAAAATAATTAATAAAGAAAAAATAAATCAAATTCAAATAAATAAAAAGGAAAAAGAAGAAGAAGCATATTAAAAGAAGTCGTATTAATGACAAATCATAGAAAAATATATACAAGAGGTCAAGGAGCACAAAATACATGTAATAAGAAAAATACCGCCACAATGGAAATTATCACAAATAATTTATCAGCCACAATATACGTGTTCAACGACAAGAATATAAATTTAATTAAAAATAAAGAAATTGCAAATTTACAAAGTCCGAGCAGCAAAAAGTTGGTATCGTCGTCAACTCATAACAAGAAGAGAGACAAATTCAAATTTATGATATTCCCCCATTACGAAAATTATATAATTATAAATACCGAAAGAAATACTAGGTCAACTGAAGTCAAGACAATAGTAAACAAAATAGCTCTTTTTGTTAGTAATATAAAGATTATGCAGGTTATCAGGTTTCAAAGCAAATCTCTCCATTTTGATTAGTAAGCAAATTTTAAGAGCATGGTAATTTTGAAACAAGGTTGTTTACAGATATAATTTTTTTTTCTTCAACTTTTATGAATTATCTATTATTTTCTTTTAATATTTTTTTCCAAATTTTCTTTATTAATTTCTTTATTCTTAATGGTCTTGTTGTAGTTTTTATAAATACCATTTCAGTAATGTTTTTACATAATCAAAGATCATTAATTGCAGTTGATTTGCTGATTAAGTTAAATTTTATAGGTATAAAGCTAGTAGGTCAAATAGAAGTTAAAAATAAACAATATTTGAATACGCTGTAAGTAAAAAGTATATGTAGCTTCATACATTTTTTTTCTTTTCTTAATTATTTCAAGTTATGATGTAATGTTCTAATTGATTTTCTTTAAGAGCTAATTGTTTGTAAACAAAGTCTAACTGAAATAACACTTTTGAGGACAAAATTTTTTAAGGCCGGAGGAAGAGATGGAACTCATTTTTTTTCAATTTTACCATTTTTTTCTTTTTAGTGTTTTCCGAGGACGAAAACCTTTTAAGGGGAAGTTATTCTGTAATTACAAATATAATTTATTATTTATTGTTTTGTTAAAGCACTACGTGCTATTTGAAGGTTATCCGAAATTTCTTCCATCTTTACTGTAAGATTTTTAAATCACGTTTTATGTACAAACATTTAGTATATAAGAAGAAGTTAAGATTTAGTTAGGCAGTCAGAAGTCAGGAGTCAAGTAGGCTTACTATTTAGATACTTAAATAAATGTAGTCTCTGATTATCGATAACCAAAAGGTTATCAGAAAATTATTTAATTGTAAAAATAGTAAACAAAAAAATATCAAGATCAACCAAGAACCAGTGTTTCTATATTATCAACCGCTCAGCTCCAGCTACCAACCAACTACCTCCCATAATCACAGGAGTAATCTCAAAACCCCACAATTACAGTTCAATAGATATATCC
>NW_020537646.1:56773344-56807674 GCF_003426905.1 Ctenocephalides felis | reverse complement strand
CCCACATGACACATGTCAGTTGATTGACGCAAATCGATCATCATATCAAGCAAGCGATAGCGAGCGCATTGGATGAAAAAATACGATCGAAAAATATGATCTCGCGTTTTTAAAAACGATCTAAAAATATATCGCGTTTTTCATCGAACATTTTGTCGGGATCAATATTGATATTAGATTTTATGTAATATCAGTTACTTTATTAATTGAGATATAAATTGAGTCTACATCAAATTATTGCGATTTCATTTAAAGAATTAATTAATAAATAATATATGGCTCACTAGCGCCATAAATGGTGACTCCGAACGTGTAAGTGAAATCGTCAAACAAGAGACATACTCAACGTCCCAGTACCCAATATTGGTGACGTCAGACGGAGAAAGAAAAACACTTGTCAATTTCAAAAAATCAACATAGGTAAATTATACCAATTTAATTCAAAGATGTCGACTCCACCTTCGTTCAGCAATGATGAAACACAGCGCTCAACAGATCTCTGATCGATTTGAATCACGAGGCGATCTTTAACACGAGCAGTCCTCGTGTTTCTGAACATGACAGTTATGCTGATCAATACAATATAGCAGCATTTAATAATCACCGTCTCACTCCATTCAATGGAGATTCTCCAGACTTATGGTTTTTAGTAATTGAATATGAGTTTCAGTCTGCTAAGATCAGGAGCGACGATACTAAATACACGGCAGTACATAAAGCCTTGGACTTTGAAACACTGCGCCTCATTCAGGATGTCCTCCGTAATCCTCCAATGACAGGCAAATACGAACACATTAAAACGACGATATTAAGCAGAACGTCTGAATCCAGAGATAAGCAGATTGTCAAGCTATTTAAAAATTTAACTCTAGGAGAGAAGAAACCATCACAGCTCCTACGAGAGATGATGGATTTGGCTAAGGAAGAGGTCAGTGAAGACATCATAATTAAATTGTGGTCAGAACGCCTGCCACACCACATTCAGCCACAATTGATAGTTTCTCGTCATCTTGGTCCGGAAGCCCTGGCTGAAGTAGCCGATATTTTGGTCGATCACTGTAGCCCCACATCACATGTGATGTCTTCAACACGCAAGTCTTCAGTGGAACAGAGACTGGATCACCACGAAACTCTTCTTATGTCATGCGTCAAGGAAGTCAAGGAACTAAGGGCAATGTTAAACACTGAAAGGCAGAAAAATGATCAGCAAGAATCACAACACAACCGGTCAAGACCAAGAAGTGGACAACATAATCAATCAAGATCAAGAAGTGGTTCTCGACATAGTTCCAGGACACCTTCTCGTGGATCAGTTTGTTACTATCACTACAGATACGGTGAGAAAGCCACAAAATGTGAAGAGCCCTGTCTGCTTAAATCTCTAAACGGGTCGGAAAATTTACTTCACCGTCATTAATTGGAGCTCGCCATGACGGTGAAATAAATTCTGTCTGCTCTGAGCTCCGCCTACATATTTCAGACAGAAAGACTGCAATCCAATTTTTTATAGATTCAGGATCAGTTTTATCCATTTTACCAGCCCATAAGTTCGCCAATGGTCATGCCAAGGAAGAGCTAGTTCTATTTGCAGCAAACTCTTGCAGAAGCATTTAATAATCACCGTCTCACTCCATTCAATGGAGATTCTCCAGACTTATGGTTTTTAGTAATTGAATATGAGTTTCAGTCTGCTAAGATCAGGAGCGACGATACTAAATACACGGCAGTACTTAAAGCCTTGGACTTTGAAACACTGCGCCTCATTCAAGATGTCCTCCGTAATCCTCTAATGACAGGCATATACGAACACATTAAAACGACGATATTAAGCAGAATGTCTGAATCCATAGGTAAGCAGATTGACAAGCTATTAAAAAACTTAACTCTAGGAGAGAAGAAACCATCACAGCTCCTACGAGAGATGATGGATTTGGCTAAGGGAGAGGTCAGTGAAGACATCATAATTAAATTGTGGTCAGAACGCCTGCCACACCACATTCAGCCACAATTGATAGTTTCTCGTCATCTTGATCCGGAAGCCCTGGCTGAAGTAGCCGATATTTTGGTCGATCACTGTAGCCCCACATCACATGTGATGTCCTCAACACGCAAGTCTTCAGTGGAACAGAGACTGGATCACCACGAAACTCTTCTTATGTCATGCGTCAAGGAAGTCAAGGAACTAAGGGCAATGTTAAACACTGAAAGGCAGAAAAATGATCAGCAAGAATCACAACACAACCGGTCAAGACCAAGAAGTGGACAACATAATCAATCAAGATCAAGAAGTGGTTCTCGACATAGTTCCAGGACACCTTCTCGTGGATCAGTTTGTTACTATCACTACAGATACGGTGAGAAAGCCACAAAATGTGAAGAGCCCTGCCTGCTTAAATCTCTAAACGGGTCGGAAAATTTACTTCACCGTCATTAATTGGAGCTCGCCATGACGGTGAAATAAATTCTGTCTGCTCTGAGCTCCGCCTACATATTTCAGACAGAAAGACTGCAATCCAATTTCTTATAGATTCAGGATCAGTTTTATCCATTTTACCAGCCCATAGGTTCGCCAATGGTCATGCCAAGGAAGAGCTAGTTCTATTTGCAGCAAACTCTTGCAGAATATCCACATATGGCAAGAGAACTCTGGAGCTGGATTTATCACTACGCAGAAGCTTTAACTGGCAGTTTGTTGTTGCCGATGTAGCCACAGCCATAATAGGAGCCGATTTCTTAAGCAACTACAATCTATTAATAGACTTGAAGGGCAGAAGATTGATTGATTCGACCACAGGCCTTACCTCTGATGGAAAGGTACTCAAGGCACAGCAATTCAACATCTTCACTGTCAACCCGGCAGAGCCTTTCAAGGATTTACTGGCACAATACATTGAAATAACAAAGCCACAGGTAACCACCAATATTAAATTATGTGATTTTTCCCACAGGATAACCACAACAGGTCCACCATTAGCTACCAGATTCAGGAAAATCTTCGGAGAAAAGGCTGTTGCAGCCAGGTCCGAGATACAAGATCTCCTGAACAGGGGCATTTTGAGGCCTTCCAACAGTCCATGGGCAAGCCCTATTCACATAGTTCCCAAAAAGAATGGCACATTCAGAATGTGTGGAAACTATAGGAGGCTGAACGCAAACACGCTGCCTGACAGGTATCCTCCACCTTTAATACAAGATGTTTTCAATAATCTTCATCAGAAAGCAGTATTTTCTACAATAGACTTGGAAAAAGATTACCACCAAGTACACATGCATGAAGAGGATATTAAAAAGACTGCAATTATCACACCATGGGGACTCTTCGAGTATCAACGCATGCCATTTGGACTCAAAAACGCTGCCCAGACATTCCAGAGGTTTATCAATCACATATTCCAAGATTTCAATTTGTTTTTATTTATATAGACGACATCCTGGTCATGTCGACTGATATGAATGAGCACCGTCGTCATCTTCAAATGGTTTTTGGAAGGCTACAGGAATATTCACTCACAATCAACTTAGAGAAATGCGCCTTTGGAAAAGATGAAGTTAACTTCCTCGGTTACAAACTGAGTGCTGCAGGATATTCTCCTTCACCAGACCGAGTAGAGAAAATTATTAATTATTCAAAACCTTCGACAGTTATAGAACTCAGAAGATTTTTGGGCATGGTAAACTATTATCGTAAATCAATACCCAAGGCAGCAAATATACAAGCACCACTTTATGAGTATTTGAAGTCCTCAGTTAAAAATGACAAGACTCAAATTGAATGGAATGACAATTCATTGTCAGCATTCAGCAAGCTGAAGGAAGCTTTAACAAATGCAACTCTTCTTCATTTTCCTTCAAGCATAGCAAATATTAATTTAATTACAGATGCATCTACAACAGCCATTGGAGCAACTCTGGAGCATGAAAAAAATGGCGCATGGCACCCTATAGGTTTCTTTTCCAGAAAGCTCACATCTACTGAACAGCGATATTCAACTTACGATCGCGAGCTACTAGCCATCTTTGCGGCTTTAAAGTATTTTGAATATCTTCTAGAAGGAAGGCACTTTGTAATCAAGACAGACCACAAGCCAATCACACATGCATTTCAACAGAAATTAGAGAAGGCTTCAGATCGTCAGCGACGGCAGCTAGAATACATATCACAGTTTTCCACTGATATTATATATGTGAAGGGTGATCAGAACGTTGTTGCTGATGCGTTGTCCAGGATCAATGCCATTCAAATGTCATCAAAGTTAACCGCAGAGGAAATTTCGCAAGAACAGAGCAAGGACGTTGAAATGCAAACTATATTGAACGGCAACACCTCTCTTAATCTTCAAAAATTGACATTAGGGGGCTATCCAGTTTATTGCAACAGGCAAGATAATTTTGTGAAGCCCTACCTTCCGCAAAGTCTTCGCAGAATTGCTTTTGACATTGTACATGGAAATGCACACCCAAGCATAAGGATTACTTCAAGGGAGTTGCGAAGAAGGTATGTGTGGCCAGGGATTAGTGAAGACGTCACCATGTGGGCACGTCAATGCATTCCTTGCCAAAAATCCAAAATACACAAACATAATCACCTCACTCCTATCCATATTCCTATTCCTGAAAACAGATTTTCGCATATTCACATCGACATAATTAAATTACCTAATATTAATGGATATCCTTATTGCCTAACAATCATCGACAGATTCACAAGGTGGCCAGAAGCTATTCCTCTAAAGGACATTTCTTCAGACACGATTGTTCAAGCCCTATTTTCAAACTGGATATCAAGATTTGGTACACCATGTGTGATAAAATCCGACCAAGGATGCCAGTTTGAATCAGCTATATTCAAATCATTAATGGATGCAATAGGTGCTAAGAAAATACGGACAACGGCATATCACCCTCAGTCCAATGGTCTGGTTGAACGCTGGCATAGAACTCTGAAAGCAGCTTTAATGTGCTCTCCTGAGCCCTGGATCAAAGTATTACCTGTAGTCTTACTAGGTTTACGTTCTTCATACAAAGAAGACCTTAAAGCATCTCCTGCTGAGATGGTTTATGGAACCACATTAAGACTACCAGGCGAGTTTTTCACATCTAAAGAACTGTCATCTGATCCACAATGCGTGCTATTAAACCTACTGCCACAGCTCATCATAATAAAGCCAATATGTTTGTACTCAAGGACATGAATATATGCACGCATGTATTTGTCAGGGCAGATAATATTCGAAAACCACTTGAGCCTCCATATAGTGGACCATATAAAATCATAGAAAGAATTTCAGACAAAGTGTACAAAATTTTTATGGATGGTATTAATAAGAGCATATCGGTTGACAGATTAAAGCCAGCATAAACAGTTAAAACAGATAACAGTCAACCAAGCACATCACAAGAATTCAAACCACATCAATTAGAGTTAACTGTGGTCTCTCCAAGAAAAACCAATTCGAAAAAAGTCTCCTTCAAATTATAATAATTAAATTTATTTATTTCTAATGGATACTTCTTTTTCTTTTGAAGGGGAGTGATATAGCGGAATCAACACGCAGTGATATAGCGGAATCAACACGCCCACATGACACATGTCAGTTGATTGACGCAAATCGATCATCATATCAAGCAAGCGATAAAAAAATACGATCGAAAAATATGATCTATTGATATGATAATTTTAATATGATGATTTTTAAAAACGATCTAAAAATATATCGCGTTTTTCATCGAACATTTTGTCGGGATCAATATTGATATTAGATTTTATGTAATATCAGTTACTTTATAAATTGAGATATAAATTGAGTCTACATCAAATTATTGCGATTTTATTTAAAGAATTAATTAATAAATAATATATGGCTCACTAGCGCCATATATATATATATATATATATATATATATATATATATATATATATATATATATATAGAGAGAGAGAGAGAGAGAGAGAGAAAGGTTTTTCTTCAGGTGGTGAAATAACATGATAAAATTGTTCTCGGGCTTAATATATATATATATATATATATATATATATATATATATATATTGTATATACTAGCATACCCAGCCTCGCGTCGCGACGGCCCTAAAATCCACCTGATTTAAATTTGAATCCGTTTGACAACCAACATTTCAAACCTTTTGTTATAAAAAATCATATCAATCCAAAAATAAAAAAAATCCGGATTGAAATTTGAATATGATGGATCAATACTATTGATCAAAGTGTTTTTTTTAAACTTAAATAATAAATAAAATGATTTAATTAAAGATTTGAATAAATGAGTACATTACAAAATTTATAATTAATAACCAAGTGACTTTTATGAATTTGTTATAACCAATTTGGTATTACGTCCTATTTACTTTGCTAACATTTTAACATGTTCTATGATGCTGTATTTAGGAATGTTTTCGTTGGTCACATACTATTGGAAACTTACTCTAAGCCTTTAATATTTTCTTTAAAAAAATTCCATAAACTTATGATTAGACACTCACCGTTTTCAATGATTTTTTTTAAATTTGTGATTACTTACAAATCACTTTTAATATAAATTTCTGTCTATAAATTGATTTTCATACTATCCCTGAAACTAACATGGATAAAGTTCTGAGGAATTCAAGTTCAAATCTATTAAATGTTTGAATTTTGGCACTTTTATTATTTTTTTATCAATTTTCGTACTGTAATATGATGGATGATTATTTATCAATATTGTAATATTTATACTATGATTTTAGAAGTATACTATTAATACTAAAATTAATTTATAAGTTAATTATTCTATAAGAATTTGTAATAAACAGTTATATGAATGGCACCTGGCCTTATGATGTATATCAAAAGCCAATAAATAAAAAAGTATAGTATCTATTTTGACATCGCAATTAATTTTTTTATATTTTTTATTTTAAATCAAGTAAAACATAAATATATTTATTTGATATTTTTCTATAAATATCCGATTTATGACATTGTTTTCAATTATTTTTAATTTATTTTGAATTAGCAAATGTCAAAAAATATTAAAATATGCATTAAAATCACATTGTCTATAAATAATGTGTCATTTTATAAATAGTATTTATTACATTGGTGCTTGATATGGGTATGAATTTGAATAAAATATAAAATATATTCTTTCTGACAAATAGTTCATCATGGATTAGTCTAAATCAACGCAGTATCATTATCTAAATATACAATGTTTTGTATAAATATCAGACTTTTTACATTTGCATTTACTTTAAATAGTGAATGTCAATTTTATATATCCAATATGCACAAAATTTATAAATATCAAAATATTTCCTTTTTGGTCGAAAATTAATATAATATGATAATATTTATTTACAACTAGCTGACCCGGCAAACGTTATTTTGCTAAGTAAGGTATATTCTAAACAATTTCTAGAGAATCAAAAATATTAATACTTTAAGTGTTTAAGGATGTGTTTTTTGAAAGCTATATACAATGAGGTATTATAAAAACAATAAACCCCATTAGTTTGTTTATATTTTGTCAATACAATCAAACTGGAAGTTTTATACACTTTCTATAGAAAACATGGTATAATCCAATCCAAGTCTTTCTTGGTCTTTCGACTTATTGATTACGTTTCAAGGTTTTCAGTTTTTTTTGGATTCTGGATTTTGTGTATAATTGTAAATAATACTATTGCGCTTATACAAAATTTTCAAATTTCTGCGAGGGTAGATAGAAAATGAATTAAGTATTTCTACTTTGACCTGCTTTTTGAAAAGTTTCAAGTAACATTCGACCAATTAAAGTAAATTTACTAAAAAGTATGTATGTAGAGCAGGGCGAGACACAAGGTTTCAATTTGACTTTGAGCAAATGTAAACTATATTGTGAAAACCGTAACAATTATATCACAACAAATAATACATATTAAACGAACAATTATCTGACTACGTTCAATAAACTGCCTTCTATTTCATCATTGTAGAAATATGCTTTTTTGATGACTTTCAAAAATTTGTTATCTAGACCTTTTTACTCTATAGGCGGGGTAACTTAAAACGGGCAGGTGGCAAAAAGGTTTAAAGCCTTATCATAAATTTAAAGTTATTTTACAAAATAATTACATTTTTAACTAATGCTAAAAAACTACCAACGGAAGAAAATGCTTTTATTATGGATTTTCAAAATGCTTTTATTATGGATTACCGTTTATCTCCCCTATTTTAAAGGTTATACATCTTTTTTCCTAAACTTTCAAATATTGCTGTTAAACAATGCTATTCGACAAAATGTCCGTTTGATCGATACCAAATTTAGGTTCTGAATTTAAATAACATAAATAATAAATAATATAACCTAGAAAATGTTTTATAAATGAGATCTTTCAGAGTACCGTATTTGAGAAAAATATGCCAAAAAGTGCATTTTCATATTAACATTTCAAAAAAGTTGATATTTTGAGTTTCTAGTAACACTTGCGGCCCGTTTACTAATGTTTTTGTATTCAAATAAAACTACAAACAAAACTACTTACTACAATTTAATCATAATTAAATAATGTTCACGTAAAACATTCTATTAAATGTAATTGAACATCATCTGTCAAAAACGTTTGACATTTCACGTATTAGCCACCGTCTATTGTTTTATTTAAGTTACGCTTCTACAAAAATTTTCACATTAAAAATGTGAAGTTTCTACGCGGATTCGAAATAATTTCTCACCTTTCGGACCTTCTCTGCATTGGCACAAGTTTTTCAAGACTAAGACTGGCCAAATTGGTTCATTGGCCGTTTTTGCGTTTTAATGAATCATTTGATCGAGAGCTCCATTTTTATATATAAGATAATGTTTTGTATATATAATTTGTTTGGCAATATTGCCTATAACATAACTTGGAATAATTAATGTATTTGTTTCTTATTGAAGTCGTTAAAAATTTTTTCTGTGAAATGTCAAAATTTTGTTTATGATTAATTTTAAATTTAAATATGCCGCTTTTTTATTGTGATCTCTGATCTATAAGTTTTTGATGAAGTTTTGGTATCCGAAATAATTTGGTAAGCTAATCAAATAAATATAAATTGTAAATCTAACTATATAATTATTTTCATAAATATTGACAAATGACATTTCAATTTTTTTCATGTTATCATTTATTTAAATTTATAAACATTGATTTTTAATTAGATTTAAAACTATAAATTGTGATTTTGAATATAGCATTTCATCTAATTTGGATATAAATATTAGATATATCTTTATATGTATAAGTTTTTGAATTATATTTTTTGAACTGTCAATTTTTTTTTTCAAAAATCATAAATTTATTTTTCTCGAATTTTCCATGAATTTTGACATTTGTCATTTTTGTTTTTTTCTTTTTTGTCATTTTTTGTCAAAATTTTTTGAAATTTATGAAAATTATATATTTACATTTTAAATTTTCTTTTCAAACTTTCCTATAACCTAAGTTGGATATATATAGATGCACACAATGAGCCACTAAAATTTAAAATCCGTTCAGTAGTTTGAGCGTCCATCGCAAACCAACATCGTGACACAAGGTTTATATACACACACACATATATATATATATATATATATATATATAAATATATACATATATATATATATATATATATATATATATATAAATATATATATATATATATATATATATATATATATATATACTAGCATACCCAGCCTCGCGTTGCGACGGTTGGCGTTGATTGAAATTTGATTTCGTTTTACAACCTTTTGTTATAAAAAATTCATATCAATCCAAAAATAAATAAAATCCGGATTGAAATTTTAATATGATGGACCAATAATATTGTTTAAAGTTAAATAATAAATAAAATAAAATATCTGAATTAATAATTACATTACAAAATTTATAATGAATTACCAAGACACTTTTATAAATTTGTTATATCCTATTTGGTATTACGTCCTTGCTAACATTTTAACATGATGCTGTATTTAGGAATAGTGTCATTGGTCACATACTATTGGGAACTTGCTATGAGTCCCTAATATTTTTTTGAAAATTTTTCATACATTTATGATGACACACCGATTTAAATGCTTTTTTTAAATTTGTGATTACTTACGAAGCACTTATAATATAAATTTTCGTCTTTAAATTGATATTCATACTATCCCTGAAACTAACATGGATAAAGTTCTGATGAATCCGATTCCAAATCTATTAAATATTTGATTTTTGGCACATTTATTAAGTTTTTATCAATTATTGTACTGTAAAATAATGGATGATTATTTATCAAAATTGTAATATTTATACTATAATTTTAGATGTATACTATTTTAAAGATTGGATGTATGCTATGTTAAAGTCATATTGTCTATAAATAACATGTCATTTTATAAATATTATTTATTACTTTAGTGCTTGATATGGGTATAAAATATATTCTTTCTAAATATAGTTAAAAACTTGTTATAGAGAACTTGTAATAAATTATTTGACATTTAATGCTTTAAAAATTAATTCGCTCGCATCGTAGTGTTTTGTTTATTATAATTTTGTTATGTCAAATACGTCAATAAAATTGTATTTAATGTTTAAACTAAGAAATATCTCTAATTCAATGACCTTATATCTAAATATTACTTATTTTCTAATAAATTAATAATTATTTTAAGTCATCAGTGAATAAATTATATAATTGTTCAATTCATATTTTTGGCACAGGAATATTGTGAATATAAATATTTTTTACATAAAGATCTGATTTTTGACATTTGCATTTTATTTGAATTTTATTATAACTGTCAAAATATTTTTTTTTATCGAAATTTAATATAATATGATGAAATATTTAGTTTTCAATCATAATTTATTATAATTTTGTGATGTTTACCTGCATGAACATCTTAAGCAAATTAAATCTTAATCATAAATCTATTTATTCATAAACTTCCCGGAACATAAACACGTCATTTTCGGCATTTGTTTTAAAGTCATAGCCGCCCAAATATTGTAATTTGATAAATTTTATTATTCTGTATCTAAAATGTGATTTGTAATATTGCCTATAATTCAAGTTGAAATAAATAATGTATTTGTTCCTATTTGAATTCGTTAAAAACATTAATTTTTTTGACCTGTCAAAATTTTGTTTATGATTAAAGTTAAATTTAATATGTCGCTTTTTCATTTTCATTTATTATGTTTTAAGGACGTTTTAGTATCCGAACTAATATGGTAAGCAAACCAAATAAATATAAATTATAAATTTTTTCATCTAATACTTTCCATAGACATTGACAAATGACATTTCACTTTTTTTAGTTTACATCTGTCAAAATTTATTTAAATCTATAAACATTATATATTTCTGTTATTTTGATTTAGCATTTTGCCTAAATTGGATATAACTATTAGATATATTATAATATATATGTTCCTTTTTCAATTAGTATAAATAATATATTTTTTTAACTGTCAATTTTTTTTTCAAAAATCATAAATCGTTTTCTCTCGGTTTCCATAAATATTTACATTTTATTTTTTTTTTTTTGTAAATTTCTATCAAAATTTATGGAAATTTATAAAAATTATATACTTCTATATTAAATGTATTTTTCAAAATTTCCTATAACCTAAGTTGGATATATACGCACACGATGAACCAATAAAATTTAAAATCGATTCAGTAGTTTAGGTGTCCATCGCAAACCAACATCGTGACACTATATATATATATATATATGAGATTCAGTTTTCAGGGCAATACATCAATTAAAAAATGTGTATGACTTTAAAACATTTTTATTTTTTCCATACGTTTTGACACATAGTTTTGTGTCATCTTCAGTGGACTCTATTTTGAAGGCACAGATAAAAATTATTAAAAAAAACTAATATAAAAGAAATGATATGGTATGAACTTACATGTAATTGTAATAATCATAATTATTTCTTAATTATAATTGTTCACAATGCACAATGAAACCAAATCTTGTCACTTTAAATTGAACAATATATAAATTGTAGAATAAGTTATTTTATGAGATTGTAAAGTACATCCCGCTATTCTGTATTCCGATGCAAGAGTGAAGTCTAAATGTACACAAATGTGCGCACCACGTGTTAAAAGCTAGGTACAGAGCACACGAACTGACCAGAGAATTTAAGGTTTGACAACGCGAGGAGGGTACATATAGTAAAATATAAAAAGATGACAATTGTGAGGGTGGAAATAGTTGGTACAAATGAGATAAAAATTAAAAGAAAAAGAAAAAGAAAAAATTGCATTAAAATTAATATAAATAAAACGTCGATCAGGATAGGTAATTATTTTAAAGGTATGAATTTCGAGATATTGTTTAAAACTACTTGGTAATTCTCGCACAGTGAGGAAGTATCCAATCTTTTGTTTAAGCTATATGCATAAAGGTGAATTAAACATGATTCTGAAAAGCGTCTCTGCGATGTATTAGACTCGTGATATAAAATTGTGGCAACATCAAAATTGAAAATATGATTGAAACTTTGTATGTGGTCAGTTATCATTGTTTGATTTTGATTTTTATTTTTGGAGTTGTTATAGTGTTGTCTAAGACGTTTTTTAGATGTTGTCCAGTTTCGCCAATATAAGTGGCCTCACAATTTGTACAGTCAATTTTATACACGATGTTAGAAATACGATCTAAACTTGTCGGTGATTTTAAGTTAAGAGTCTGATCAATATTGCAAACTAAACGCAAATCCGCGAATTCAAATAGTTTTTTCCAAATAGGAAAGAGATTTTTAATGTAAGGGAGACAAATAGTGCCAATAAACTTATTTTCTTCTTTTTTCTGGGACTCGAAAGAAGGATGATTATGTTTTGTGTTAAGGACGGAAAACCTGTTGTTAAATACTGATTTTATAAGATGTGGAGGATAGCAATTATTCAATAGGGTTCTGTGGATTAGAGATAAGTTAAAAGGCCAAAATTTTTTGTCTGACAATAGAATAGCATGATCAACTAAATTGATAATTGTACCGATTTTCATGTTAGTGGGATGATAAGAATGGAAATTGAGATATCTGCCAGACCATTTACATCTAAAAAGCTAATTGACCTATTGTGTTCTTTTTTGAAGGTGAAGATGAGGTGTTTATTAAAGGAGTTAAAATTTTTTAGTAAAGAATCAAAGTTATGTTCAGGAATGCAAGTAATTATATCATCAACATATCTCTAGTAAAGGAAAAATTCAACATTAGATAGTTTAAAAACGTTTTTTTCGAGGTGTTGTAAAGAGAGTTCAGCAAGAGCAGGTGAGATAGGCGATCCCATGGGTGTACCAAAAATTTGTGTATTAAAATGTGAATTGAATTCAAAATAAGTATTTGCGACTATGAATTTAATGGACTCTCGAAACCAATGGAGAGAAAGGGTAGTGTGGCAAGAAATCTCATCCCATCTATCTGGGATTGACTCTAAAATTAGTTCTAGTGGGACATTTGTAAAAAGAGAAAATACATCTAGGCTTATTAAGAGGGAGTTGTTGAGCAATTGTGTATTACGTATTTTGTTGACAAATTCGAAGGAATTTTTAATGAAGAAAGGAGAATTAACAGCAACTATGGAGAGGGGTTTGCTCAGAAATTTGGAAAATTTATTTAGTGGAGAATTCAAATCTGCAACTATAGGTCTAAAAGGTACATTGGTTTTGTGGATTTTTGGGAGACCGTATAATTTTGGGTTGTTAGGATGTAGGTTTTTTAACGACAAGGACAAGTCTTGTGGGATTTGTTTAGTAGAAACTAAATTATTAATGAATTTGTGGAACGTGCGGTTGATTCGATCTGTAGGATCGCTATTGATAGGACTGTAAACGTTAGTGTCATTAACTAAACTAGTAATTTTTTCTAAATAGGTAGTTTTGTCGAGAATTACTGTGACATTTCCTTTATCTGCTCTGGTTACTAAAATATTCGGATTATCTTTGATAAAGTTTTTACAAAGTTTTATGTCTCTTAAAATATCTTTGTAATCAACAATTTTTTGGAGTTAAAGGACTTGCTGTAGGAGAGAAAATTTTTGCAAAAATGGGAACGAATGTTAGATTTTACTTCAGGATTTTTGATATTATGAAGGCCAGCTTCTAGTCTGCTTAATTAAATTTAAATTGTGGCAATTATTGGGGATAGCAAAGTTGGGACCTAGTGCAAAAATGTAAAGTAATCTATCTGGAATTGTGACGCTGGAAAGATTTTCTAGCCATTTGTTAATTAGTGTACTATTTAAAACCATTTTTGAACGGTTGCGTTTAGACTGCAATAATTTATCGAATTAAATTTTATAAGATTTTTTTAATTTAATGAAAAATTTATTGTTACGCGTCGATTCGTATTCAGAAAAGCTTTGCAGAATCTCCGCTTCAACAGTATGAGTGAGCCAAGTACGTTTTATCAATAGCTAGTTTCAAATTATTGACATTGCAGATACAATTCTTGATTTCAATGGATAACAAATGGAGGCTTAATGAAGAAAATTTGTTTTTTAGCTAATTATGTAAGTGCGAAAATTTGTCTGTATTGAATTGATAGAACTTAGGAATTATACTTTCTTTTCTGCATCTTATTAAGAAAATCTGTTTGTTAATGTTAGTTATTAATTTCGTATTCAGTTTGGTAACGTGTTTCAATTGTGAAAAATGTAAAAACCTTAATGCTTTTTGATAAACGAGTAAAACGAATTATTAAGGGGGTAATTGTTTTGAGAATAATCAGTTCGTTTGAGGAACGCGCGGTTGAAAGTCGTTTGCTTCATGATGTAAATAAATAAAAAGAACGGTAAATTAAAGTAAAAGTAAAAATGTAAAAAGGAAGCAAAATAAGGAAATTTAAAATGACAAGAATAGTGTACAAAATTATTATGAAAGTTATTACAATTTATCATAATAATTTTGTACACTATTCTTGTCATTTTAAATTTTTTTATTTTGCTTCCTTTTTACATTTTTACTTTTACTTTAATTTACCGTTCTTTTTATTTATTTACATCATGAAGCAAACGACTTTCAACCGCGCGTTCCTCAAACGAACTGATTATTCTCAAAACAATTACCCTCTAAATAATTCGTTTTACTCGTTTATCAAAAAGCATTACGGTTTTTACATTTTTTCACAATTAAAACACATTACCAAACTGAATACGAAACTAGTTGGTTTGGTATTTAGCCTTGAGGCAAATTACATGAACTTCCCGATATGTGTAAATAATCGACTCAATCAAAAAAATGTGTAAATAATATACTACATCAATCCTACTTTAAAACAAACGATAATAATTTTAGCAAAGTTTGACGAATTTTTAAAATTAAGGCCGTAATGTTACAGTAAGTTCTATAAGACTATGATGTATATCGCCAAAAAAAGTTCCATGAAAATCGACTTATTTTTTTTTTTTTCAACAGTTAATTACAAGAAAACGGTTCGGTAGATTTTCACCTAAAATTAATCAGTGCCATTCCCAACTAATATCTTTCGAACAGTTTTTGATTTTTTAAAATCGGTTCGGTAGGATGAGCTTAAATGTTAACGAAAAGTTTAACACTTTTTTTCAACAGTTAATTACAAGAAAACGGCTCGGTAGATTTTCACCTAAAATTAATCAGTGCCATTCCCAACTAATATCTTTCGAACAGTTTTTGATTTTTTAAAATCGGTTCGGTAGGATGAGCTTAAATGTGGACGAAAAGTTTAACACTTTTTTTCAACAGTTAATTACAAGAAAACGGCTCGGTAGATTTTCACCTAAAATTAATCAGTGCCATTCCCAACTAATATCTTTCGAACAGTTTTTGATTTTTTGAAATCGGTTCGGTAGTATAGGCTTAAATATGCACGAAAGGTTTAACACTTTTTTTCAACAGTTAATTACAAGAAAACGGCTTGGTAGATTTTCACCTAAAACTAATCAGTATCATTCCCAACTAATGTCTTTCGAACAATTTTTGATTTTTTAAAATCGGTTCGGTAGTATAAGTTTAAATGTGGACGAAATGTTTAACACTTTTTTCCAAATTACAAAGAAACGGCTCGGCCGATCGTCGCACAAAACTGAGAAACGATAATACTTATCGAGATACATCAAATGCTTTTTAAATATCTTAAATTAAAAATTTAAATTTTAAATATTTTAAATTAAAACGTCGATGAAAGTTCTAATTTTGACAAATGCCAAAAAGATCATACTAATTTTTGCAAACTTTGACAAATTTTTAAAGCTAAACCAGTTGTCGTAGGGCCGTAATATTTTAGTATGATCTAGAAGACTATGGTATCTACTGTCAAAAAAATAATCATAAAAATCGTCGATTTTTTTTTTAAACTTTATTACAAGAAAACGGCCTGGCCGATCTCTACCAAAAACTAATCAGCACGATTCCCAACCAATATCTTTCGAACGGTTTTTGAGTAGACGAAAATTTTTTCACTTTTCTGCGATTACAAAGAAACGGCTTGGCCGATCGTCGCACAAAATTAACAAACAATAGTCCTCATCGAGATACATAGAGTGGCTTTTATATTTTTAAAATCGGTCTAGCCGTTTTCGAGAAAACGTCGATTTACGTCAAAAAATCTGTTCACATACACGCACACACACACACACATACTTTTTGCAAAGTTGGTCTCATTTGATTCAGAATGGTTTAAAACGTCGAGAAAACATAAAATTAGCAATTCGGATTTTTTGATGAAAACATAAACTTCTCCTTCGGGAAGTTAATTAATAACTAACATTAACAAATAGATTTTCTTAATAAGATGCAGAAAAGAAAGTATAATTCCTAAGTTCTATCAATTCAATACAGATAAATTTTCGCACTTACATAATTCGCTAAAAAACAAATTTTCTTCATTAAGCCTCCATATGTTATCCATTGAAATCAAGAATTGTATCTGCAATGTCAATAATTTGAAACTAGCTATTGATAAAACGTACGCTTGGCTCACTCATACTGTTGAAGCGGAGATTCTGCAAAGCTTTTTTGAATACGAATCGACGCGTAACAACAATTTTTTTATTAAATTAAAAAATTCTTATAAAATTAAATTCGATAAATTATTGCAGTCTAAACGCAACCGTTCAAAAACAGTTTTAAATAGTTCACTAATTCACAAATGGCTAAAAAATCTTTCCAGCGTCACAATTCCAGATAGATTACTTTACATTTTTGCACTAGGTCCCAACTTTGTTATCCCCAATAATTGCCACAATTTAAATTTTATTAAAGTTTTAAGCAGACTAGAAGCTGGCCTTCATAATATCAAAAATCCTGAAGTAAAATCAACAGGCTTTCCGTCCTTAACACAAAACATAATCATCCTTCCCTCGAGTCCCAAAAAAAAGAAGAAAATAAGTTTATTGGCACTATTTGTCTCCCTTACATTAAAAATCCCTTTTCTATTTGGAAAAAAAACTATTTGAATTCGCGGATTTGCGTTTAGTTTGCAATATTGATCAGACTCTTAACTTTTTATTTCCGAACTTAAAATCACCGACAAGTTTAGATCGTATTTCTAACATCGTGTATAAAATTGACTGTACAAATTGTGAGGCTACTTATATGGGCGAAACTGGACAACATCTAAAAAAACGTCTTAGACAACACTTTAACAACTCCAAAAATAAAAATCAAAATCAAACAATGATAACTGACCACATACAAAGTTTCAATCATATTTTCAATTTTGATGTTGCCACAATTTTATATCACGAGTCAAATACATCGCAGAGACGCTTTTCAGAATCATGTTTAATACACCTTTATAAAAATAGCTTAAACAAAAGATTGGATACTTCCTCACTGTTCGAGAATTACCAAGTAGTTTTGAACAATGTCTCGAAATTCATACCTTTAAAATAATTACCTATCCTGATCGACGTTTTATTTATATTAATTTTAATGCTAATTTTTCTTTTTCTTTTTCTTTTAGTTTTTATCTCATTTCTACCAACTATGTCCACCCTCACAATTGTCATATTTTTATATTTTACTATATGTACCCTCCTCGCGTTGTCAAAACTTAAATTCTCTGGTCAGTTCGTGTGCCCTGTACCTAGCTTATAACACGTGGTGCGCACATTTGTGTACATTTAGACTTCACTCTTGCATCGGAATACAGAATAGCGGAATGTACTTTACAATCTCATAAAATAACTTATTCTAAAATTTATATATTGTTCAATTTAAAGTGACAATATTTGGTTTCATTGTGCATTGTGAACAATTATAATTAAGAAATAATTAGGATTATTACAATTACATGTAAGTTCATACCATATCATTTCTTAAATATTAGTTTTAATTAATAATTTTTATCTGTGCCTTCAAAATAGAGTCCACTGAAGATGACACAAAACTATGTGTCGAAACGTATGGAAAAAATAAAAATGTTTTAAAGACATAAAATTTGTTTAATTGATGTATTGCCGTGAAAACTGAATCTCACATATTTCAACATCAAAATTACATAAAAAATTTAATATATATATATATATATATATATATATATATATACATACATATATATATATATATATATATATATATACTAGCATACTCAGCCTCGCGTCGCGACGGCCCTTATTAAAATCCACCTGATTGAAATTTGAATCCGTTTGACAACCAAATTTCAAACCTTTTGTTATAAAAAATTCATATCAATCTAAAAATAAATAAAATCCGGATTGAAATTTAAAAATGATGGATCAATACTAGTGATTAAAGTGTTTTTTTTTAAACTTAAATAATAAATAAAATGAAATAATTAAATATTTGAATAAATGAGTACATTACAAAATGTATAATGAATAACCAAGTGACTTTTATAAATTTGTTATATCCTATTTGGTATTACGTCCTATTTATCTTGCTAACATTTTAACATGTTCTATGATGCTGCATTTAGGAATGGTTTCATTGGTCTCATACTATTGGAAACTTGCTGTAAGCCTTTAATATTTTTTTTTGAAAATTTTTCATAAATTTATGATTAGACACTCATCGATTTCAAAGCATTTTTTTTTAAATTTGTGATTACTTACGAAACATTTTTAAAATAAATTTCCGACTACAAATTCATATTCATACAATCCCTGAAACTAACATCGATAAAGTTCCAAGGAATCCGAGTCCAAATCTATTCAATGTTTGATTTTTGGCACTTTAAAATTTAATATAATATGATATAATATTTAGTTTTCCCAGGATATTAACAAACGTCATATTCGGTATTTGTTTTAAATTCGTAACCGCCCAAATTCAATTAAATTTGATAAATTTTATTATTCTGTATCTAAAATGTGTAATATTGCCTATAATATAAGTTGGAATAATTATTGTATTTGTTCCTATTTAAATTCGTTAAAAAAATTATTTTTTTTGACCTGTCAAAATTTTGTTTATGATTAAAGTTAAATTTAATATGTCGCTTTTTTATTCTGATTTATTATGATTTGAGAACGGTATCCGAACTAATATTTTAAGCAAACCAAATAAATATAAATTATAATATTATTCATCTAATACTTTCCATAGATATTGACAAATGACATTTCACTCTTTACACTACCACTGTCAAAATTTATTTAAATCTATAAACATTATAGATTTTTGTTATTTTGCATATAGCATTCTGCATAATTTGGATATAACTGTTGGATATATTATAATATATCCGTTCCTTTTTCAATTAGTAAAAATAATATATTTTTTGAACCATCAACTTTTTTTTTTAAAATCATAAATCGTTTTTTCCATAAATATTGACATTTGTCATTTTAGTGCTTTGTTTTTTTTTAGTAAATTTCTGTAAAAATTTATGGAAATTTGTAAAAATTATAAAACTAAATAAATATTTCCTTCTTGGTCGAAATTTAATATAATATGATAAAATATATTTTTCAATAATGTTTTGTATCTACAATATTGCCTATAACAAAACTTGGAAAAATTAATGTATTTGTTTCTTATTGAAGTCGTTAATAATTCAATTTTTCTGAACTGTCAAAATTTTATTTATAATGAATGTTAAATTTAATATGTCGCTTTTTCATTGTGATCTATAGTGTTTTGAGGATGTTTTGGTATCGGAACTAATTTGGTTAGCAAATCAAATAAATATAGATTATAAATCTATTTTTCTAATAATTTTTATAAATTTTGACAAATGTCATTTCACGTTTGTTTAATGTCAACTTTTATTTAAATATATAAACATTGATTTTTAATTAGATTTAAAACTATAAACAGTGATGTTGAATATAGCATTTCATCGAATTTGGATATAAATGTTGGATATATCTATTGAACTGTAATTGTGGGGTTGTTTAGATTACTCCTGTGATTATGGGAGGTTGGTTGGTAGCTGGAGCTGAGCGGTTGATAATATAGAAACACTGGTTCTTGGTTGATCTTGATATTTTTATTGTTTACTATTTTTACAATTAAATAATTTGTCTGATAACCTTTTGGTTATCGATAATCAGAGACTACATTTATTTAAGTATCTAAATAGTAAGCCTTACTTGACTCCTGACTTCTGACTGCCTAACTAAATCTTAACTTCTTCTTATATACTAAATGTTTGTACATAAAACGTGATTTAAAAATCTTACAGTAAAGATGGAAGAATTTCGGATAACCTTCAAATAGCACGTAGTGCTTTAACAAAAACAATAAATAATAAATTATATTTGTAATTACAGAATAACTTCCCCTTTAAAAGGTTTTTCGTCCTCGGAAAACACTAAAAAGAAAAAAATTGGTAAAATTGAAAAAAAATGAGTTCCATCTCTTCCTCCGGCCTTAAAAAAACTTTTGTCCTCAAAAGTGTTATTTCAGTTAGACTTTGTTTACAAACAATTAGGCTCTTAAAAGAAAATCAATTAGAACATTACATCATAACTTGAAATAATTAAGAAAAGAAAAAAAATGTATGAAGCTACATATACTTTTTACTTACAGCGTATTCAAATATTGTTTATTTTTAACTTCTATTTGACCTACTAGCTTTTATACCTATAAAATTTAACTTAATCAGCAATCAACTGCAATTAATGATCTTTGATTATGTAAAAACATTACTGAAATGGTATTTATAAAAACTACAACAAGACCATTAAGAATAAAGAAATTAATAAAGAAAATTTGGAAATAAAATATTAAAAGAAAATAATAGATTAATTCATAAAAGTTGAAGAAAAAAAAAATTATATCTGTAAACAACCTTGTTTCAAAATTACCATGCTCTTAAAATTTTGCTTACTAATCAAAATTGGAGAGAATTTGCTTTGAAACCTGATAACCTGCATAATCTTTATATTTACTAAACAAAATGAGCTATTTTGTTTACTATTGTCTTGACTTCAGTTGACCTAGTATTTCTTTCGGTATTTATAATTATATAATTTTCGTAATGGGGGTAATATCATAAATTTGAATTTGTCTCTCTTCTTGTTATGAGTTGACGACGATACCAACTTTTTGCTGCTCGGACTTTGTAAATTTGCAATTTCTTTATTTTTAATTAAATTTATATTCTTGTCGTTGAACACGTATATTGTGGCTGATAAATTATTTGTGATAATTTCCATTGTGGCGGTATTTTTCTTATTACATGTATTTTGTGCTCCTTGACCTCTTGTATATATTTTTCTATGATTTTGTCATTAATACGACTTCTTTTAATATGCTTCTTCTTCTTTTTCCTTTTTATTTTATTTGAATTTGATTTATTTTTTCTTTATTAATTATTTTCATATCTTGTTGTATATTTTTTCGATTTCCGGAACCGCATCTTGGATTTTTTCAAATTCAGTCGTCAATTCTTTAGTTTCAGTGTTTTGAGATTTCGACTGTGTATTCTTCGGATTCTTCTTCAGTATATTTGAATGTGTTGTCTATGCCGTCATATTTTCTTATATTTTCAAAAACCATGGTCTTTTCATAGTTCAATGCATCATTGCTATTGTTGTATCTGCCTTGTTTAATATTTTTATAGATTCCATTTTGTCTGTAATTAGTTTTTTCTTCATATATTGTTTTTCGGCGAATTTCACATTTTGCAATGTGGTGTCCTCTTTTCTTGCAACATCTGCACACAACATAGCGGTTATATTGTTTGTCATAGGTGACATTCAAATACTTTTCTTCTTTTATGGCAATATTCTTAGCATCCTCAAGATTTTTTGGTTTGGCTCCGTTAACAGTAGTTTTTATTTCCAACTAGAGGCCTTCAATGAAAACTGCTAGAGCTAAGTCACAATATGAGGCATAAATTATTTCTTTTTTTGAAAAATAATATTCAATATAAATTAACATTAGCAAATCATCAATTTTCTCAGCAAATTTCTCCGTTGATTCGGCATTTCTTCTTGTCATTGTAGCTAGTTCATAATGTAAATCTGTAATTGATCTGGGATCTTTAAATTTTTTGATTAAAATTGGTTTAATATCTTCCCATAACTTATATACAGACCACTTCATGCAATTAAATGCTGATCCATATAATCTACTAAGAGCAATTTTAGATATTATTTCATAAGTTTCCAAATTAACGTCTTCTAAAAATGTCTAAAATCTTTCCATAACTTATAATCAGATCACTTCATGCAATTAAATGCTGATCCATATAATCTACTAAGAGCAATTTTAGATATTATTTCATAAGTTTCCAAATTAACGTCTTTGTTCAGTTGGTCATTTTTGCTCCACACAGATGTAAGTTTTTGAAGTGGTTATATAAAGAAAACTGTTGAATCTCACTCAAAATTAACATTACATTTTATAAAACAATTAAATAGCATAAAATTTATATTAAGGTCTCGTGAACTAAATCATAGTGCTCAAAACCCAAAAATCTAACAACAAAAGGGAATATCTTTGTTATGGATTTTCAAAGATTACCGTTTATTTCCTGATAACAAAGTCATAAGAATCAAGATTATAGCTGTACATCTTTTTCCCTCTACTTTCAAATTTATGGGCTTTTGAGATATTGGTGGTGGACCTTATTAACTCCGGATCTTCATATATTACTATCCATTCTTCTATAAGTTCATTTTTCCCAGTTTATTCTTCAAAATTAGTGATAAGTAACCATTAGTGAATTATATTTTACATTGCATTAACCAATGAATGCTGAAGTGTTTCATCTTTATCAATTTGTAAAGTGATTTAATAAAACATGAACGATACCTGACTATGTCTAAATGCATATATTTTGACATATAGTTTGGAAGGAAATCCTACAAAATTGTACGACATCAGTGAATCATTTTTTTGCTATACTTGTTCTAGTATCGGAACTGTTGATATATTTAATTGAATGCGAACATTATTATCAATTTTCAAAATATTTTATTCCAGAAAACTTGTAATGTTGTGCATTGACATTTTTACAGGCGTGTGTTCCAAATTTATATTATCAACCAAATCTTCTTATTTAATTGGTGGTGTGTTATATCTGGGAATAAGTTATTTGACAAAATGTCCCCTTTGATTGATTCCAAATTTAGGTTTTTAATTTAAATAGAATAAATAAAATAATGATATAATCTAGAAAATGTTTTATAAATACTAATGATTATAAGATTATGCAACTATGACTGGCCCAATTCGTACAGCAATATTAACGTTTTACCCCGGATTGTTATATAACTATATGAAATGGATATTGCTTCTTTATGAATTTTCAACATGAGTTCATATTACGATAAATTTCATTGTGTTTATTTTGATTTTCCTTTTTTGCTACCGTGTATCCAGATTAGTGGCATCTTTGTTATCACCATGACTTCTATATAGTATGCTTGAGAAGTAATTGGGAAAAAACTCCATCAATAACAGCATTAGTATCTGAATAATATAAGGAAAATTCTGTAAATTTTTTATTATGTGGGATATGTTTAACTATTTTAATTTTTTTATTGCAAATTGGAATGCTGAAAAACTTCTTTCTATGCATTAGAAGGCCTATTTGAATGATTAAATCATGCAATATAATGCAAGTTCGTATTCTGATACTTTCCATTTTTTGTGATATTTGTTATATACTGTAAATAGATTGTACTGTATATCTTTGTAATGATTATTTCCATATTAAATTAAACTGTACTTATGTTGATGTCACATGTCATAATGCGATCTTTATAAGCAATTTCCAAACAATTTTGTTTTCGATGATCTTGTATTTGTATGTAGACATAATTGAAATTTTTATGAATGATTTCCAAAATTACTATCTGTGTTATAATCTAACTTTCTTATTCATATCGCTGTCTATATTAACTCACAATAAGTGATGAATGAAAATGAAAGTGATGAAAAATGTCAATCCTGTCCTCTTCGATGAATTCCAAATTTAAGATCTCAATTTGAATAACCTAAATGCAATAATAATATTATTCAGAAAATGTTTTGGTAACACATTATTCACATTAAACCAATAAGTGCTTTTACAGCACAACGTTTGAAAGAAATAGGATGGTCAAAAATGAATACAAATGGCAGTGAGCAAACAAATGGTCGCTTAAGAATTAAATAAAAACCTCATATAAAATAAAAATAAGCATTCTTATTAACATTTAAAATTATATATCTTATATATAAAAATAGATCGCAAAATGTGTATAACTCAACAACGCCTGAACCAATTTGGCCAATTCTTTTTTTTAAATGTTCGTTTATGTCTAAGGATGGTTTTTAAAAAAATCGAATAATCGTCGGGAAACACCTAAAAACAGCCCTTTTCTAACTAATACAAATAATCGTAGTCGGCTTTTCGATATTATTTTTTTTGTTTTACTTTTGACAGGCGATAAAATTGGTATGGCTTTAAAGAATTTGACTTCAAGTTATATAAGATTAAAACAATCAATATCAATGTCCATTTGCCGCCCTTGCCGGTGGTGTTTTTCTTGCATTTTCTGTTATACTCTACTGAGTGTGCTTTTGTTTTGTTTGTAGTGTTTTGTTATCTACCTATGAATTAAAAAGTTATTGCATGCGACAGTTATTGCATAAGACGAGGCAATTTAAGTAGAAGAACACGAAATGCTACAAACCAAGCTAATTATCAATCTAATCGTACTGCACAAGAACACGAAGACCGAAATGAACATAAAAGTTACTCAATACCAAATGGGCCGCTATGTTAGTAATAAAGCAATTTGGCGAATATTTTCTTTTCCAATTCATGAGAGACACCCTTCTGTTATTCAGTTAGCTGTGCATTTAGAAAATGGGCAAAGGGTGTACTTTACATCAGTGAACGCAGGTCAAAGAGCTGCTCAGCCACCATCTACTACATTAACAAGTTTTTTTGAGACATGTCAAAATGACAATTTTGCACAAACACTGCTATATTCTAAAATGCCAAAAAATTATACTTGGAGTCAAGAAGATTTATACGACGGAAACAAGGAAAACCAGTACCAAAATACACAGATGTATATTCCACCGATGCGATTGATCGAATTTATTCAGTACATACAAGCCATGATAAATGTTTTTATTTACGACTGCTATTAGTCAGTGTACGTGGCCCAACATCATTCCAACATTTATGAACTGTTGATGGTGAATTGTGTGGATCAGAGAAGCCCCCAATTGGGATCAAACTCTCAGCGATGCTGTAATATCTTCACACGCTCATCAAATACGAACATTGTTTTCTATAATCATATCCACATGCTTTCCATCAAACCCAATTGATTTGTGGATCAAGTCCAAAGATGATGATATTTTGTGTCAAATACCAAAGAATGGGAGATACAAATATGCAGTAAATATCAGTAAAGAAATTTACAACGAAGCATTGATTTCAATTGAAGACATGTGCTTGATGATGTCAAACAAACTATTAATTCAATTAGGCCTGGCCGCGCCCAATCGTTCAATGCATGATGCTTTTAACCAAGAGTTACATAGAGAAAAAAAACTGTATGATCTCAACAATTTTAAAGAATTAATCGAAACAAAACTTTCACTGTTCCACTGAATGAACAACATAAGTATGTATTTGATACTCTTATGAAAGTAACAAATGATGGAACTGGGGGGATTTACTTCTTAGATGCGCCTGGTGGTACAGAAAAAACTTTCTTGATTGAATTAAAAAGTTATTAGTATTAGCAACAATTCGCTCACAAATCAAAATTTCACTTGCACTCGCTTCATCGGGAATCGCAGCAACTTTACTCGAAGGCACAGCCCATTCAGGACTAAAATTGCCATTAAATATGCAAAACAATGAAACTCCAACTTGCAACATTTCGAAGAAGTCTCAGTTGATCGTTTGGGATGAATGCACGATGACACATAAAAAATCTTTTGATGCTTTAGACAGAACCTTAAAAGATCAACAGAGCAATCAGAACCGATTTGGTAGATTTTTTTGACAGGAAGAAGACTGTCGGGTCAGCTAGTTTTCAATAATATTTAAATTTTAAAATTAAAATAATAATAACACTATCTATCACTGAACATAATTCGTTTTAACTTGTCAAAACCATTTGACATATAAGTATGCGATTCATCTGTCACATGAATAATATTGTGTAGGAAGCCATTTTAAATCAAGTGCTGTTCACTAAAAATTTTTAAATTAAGAAGTAAAGTTTCTACGCGATCTTGAAATATTATCATACCTTTCCGACAATATCTGGATTGGCACGAACTTTTCAAGACTAAGACTGGCCAAATCGGCTTAGCCGTTTTTGAGTTTAAACCCCATTAGTTTGTCTACATTTTGTCAATACAATCAAACTGGAAGTTTTATACACTTTCTATAGAAAACATGGTATAATCCAATCCAAGTTTTTTTTGGTCTTTCGACTTATTGATTACGTTTCAAGTCTTTTAGATTTTATTTGGATTCAGGTTTTTGTGTATAATTGTAAATAATTCTACTGAGCTTATAAAAAATTTTAAAATTTCTGCGAGGAGAGATAGAAAATGAATTAAGTATTTCTTCTTTAACCTGCTTTTTGAAAAGTTCCAAGTAACATTCAATGAATTAAAGTAAATTTAATGAAAAGTATATATGTAGGGCAGGGCAAGGCACAACGGTCTAATTTGACTTTGAGAAAATATAAACTATATTATGAAAACCAAACCAATTATATAACGACAAATAACATATTCTAAACGAACAATTATCTGACTACGTTCAGTGAAACTGCCAACTACTTCATCATTGTAGGCAAACAGGTTTAATGTCTTATTTTAATTTTAAAGGTATTTTACAAAACAATTACAATTTTACTAATGACAAAAAACTACCAACGGAAGAAAATTCTTTTATTATAGATTTTCAAATTTTACCGTTTATCTCCTGATAGCAAAGTCATGAAAATTAATGTTATATCTGGTTATACATATTTTTCTCTTTGCTTTCAAATATTGTTGTTAAACAGTTCTTAACTTCGCTGATTATCAACACATCGGTGAAGGACCTTTTTAACTCTGGACCTTCATATTATACTATCTATTCTTCAATAAATTCAGAGTTATAATCCGGAAATTATAACTGGGAAAATGTTATTCGACAAAATGTCCCTTTGATCGATACCAGATTTAGGTTCTGAATTTAAATAACATAAATAAGGCATATGGTCATGTATCAAAATATTGCGATAGTATCAAATCAGAAAACAAACACACTGCAGAAAAGTCTAATGTACTGACGAATGCCCACATGAATAGATAGTAGAAAGAAAACCTAAAATACTTCCATAACGCTTATATTTCAGGTAGACAGGTAAAGAGCTATATTGGTTTAGTTGAGAAAAAGTGATGTAGACGGATTAGGAATACAGTGCGAAGAAATTCCAAGGATTATCACAATCAGAGGTTTTGGCAGCGGAGAAGTCTGATCGATAGGTAGTTGTACCATAGTAGACGAAGCTAAGGCAGCGACTCCCATATATGTTGTGGAAGATGAATGCCAATCAATACCATTACTAATAGGCCAATCGTTCACAGAACACAAACATATTGTGATAGTTAGAAAAAGGGGTGTCTTACAAATCTTCGAAGATAAAGTTAGTGAAATGGATGATTGCCTGAGAAATTTGAAAACTCAATAAACGTATGTTATACCGTCTAAACATGTAGGGTTAATTAGTGTATATGCTGATAGAGACACAAATGCTGATATGTATAAAGAGACCAATACAACAAGAGACAACAGTTGTATTCTAAGATGTGTAGTGTCAATGAGGAGGGGTGAAACCATCATACCGATACTGAATATATCAAATAATGAAACAACGGTTGAAAAGAATTATAAAATTACAAAATGCGACGAGCGCCATAAAAATGAACATGATGCTCTATCCCGAAACACCATAAATGAATCTGAAGAGACAGAGTGTGGGATGGACTTATGGTATTGAATAACTATTTAATAGAAGAAGACTGGTTAACCATAGCGCAGAGAAATGATAAATACTGAAGTTTATTTAGGAAACTATACAGAAGGGACATTATGCAGGGATCAACAGAGAAGATGATAAAATTATAAAGAAGTATGAGATCAAAGATGAAAGATTAATAAGGAAAATCGAGAATCGGTTAGTTTATGCAGTACCAAAAAGAGTGAGGTCACAGATTATAAGAAGATAAATTGGCACAGATCACAAGATAAATTGGCACACATTGGACGGGACAACGTTATCAAAAATATATCGGAGAAATATTGGTTTCCTAGAATGCAAAATTATATGAAGGGATATATAGGAGCGTGCATTTAATGCCTATATAACAAGATACGAGAAGATCAATATAAACAAAGAGAAAGGTACAATAAGAGAAGATGCACAGGCGACTCATACCAAGAAAAAGATTTGGTCATAGTGCTTTGTGAACCACCGAGCACAGGCGAACCCAGAAAATTGCGCCTTAAGTATAGAGGACCTTACGTAGTCACAGCAAAATTGTCACACGATAGGTATCGATAAAGCGTAATCAGCGTTTCTATAGCGGTATATTACCAATCGATGTATTTAAAAAATACGAGATGCAAGAAGACGACAGTTACTTAGAGGGCAGCAATGATGACAAACCTAGTAACAGTGACAAAGAAGAGGAGACAGTCAATATACAACCATCGAAACGGACAATCATATGTCCCAAGAAATTTGAAAACTACATTCTCAAGGACGAGAATGGAGCAGGATAGCCGAATATTAGCTATAAATAAATGGCGGTGCTGTGATATATGAATGTTGGTACGAATGACAGCGTGAAATTACATAGGAATGCTATGGAGGATTATAGTAGGTGGTGAGTCGTAGTGTAGCTAAAGTAGAGGACATACATAGAATAGAGAACTTAGTGTAATTAGTGTAAATAAATAATTAGGAGAACATTGTGTTCTAATAGAAACGATTAGAGTTAACATATATATATATATATATATATATATATATATATATATATTAGGGTGGTCCGTAAAATGGTCATTTTTAAATTTCCTTGCTTCCAGGGGCTCAAATGGTTCCAAATAGATAAAAACACTTCTCTGAAAGTTTTAGCTCTTAATATTAACGTTTAGATAGAGCGCAATTCCATCAAAGTTTTGTATGGAAATAGCATGGAAAATTTTCAAAAATTTTAAAAATGTTTTTTAGGTGTAATTTAGCGAATAAATGAATGAATAAAACTCATTCATTTGTCGCTAAGTTATACCTAGAACATTGTTTTTAAATTTTCAAAAATTTTTCCATGCTCTTTCCATACGAAGTTTGATTGAATTGCGCTCTATCTAAAAGACAATATTAAGAGCTAAAATTTTCAGAGAATTGTTTTTTATCAATTTGGAACCATTTGAGTCCCTGGGAGCAAGAAAATTTCGAAATGATCATTTTAAGGACCACCCTAATATATATATATATATATATATATATATATATATATATATATACTAGCAAACCCGACGAACTCCGTTTCGCCACTAGATGGTTTCGTGAGAAAGATGAAGAATTTTTTTGTTTGTTTTATATTTGAAAAGGAAAAATTTGATTTTATTATACAACAGTAATGAATTTATTTCGATTACAAAAATGAAGTGTTTTTTAGTTGAACTTCTCTAAGTAAATGAAAGTGAATCCGCAAATTATCCGTTTCATTGAAGTGCTCTTTGGTAAACCACATTTTTTGTTTTTTGGTCTGACGTTAACACAAACAAAGCGGATGGTTTTTCCAACTCGTGAACAGGCAACGTATAACTGCCCATGTAAAAAACAATGATTTTCTGAATAATCTATTTGAAATTTATCCCGCAAACACTAAGCGATTGGCCTTGCGACTTGTTATTGCGAACGCAAGGCGAACTGGAAATTGCAATCGTTTGTAGTCAAACGGAAGACCAGTCGGAATCATTGGTATGTCACCAAATCGCCAGCAATTTTTGATTGAATGGTGAAATTCAGTGCGTTTACATCATTATTCTTTGCGGCAAGAATTGCTCGTTGACTTAACCAAGCATAATTCTGATAATTCTTACTAATGTCATTACTCGAATTTTTAATTACGGTGCGTGAAGTTCCAGCAGCTTGCATTAAGGCACGATGCCATGCACAATTAATCTTCTTAGCTATAAACCTTGCGGAGCCCAAGACCTTTCAAACGAATGCAAAATTGTCGAAATCGGTTCATGCGTTCTGGAGTTATTTCGTCAGGAAGGAAAACCCGATTTATTTTTATATATATAGAAGATAATCTGTTTGAAATTATTTAAAACAATTATTGATTATTTTTATTACTCGTATTTTTAATTGCGGTGCGTAAAGTTCCAGCAATTTGCATTAGGGCACGATGCCATGCACCACTAATTTTCTTAGCTATAAACCTTGCGGAGCCCGAGACCTTTCCAACGAATGCAAAATTCTCGAAATCGGTTCATGCGTTCTGGAGTTATTTCGTCAGGAAGGAAACCCGACTTATTTTTATATACGTATATAGAAGAAGAGATAATCTATTTGAAATTATTTAATACAATTATTGATTATTTTTATTACTCGTATTTTTAATTACGGTGCGTGAAGTTCCAGCAGCTTACATTAAGGCACGATGCCATGCACAACTAATTTTCTTAGCTACAAACCTTGCGGAGCACCAGACCTTTCCAACGAATGCAAAGTTGTCGAAATCGGTTCATGCGTTCTGGAGTTATTTCGTCAGGAAGGAAAACCTGACTTATTTTTATATATATAGAAGATATTATATATATATATATATATATATATATATATATATATATACACGTTGGCTAAATGTATTGCAACCAACTTCAGACTGCTATCATTTGACAGCTGACAGATTTATTCCAGTGATTGCTCATTAAGTTTTTTTAAGCGTACAAAAACATTTTGATCTATTGCATTCAGAAAAAAAGTTATTTGTGATCAAAGTCAAGCGTGATAGTGTGATTGCTTTATATTTGGCTGGAAAACCATAAGTGGCTATCTTTAGAGCCACCTCCAACATTTAAATGCGAACAAAATTTAGTTTCTCGTACCATATCTTGTTACCGTGAGACTTGCTGTGTTGCACCGCATCCAAAAAGTAGACGAGCAAAAACACTAACAACCAGAAATGATCCAAAAAGTCAAGGTAAAAATTTAACGAAATGTGTGTCGCGGTGGTAAAAAAATGGCTCGTGAGCTGAACATATCGCGAGAACGGATGCAATTTATATTGGAGAACGGGCTTGGACGAAAGTGGCATTGAAGTTCCTAAAAGTGCAAGAGCTCATCGATGCACAGAAAAAAGTTAGACGGCAAAGAGCCAAGGAGTTGCTTCGCTTGCACGAAAGTGGCTAGTTATTGAAATTGGTTTTCTCCCATGAGAAGTCATTCCAAATTAAGCAGTTTGTGAACAAAATTATAAGGTTTACTTGCCAAAAAGGTCAGCTAAAAATTTACACCTTTGATTGACCACCAGAACTCAAGCGTCGCCGACGGTAATGGTGTAAACCACCGTATCGGCCGATAGTGACATTCCGCTCGTATTCATCGACCGTAGGGTCAAAATAATTGCTGAAATTATCGGAAAAGTGTCTTAAATGTAGTATTGAAGCCCTTGTTAGACAAACTTTTTGGCCGCAGACCATGGGCATTTCAACAGGACTCAGCACCAACAACACATAATGGCTTAAAAAGAGGTTTCTCGCTTCATTTCTATCGGACGATGGCTACTAAAATCTCTGGATCTAAATCCGTTGGACTTTTGTGCTGCGGCCATTTTGGAGAGTAAGGTTCGCACTGAAAAATACCCAAGTGTCGATCATCTCAAGAAGGCGCCTTGCCAGGAATGGGCCAGAATACACCAGAGCCACTTTCGTGCAGCGTGTTATGGCTTTTTCGTCCGTTTGAAGACCATAATTCGTGCCAAAGGTGGCATATTAAAACAAATCTAAACTGATTCTATTATTTGATGTTATTTTCGACATTTTTGATTTTGAACAATAAAATTTAAGAAGAAAATAAAAAAAATATAGCGCTTTACTTTGTTGCATTACTTACTATATATAAAATTCTTCAGTAATGGCGTATGAATGGTTAATCCTCCTGAACTATTATTCGAATTTTCATGAATCCTCGTGAAGTTTGTTAAGGAAATTTACTAGGTTTTTTTGATTTATAGAAATATAGTTAGATTGTAGAAATAAATGGAAAAAAATTGCCAAACTTTTCCATTTACTTATACGCTAAAGCAATATAAAATATAATATATTCATGATTATGAATAAGAAAAATGTAATGTCTACATTATTATTGCCGAAAAGCAGCTGAGATATGCCAAAACTTAAAATAATATAATAAAATACAGTCAACATGCGTCTGACAGGTGATGCAGTCTGCGTATGCGTCTGACGGTTGTGGATGGTAATGGTGCCTTCCCATTGCACGACCCGCACGGCGAATCGTCTTCTAATCGTGCGGTGGTGGTTGCTTTTGCTTGCAATAATTTTGTCTGCGCACTTTGCGTACGAATTCGTGCAATGGATACGAGCCATAAGTGATTGCGCTCAAACATATTCAATTTGAAAGATCATTATTTTTTAATTGACGCAGTCGTTTTGGCTTACTTTACTACCTAAACAATATTAGAATACGATATTCTCATATTTATTTGCTTTACTAAGTCACAATATAAAAAAATTACTTATTCAAAATATTATTTAGAAGTTTTATTTTGTCAAAAATTCATATATTTAGCATCGGATACGGAATATTTACTCAAGTTAATGGAGCGGTTTGGGTCTGATTTACTGTTTTCCAATTCGTATGGAATTTTGAAATTAGATCATCTTACTCTCATGTACAAAAGTGAAAATAATTTAGACTCCTTTGCCACTTCCCGGGTTGGATGTCAATTCTTTTTAGTGGTGTAGTTTTAATGTTTCAAAATAAGGTTGGGTATCGATAAAAGAACTAATTATAAGAGAAAATTGTTTAATAATATTTTTTTAAAAAAGCAATTACTTTTCAAGTTACTGGCTACTGAAAATGTGTTTCTTTTTGCGTTTTTCATCGTTTTCTGCTAATATCGTGTAATGAACAAAAATATCAATTAAAATCTTAATAAATCGCTATTTTATAGTATTCTAGGAACAATATTAAGCTAGATAAAATGGGTTTTATAGTGCTCAAAATAAGATTTCAAATGAGTACTTGTGCGTGTAAAATGAGTGAGCTATCATGCAAATAAAATACGCAAACAATGTTTTTTTTTTTCATTTAAATCAAATAGTTTATGAGTGCCATTTCAAAAGTACCAGAATTAAAAAAGATTGTTTTCCATCTAGAATTAACTTGGTTTAAGAGATCTTGATGAATTCTGGAAAATACCACAACTTTAGTACAAAAGATTTTCAAAAAAACTTATGATTTCATAAAAAAAAATTCATTTAAAAAAAACAATCAATTTTTCATTATAATATCTCTGAAAGAATACGTATAAAAGTATATATAGAAAATTCAAAGTATTTTTCTGACTAATTATTGCTTTTATTATTTTTCTGGTTACAAAATATGATTGATAGAATTATGATTGTTTAAAGAGTGCGCAGCTGTTCAACCAGAATGTCTTTCGAGTCCTAAACCCTTCCAACCAGAATGTCTTTCGAGTCCTTTAACCTTTCTCTTATTGTGAAACCTCGCCGTTTCACATAGAGAAGTTACGGTAAAATTTATGATGCAGTCTAATATTGTAGTTGTAGCTCATTTAATCACCTTTAAAATTGTATATTACAATGCGGCGGGTTGGTGACGGAGTGCAAATTGTTTTCACTT